>NC_041392.1:153133784-153161087 GCF_002162155.2 Triticum dicoccoides | reverse complement strand
GGTAGGGTTATGTGATAACCCACAAGTATAGGGGATCGCAACAGTTTTCGAGGGTAGAGTATTCAACCCAAACTTATTGATTCGACACAAGGGGAGCCAAAGAATATTCTCAAGTATTAGCAGCTGAGTTGTCAATTCAACCACACCTGGAAACTTAATATCTGCAGCAAAGTATTTAGTAGCAAAGTAATATGATAGTAGTGATAACAGTGGCAAAAGTAACAGTATTGGTTTTGTAGTGATTGTAACAGTAGAAAGGAAAAGTAAATAAGCGAAGATCAATATGTGAAAAGCTCGTAGGCAATGGATCAGTGATGGATAATTATGTCGGATGCGATTCCTCATGCAATAGTTATAACATAGGGTGACACGGAACTAGCTCCAGTTCATCAATGTAATGTAGGCATGTATTCCGAATATAGTCATACGTGCTTATGGAAAAGAACTTGCATGACATCTTTTGTCCTACCCTCCCATGGCAGCGGGGTCCTATTGGAAACTAAGGGATATTATGGCCTCCATTTAATAAAGTACCAGACCAAAGCATTAACACTTAGTGAATACATGAACTCCTCAAACTACGGTCATCACCGGTAAGTATCCCGATTATTGTCACTTTGGGGTTAACGGATCATAACACATAATAGGTGACTATAGACTTGCAAGATAGGATCAAGAACTCACATATATTCATGAAAACATAATAGGTTCAGATCTGAAATCATGGCACTCGGGCCCTAGTGACAAGCATTAAGCATAGCAAAGTCATAACAACATCAATCTCAGAACATAATGGATACTGGGGATCAAACCCTAGCAAAACTAACTCGATTACATGATAAATCTCATCCAATCCATCACTGTCCAGCAAGCCTATGATGGAATTACTCACCCACAGCGGTGAGCATCATGAAATTTGTGATGGAGGAAGGTTGATGATGATGATGGCGACAGATTCCCCTCTTCAGAGCCCCGAACGGACTCCAGATCAGCCCTCCTGAGAGAGATTAGGGCTCGGCGGCGGCTCCGTATTGTAAAACATGATGAATCCTTCTCTTTAATTTTTTTCTCCCTGAACACGAATATATAGAGTTGGAGTTGAGGTCGGTGGAGCACCAGGGGGCCCACGAGGCAGGGGGCATGCCCAGGGGGTAGGCGCCCCCCACCCTCATGGACAGGGTGTGGCCCACTGGCCTTGATTCTTTCGCCAATATGTTTAATATATTCCAAAAATATTCTCCGTTGATTTTTAGGTCATTCTGAGAACTTCTATTTCTGCACAAAAATGACACCATGGCAATTCTGCTGAAAACAGCGCCAGTCCGGGTTAGTTCCATTCAAATCATGCAAGTTAGAGTCCAAAACAAGGGTAAAAGTGTTTGGAAAAGTATATATGTTGGAGACGTATCAACTCCCCCAAGCTTAAACATTTGCTTGTCCTCAAGCAATTCAGATGACAAACTGAAAGTGATAAAGAAAAACTTCTACGAACTCTGTTTGCTCTTGTTGTTGTAAATATGTAAAGCCAGCATTCAAGTTTTCAGCAAAGATTATGAACTAACCATATTCACAATAACATTTAGGTCTCATGTTTACTCATATCAATGGCATAATCAACTAGCGAGCAATAATAATAAATCTCGGATGACAACACTTTCTCAAAACAATCATAATATGATATAACAAGATGGTATCTCGCTAGCCCTTTCTGAGACCGCAAGACATAAATGTAGAGCACCCCTGAAGATCAAGGACTGGCTAAAGATTGTGATTCATGGTAAAAGAGATCCAGTCATAGTCATACTCAATGTAAACTAATAGTAATGCATGCAAATGACGGTGGTGCTCTCCAACTGGTGCTTTTTAATAAGAGGATGATTACCCAACATAAAAGTAAATAGATAGGCACTTCTCAGAGGGAAGCGGGGATTTATAGAGGTGACAGAGCTCGATTTTGAAATAGAGATGAATAATATTTTGAGCGGTATACTTTCATTGTCAACATAACAACCAGGAGATCTCAATATCTTCCATGCTACACACATTATAGGCGGTTCCCAAGCAGAATGGTAAAGTTTATACTCCCCCACCACCAACAAGCATCAATCCATGGCTTGCCCGAAACAACGGGTGCCTCCAACTAACAACAATCCTGGGGGAGTTTTGTTTGCAATTATTTTGATTTGATTTGAGCATGGGAATGGGCATCCCGGTGACCAGCCATTTTCTCGCGAGTGAGGAGCGGAGTCCACTCCTCTTGAGAATAACCCGCCTAGCATGGAAGATACAGACAGCCCTAGTTGATACATGAGCTATTCGAGCATACAAAACAGAATTTCATTTGAAGGTTTAGACTTTGGCACATACAAATTTACTTGGAACGGCAGGTAGATGCCGCATATAGCAAGGTATGATGGACTCATATGGAATAAATTTTGGGGTTTATGGAGTTGGATGCACAAGAAGTATTCCCGCTTAGTACAAGTGAAGGCTAGAAAGAGACTGGGAAGCGATCAGCTAGGGAGCGACAACAGTCATGAACATGCATTAAAATTAATCAACACTGAATGCAAGCATGAGTAGGATATAAATCACCATGAACATAAATATCATGGAGGCTATGTTGATTTTGTTTCAACTACATGCGTGAACATGTGCCAACTCAAGCCTCGAATCGTTCAAAGGAGGATACCACCCTATCATACCACATCACAACCATTTTAATAGCATGTTGGCACGCAAGATAAACCATTATAAACTCCTAGCTACTTAAGCATGGCATGAGCAACTATAATCTCTAATTGTCATTGCAAACATGTTTCATTCATAATAGGCTAAATCAGGAATGATGAACTAATCATATTTACAAAAACAAGAGAGGTCGAGTTCATACCAGCTTTTGTCATATCAACCAGTTCATCATATATCATCATTATTGCCTTTCACTTGCACAACCAAACGGTGTGGATAATAATAATAGTGCACGTGCATTCGACTAAGCTGGAATCTGCAAGCATTCAATACAAGGGAGAAGACAAGGTAATATGGGCTCTTTGTTAGATCAACAATAATGCATATGAGAGCCACTCAACATTTTCGTCATGGTCTTCTCCTCTTGACCCCCAAAGGTCAAGAAAAAAAATTAAACTATTTACATGGGAAAGCTCCCAACAAGCAAAAGAAGAACGAGAAATCTTTTTGGGTTTTCTTTTTAATTACTACTACTATAGGCATGGAAAATAAACTAGCTAAAAGCTACAACTAATTTTTTTGGGTTTTTTATTAAGGTTTTTCAAACACACAAGAAGTAAGCTTAAAACAGAAAATAATCTAGCATGGATGATACAATGAAAAAGTATGAGCACCGACAACTGGCATGAGTGTGTGAACATGAATCTAATGTCGGTGAGAAATACGTACTCCCCCAAGCTTAGGCTTTTGGCCTAAGTTGGTCTATGCCCATGGATGAAAGTTGTAGTTGGGGTCGTACTAAGATGCAGCGGCAATTGCCTCATGAGCTGCAGCTTGGAGGCGAGCTGCCTCCGTCCTCCTCTCATACTCGTTGGCCTCCTCCCTGGTTATAATATATCTCATTTTTTCCTGAAAGTCAAACAAACCAGGAGCAGGGAGAGCAACATGGACAATGCGATGTCTGTCAAAGATTAATCGGTATTGGAGGAACTGTTCGTTCCTCTCAACAAACTGATGACGAACAATAGCATTATAATCTAGATAAGTAGGGGGAAACTCCATATCATTTCCATGTATGGGTACCTTAAGAAAATTAGCTGAACGGGTTGCGTAAATTCCACTAAACAAATCTCCATTAATATTGTTATTATGCAACCTACGTGCAACAATGGCCCCCAAGTTATATTGTTTATCTCCTAATATAGCACTCTTGAGAACACTAAGATCCGGAACAAACATGTGACAAGCCTCATCTTTACCGTTAATGCATCTACCCACTAAGAGAGCAAAATAATGTATGGCAGGAAAATGAATGCTCCCTATGGTAGCTTGCGTTATTTCTCTAGATTCCCCCATAGTGATACTAGCAAGAAATTCTTTAAATTCATATTTGCGAGGTTCACTAGCACTACCCCACTGCGGGAGTTTACAAGCAGTATTAAAATCTTCTAAGTCCATGGTATAAGATTTATCATAGAGATCAAATAGGACAGTGTGAGAATTGCGTGATGATGTAAATTTAAACCTTCTCATAAATGAATCAGTTAGGTAGCGGTATTGCGGGCACTTATCTGACACAAAGCCCTCAATATCAGCATTACGCACATACGCGTCAAATTCTTCCTTAATTCCCGCTTGGACCATAAAATCTTCTGACGGCCATTCACAAGGCCGCACTTGAGCTTCTCTTGGTAGTTCATAGTCTGGCTCACGTGTCGCGGCCCTAGGTCCTTGCTTCCTTGAGGAACCACCTTGCTACATTTTCCTAAACATATTTGTTCCTCTGAAAAAATTCTGAAATTTTTAGTAACTCAAAATAAAGGTGAACCAAACTCAACAAAATTGATAGCAACTACTCCTACAAGTACCTAGAGGCCATATCATGCATTGAAACTACTCTTGACCACATATTTTATTTGACATGCAAGCTCAAGAACAGGGTCACCTAAGCAGCAAAAATTTGCAACGAATAAAGCACTAGAACAAAAACTAATTGGACCATGGAGGATTCACATACCGAAGAAAAATCCCCCAAAACAGCTTTGTGGATGGAGCTTTGAGCAAGGAGATCGAAAATGGCAGCACGATGAGCTAGAACACAGGTTTGAGCTAGGTGGGGATTTTTTTTCTGGAGGAAGACAAAGTGTGTGGGTACAGGAATAAGTGGAGGGGGCCCACGTGGGGTCCACGAGGCATGGGGTGCACCCTCCACCCTCGTGGGCACATGGTGAGGCCCCCTGGTGTGTCCTCAATGCCAATAATTCTTAAATATTCTGGAAAAAAATCATATTTCATTTTCAGGACGTTTGGAGAACTTTTATTTTTGGAGTACTTTTTATTGCATGGATAATTCAGAAAACAGACAGAAAATACTATTTTTACTTTATTTAATCTAAATAACAGAAAGTAAAAAGAGGGTACAGAGAGTTGTGCTTTCTAACTTCATCCATCTCATGTTCATCAAAAGGAATCCACTAACAAGGTCGATCAAGTCTTATTAACAAACTCATTCCGAATCGCATGAAACTGGAGGAATTTCGAATGACACTAGGTTACCTCAACGGGGATATGCACATCCCCCACAATAAGAATATCGTATTTCTTCTTGACAGTGGGAAGAGGAAATTCATAACCTCCAATAGTAATTGTTGAAGTTTTTCCAATAGAATTTATACTGTGGACTTGAGGTTGTTTCCTTGGAAAGTGTACCATTAACATGAAAAGTGACATTGCCTTTGTTGCAATCAATAACAGCCCCTGCAGTATTCAAAAAGGGTCTACCAAGGATAATCGACATACTATCGTCCTCGGGAATATCAAGAATAACAAAGTTCGTTAAGATAGTAACGTTTGCAACCACAACAGGCACATCCTCACAAATACCAATAGGTATAGCAGTTGTTTTATCAGCCATTTGCAAACATAATTCAGTAGGTGTCAACTTATTCAAATCAAGTCTACGATATAAAGAGAGAGGCATAACACTAACACCGGCTCCAAGATCACATAAAGCAGTTTTAACATAGTTTCTTTTAATGGAGCATGGTATAGTTGGTACTCCGAGATCTCCAAGTTTCTTTGTTATTCCACCCTTAAAAGTATAATTATCAAGCATGGTGGAATTTCAGCTTCCGGTATATTTCTTTTATTTGTAACAATATCTTTCATATACTTCGCATAAGGATTCATTTTAAGCATACCAGTCAAACGCATACGCAAAAAGATAGGTCTAATCATTTCAGCAAAGCGCTCAAAATCCTCATCATCCTTTTTCTTGGATGGTTTAGGAGGAAAATGCATGGGTTTCTGAACCCATGGTTCTCTTTCTTTATCGTGCTTCCTAGCAACAAAGTCTCTTTTATCATAACGTTGATTCTTTGATTGTGGGTTATCAAGATCAACAGCAGGTTAAATCTCTACATCATTGTCATTGCTAGGTTGAGCATCAACATGAACATCATCATTAACATTATCACTAGGTTCATGTTCATTGCCAGATTGTGTTTCAGCATCAGAAATAGAAATATCATTGGGATTCTCAGGTGTGTCAACAACAGGTTCACTAGAAGCATGCAAAGTTCTATCATTTTTCTTTTTCTTCTTAGAAGAAGAACTAGGTGCATCAACATTAATTCTCTGAGAATCTTGCTCAGTTTTCTTGGGGTGGCCCTCAGGATACAAAGGTTCCTGAGTCATTTTACCCCCTCTAGTCATAACTCTAACAGCATTATTATTTTTCTTATTATTTAGTTCATTGAGAAAATCATTTTGAGCTTTTAAGCACTTGTTCTACTTGAGTGGTAACCATAGAAGCATGTTTACTAATGAGTTTAAGTTCACCTTTAACTCTAGACATATAATCACTCAAGTGTTCAAGCATATGAGCATTATGTTTCAATTGTCTACCAACATAAGCATTGAAGTTTTCTTGTTTAACAATAAAATTATCAAACTCATCTAAGCATTGGCTAGCAGACTTATTACGAGGAATATCACCTTCATCAAATCTATAGAGAGAATTTACCTTTACTACCTGTGTCGGGTTATCAAGACCATGTATTTCTTCAATAAGTGGTAAGTTCTTAACATCTTCAGCTTTAATACCTTTTTCATTCATAGATTTCTTTGCCTCTTGCATATCTTCAGGACTGAGAAATAGAATACCCATTTTCTTCGGAGTTGGCTTAGGAGTTGGTTCAGGAAGTGTCCAATCATTTTCATTACTCAACATATTATTCAATAGCAATTCAGCTTGATCAACAGTTCTTTCCCTGAAAACATAACTAGCACAACTATCCAGGTGGTCTCTGGAACATCAGTTAGTACATTATAAAAGATATCAAGTATTTCATTTTTCTTGAGAGGATGATCAGGAAAAGCATTAAGTAATTGGAGAAGCCTCCCCCAAGCTTGTGGGAGACTCTCTTCTTCAATTTGCACAAAATTATATATTTCCCTTAAAGCAGCTTGTTTCCTATGAGCGGGGAAATATTTAGCAGAGAAGTAATAAATAATATCCTGGGGACTACGCACACAACCAGGATCAAGAGAATTAAACCATGTTTTAGCATCACCCTTTAATGAGAACGGAAACAACTTAAGGATAAAGTAGTAGTGAGTTTTCTCATCATTAGTGAATAGGCTGGCTATATCATTTAATTTAGTAAGATGTGACGCAACAGTTTCAGATTCATAGCCATAAAAAGGATCAGATTCAACCAAAGTAATTAACTCGGGATCGATAGAGAAATCATAATCCTTATCAGAAATAAAGATAGGTGAAGTAGCAAAAGCAGGGTCATATTTCATTCTAGCATTCAAATACTTTTCTTTCAGCTTAACTAATAATTTCTTAAGATCATATCTATCATTGCAAGCAAGAAAGTCTCTAGCAGTTTCTTCATCCATAACATAACCCTCAGGCACAACAGGCAATTCATATCTAGGGGGAGAATCTTCATCATCACTTTCATCAATATTATCAGTTTCAATAATTTCATTCTCTCTAACCCTAGCAAGTTGTTCATCAAGAAATTCACCTAGTGGCACAGTATTATCAAGCATAGAAGTAGTTTCATCATAAGTATCATGCAAAATAGAAGTGGCATCATCAATAACATGCGACATATCAGAATGAATAGCAGGAGTAGGTGTCACAAGTTTACTCAAAACAGAGGGTGAATCAATTGCAGAGCTAGATGGAAGTTCCTTACCTCCCCTCGTAGTTGAGGGGAAAATCTTGGTTCTTTTATCTTTCAAGTTCTTCATAGTGATCAGCAGATATAAATTCCAAGTGACTCAAAGAATAGAGCTATGCTCCCCGGTAACGGCGCCAGAAAATAGTCTTGATAACCCACAAGTATAGGGGGTCGCAACAGTTTTCGAGGGTAGAGTATTCAACCCAAATTTATTGATTCGACACAAGGGGAGTCAAAAAATATTCTCAAGTATTAGCAGCTGAGTTGTCAATTCAACCACACCTGGAAACTTAATATATGTAGCAAAGTATTTAGTAGCAAAGTAATATGATAGAAGTTATAACGATGGCAAAAGTAACGGTATTGGTTTTGTAGTGATTGTAACAGTAGCAACGGAAAAGTAAATAAGCGAAGATAAATATGTGAAAAGCTCGTAGGCAATGGATCAGTGATCGATAATTATGTCGGATGCGATTCCTCATGCAATAGTTACAACATAGGGTGACACGGAACTAGCTCCAGTTCATCAATGTAATGTAGGCATGTATTCCGAATATAGTCATGCGTGCTTATGGAAAAGAACTTGCATGCCATCTTTTGTCCTACCCTCCCGTGGCAGCGGGGTCCTATTGGAAACCAAGGGATATTAAGGCCTCCTTTTAATAGAGTACGGACCAAAGCATTAACACTTAGTGAATACATGAACTCCTCAAACTACGGTCATCACCGATTATTGTCGCTTCGGGGTTACCGGATCATAACATATAGTAGGTGACTATTGACTTGCAAGATAGGATCAAGAACTCACATATATTAATGGAAACATAATAGGTTCAGATCTGAAATCATGGCACTCGGGCCCTAGTGACAAGCATTAAGCATAGCAAAGTCATAGCAACATCAATCTCGGAACATAATGGATACTAGGGATCAAACCCTAACAAAACTAACTCGATTACATGATAAATCTCATCCAACCCATCACCATCCAGCAAGCCTACGATGGAATTACTCACGCATGGCGGTGAGCATCATGAAATTGGTGATGGAGGAAGGTTGATGATGATGATGGCGACGGATTCCCCTCTCCAGAGCCCCGAACGGACTCCAGATCAGCCCTCCCGAGAGAGATTAGGGCTTGGCGGCGGCTCCATATCGTAAAACGCGATGAATCCTTCTCTCTGATTTTTTTCTCCCCGAACACGAATATATAGAGTTGGAGTTGAGGTCGGTGGAGCACGAGGCAGGGGGCGCGCTCCCCACCCTCGTGGACAGGGTGTGGGCCCCCTGGCCTTGATTCTTTCGCCAGTATTTTTTATATATTCCAAAAATATTCTCCGTTGATTTTCAGGTCATTCCGAGAACTTTTATTTCTGCACAAAAATAACACCATGGCAATTCTGCTGAAAACAGCGTCAGTCCGGGTTAGTTCCATTCAAATCATGCAAGTTAGAGTCCAAAACAAGGGCAAAAGTGTTTGGAAAAGTAGATACGATGGAGATGTATCATTATGTTGCTCATATCGTGTGTATGGTATCTTGCATTGCTATGTCATTTGCTTAGTTTAGACATGCTTTGTGTTAATGCCACCTATTTAGTGTCTAATTACCATATATGTGAATTATGCGACGCCATCTTGTTCCAAGACATTATATATGTGAATTATGTAATGCTATCTTGTTGCAAGGCATTATATATGTGAATTATGCAATGCCATGTTGTTTAGCCAAGCGTCATATATGTGAATTATATCATGTCGTCCTTTTTTTGTATTTCTCATTGCATTTGTCGACAATGTTTGTATATTCAACTGCTCTTCCTGTGCATCAGCCATTTGAATTGGTGATGGAGAAATCTGGAGTGAAAACAAGGTCTTTAGAGCAAACAATGCTACCTGCTGAAGCAGATATTTTGCTGGTTACAGATAGCTCTTCAGAGGCAGATGACCAGTCCTATTATCCCCATGAGGTGTATGCTCAAACTTGGCAGGGTTATATTACTCATATCATGCATATGTTGTATTGCAATGCTTAGTTTTTACATCATATGCACAATATTGAATGCCATCTCCTTAGTTGACACATCATATATGCGATTGCCCTCTACTCACTTGCTTAGTATATAAATCATATATTTGAATTATATCATGCCAAGATGTTCACACAGATAGCATGTATCTGAATTATGGCATGCCAACCCATTTTCTAAAGACATAATATAGTTATATCATCTCATCATGTTTACATAATCATCATATTTTGAATTATGTCATTCTATCCTATTTAGTTAGCCATCATACATTTGAAATTGTGTCATGCTATCCTGTTTAATTAGCCATCATATATGTGAAATTATGTCCTGCTATTCTGTTTGGTTAGACAACATAAATGTGAATTATTCCATGCCCTGTTTTCTTCCCTACTATCCATTGCACCTATCTATCTTACAATGTATGTACATTCAATTACTTTTCTTGTTTATCAGCAATTTCAATTGGAGGGGGTGATGGCAGTATATGTGGGAGTAAAAACACGGTCTTCAGAAAAGATTGTGCTACTTGTCGATGCAGATAGAACCACGGTTGTACTTGCCCAAGAACCAGCCCCACCACACATAACTTAGACTCACGCAGATTGTACCCCTACCCAGTTGGACAGAGAACCAGCTACACCCCTTCTAACCCCAACCCCAGCAGATAGTAACCCAGTTCTAGTTGACACAGCACCGTCTCCACTACAGAGCACCCAAACACGAGCAGTTAGTAAGGCAACTGCAGTGCCCAAAGCACGAGGACCACCACTCCGAACCCTAAGTCAACGCTTAAAGCAGAAGAAGAATTGTTCTTAGGTCAGGTTCCGTAGCTATGGTTCATACTACTTTGCTCTTGCATCACTGTATTTACCCATACCAACTAATTTCAAATTGAAGGATGCAATTGAAACTCCAATGGCGCAACAGGTATGTTTTAAAACTATTTATTTAACGTGTTTGCTGTTGTAACTTGCTCTATGTTGATTTCAGTTTCAATTGAATAAACAATTATGTTCTCATGCCATGCACATTACAAGTGTTGTTATTGTGGTGTAGTTTCCACACTTATATTCTGTCTATGCTACTTTGTCTTAAATAGATATGATTCAAACTGTATCTATCTTGATTTGGCAACATAAACTAGAATTATATAGACCATACAGTGACCATACTACATAGATATATATTTTTTTCATGTTGTTATACTATCCACCTTACTATTGAACTAGTTTATCAAAATGAGTTTCATATGCTACATTGTAAACCTGTGATGTGTTTGTTTGTTTCTCTTTTAGAACGTGGATAAAATATTGGAGAAGAGTACCCTGTTATGCAATGGTAAAGGAAGTAATGCAGATAAGGTTCAAGATAGTGAGACATCCCTGTTGGTCTCCAAGAAAGCTGATACAAACTATATTGAAGACACTGAGATAACCCCAAAGTCCTGTCTTGATGTAGTGTTCGAGTTACTGGCTACTACTGTTGGCACCAGCTCTTCGAACTCGCTGCCTGAATCAGTTCGGCTTCTTGAGTCTCAACTTAAAGTTGAAAGACATTGATCAGATGTTATGCAACAGGAAGCCGAAGGACTAAGGAAGTCCCTGCAGAATTCAGATGCATATTTTCTCGTGCAACGGCAAGTGCTGGAGGATTTAAGAGCCAAACAAGAGAAAGTTAATAAGCTTGCTAAGCATCTTGCCAGCATTATGGGTACCCAGGATATTGTTTCTTGAGCTCTTCTGAAGTGGTTTCAGTTCCGTACTTGTTTTGCTGCGGTGTTTATTTGCACTGGTCACCAACTTTGACAACCAGTGTATATGATATGCTGCTTTGTTCCCTATATTTGCACTGGTGGCGAACTTTGATGCCCAGTGGATGTAATATGTGTAATAGTCGTGATAGCCTAGCGTAAGTTGCTTGCTTATTTATTTCCTTGTTGTTTTGTTTATTTGTTTGCTTGTAGTCATTGCAGTTCTTTCTCCGCAGTTTGCTAGTGGCCGCAATAACCTATTTTTTAAAACTAGGCCACAATAACCATGGGCTACATATTTACTGTAGTTACCATGGGCCTCCTACGGGCCGTTGAAACAATGGGCCTTCTTAGGGCCGTGGAAAGAATGGGACTTCTACGGGCCGTAGCATCAGTGGGCCTTCTACGTGCCGTATGATCGATAGGCCAAACATGGGCCAATAACAGACCGCATTATGGGTCGTAAACGGGCTAGATTTGGAATTGTCCGTTCATGGGCCGACAATAACAGGCCGTCGTTAATAGGCCGTATTTGATGACATTAGGAAAATGGCCCAACAAAGTAACGGGCCGCAAACAGGCCGATTGTAACCGCGGGCTGAATTTGGCCCACAGACAGAAAAGGCCAATGACGGACCGTAAGTAACCGAATGCTGGAAATGAGCCCAAGAATAAATGGGCCCTGAGAAGGCCAAAAGATAACACGGGTTGGAAATGGCCCAATGGAATAATGGGCCATTAATGGGTATAAAGGGGTACACTGTTCATTGCGGGCCAGATTCACCACGGGCCGTTAATGGGCCAAGAGTTACAAATGGTCTCGTATGGGCCGAAAGACATCATGGACCATACATGGGCCAGAAGTTACAACAGGCTGGAATCGTATTGTAAGGCCTAGATGAAGCTACTGGGCTTAATTCGGATAGGCTGTAACGGGTCATGAGTTAGCGGGGCGTAAATGGGCTATATACGAATAGGTCGTTAACAGGCTTTCCGTGGTCCGGCCCGTTACCTTTTGGCCAAGTCAAACGGGCCGGCCTTTTCACCGGAATGGGCCTCTGTTGGGCCGTGCCATGTGTCGACGTATTATAGGCGCCTCCTGCCTAATGAATGGATGACATCTGTCCCAGCGGTGAGCCAACACGTGTTTCCTCCGGCCAATGAGAATTTTACACGTGGAAAATCCTCATTGGTCCGGGCTGTTAGCGGGTTATCAGATCCAAAACCGGACCCGATAGCTTAACGGTGTTCCGTTATGGTGGATGCCACGTGTTGGTCACCCTTGACGAAAGCACTTCCATGACGCGCGATTTATCATCATGGAAGTGGACACTTCCGTGATGATAATTTTGGTAATGCCATGGAACACTTCTACGACAGCACATGTATGACTATCTTGATTCTGTCATAAATTTGTCATGGATGTACATGCATCACACAAAACATGACCTACTGTGAAAAACACGTATCATCACGAAAGTGTCTTTTTTTGTAGTGTCGGCACTCAATAGTAACTAAGGGGTGATGTGTAGTGTCAGGGCCTGGACGTCGATCACGTTGATCGAGTCATCGAACATAAAGCAGGGGCAACTGGGACAAGGTGGGTTTCATTGATGAATCTCTAACCAACCTATACTAAGCAGCAGGTAAGGTATGAAAGCAGGTAACAAAAATAGGCTATGCATCAGAATAGGATCATACAAAAAGCAGTAGCAGCTCTAATGCAAGCATGAGAGGGAAAGAAATGGGCAATATTGGAATGCTCAACGGGGGTTTGCTTGCATGGAAGCTCTGCTGAAAAGGAAGAAGTGTCGTCGACGTAGTCGATCACAGGGGCAGCATCGGTCTCGGGGTCTACCGGAGAGAAGAGGGGGAAGAAACAGTAAATACAGAGCAAATAGATGCATCACTAAGCATGAAAAGATAATACGACGTGCCGGGTGTGACCTAACGTATGTCTACACGAATAGGTGAACGGGGGATTCAACCAGGAATGTTTTCCTGGTTCCGGACCTGAGTCAGACAGATGACCGGAGGGGGAATGTTCCATGTTCACATAGTTAGAAGCATCTAATAGGTAAACGGACTGCATATTCAGATTAGTTGGATTTTTCTGAGCAACTTTCATATAGAAAACATTTTCGTCCGAGTTACGGTTTATTAGCTATGATTTTCTAAATATTTCAACATTTTTTGGAATTATCTAAATTAACAGAAATGGAATTATGACATCAACATTGCATGGGGATGACGTCAGCAGTCAACAGGCTCGCTGACCAGGGTCAAACATGACCTGTGGGTCTAATGGGACCCACATGTCATAGTCAGAGGGCTTAACTAAGTTTAACTAAGACAAAACAAGGTTAATTCACACCTGGACCCCACCTGTGAGTGTCTTAACTAAATAACTAATTAATTTTAATTATAAAACCGGTTTAGTTAAACTAATTACGCGATGGGGCCCGCACGTCGGCGTCACGGAGAAGCCCAGTCAGCATGTTGAATGGTCAAACCAGTCAACATGGACCCGTGAGGCCCAGCGTCAGTGGCATAGAAGGCCCACCTGCCAGGCCACGTTGGCAACGGCGCCAGAGACAGCTCCGGCGACCCAAAACATGGCGACGCGTGCGGGAGGAGCTCGGGTTTTGTCGTCCGGTGAACAAATCAACGGCGGTTGGTCGCGTTCGAACGGGAACAACGTTCCACGTCGATCTATGGCTTTAGCGCGACGCTGGAATTAGGCGTGGGTGGCTACGGCGATGTGGGGCACGACGAGCGATGTGAAGAGCGTCGTTGGGCTCCTACGAGCCCTAGGAGCTCGAGTACGAGCTCGGACACGAGCTCTGGCCACGGTAGCCATGACGGTGGGGTGGTCTGCGGCGATGAGCTCGCGGCAACGGCGACGAGCTAGCTAGGGGGAAACACGCGGTGCGAGGAGAAGAATGGAGGGAGGGAGGAGCTCACCGAGCGGCTATGAAAAGCCTGCGACAGCTTAGGAGCGCAGAGGTGGCCGGAGACGACGGCGGTCACCGGCGACAGAGAAGATGGGGACGAGCTCGATCCCGACCGTGCGGCCATCCCCAAGCTCGATGGCGAGGCGTAGTCGAGGTAGAGGTCAACGGCGTGTCTCGTGGACGTGCTGGCGAGGCGCGGGGTGGGCAGTGGCCGCGGCTATGGCACAGCCATGGTGACGGTGGCGCTCGATTGAGGTGGGGAGCGAGAGGGAGAGCGAGGAGGGATCTTGTGGAGAGAGGGAGAGGCGGAGTGGGCGAGGGGAATTGGGAGTGGCAGGGAGGAGGGGACCGAGGCGTCGGACGGTGGAGGCCTCATCCTCTCGCGGGGGTTGTCGCCGGCGAGGTGGTTCAGCGGCGACTAGCCTCCTGTAGCGACGCGCACCGGGGGAACAGTGGGGAGACGATCGGGGCGGGGAGCTGGGCCTGGCCGGTTGGGCCTGTCTCTGTGTCCTTAGGCCCAGGGGCAGGGGTTTCCCTTTTCTTTTTATTTTCTATTTTTTTTTGTTTCTTTTTCTTTTTCTAGCAGCTTTTGCATTTTCTTTTTAGCCAATAATGACTTTGCAAAATTATGCCACTGGACAAAACAATTTCGAAGAATTAATGTGCACTGCCACAAAAAGATTGTGAGACTTTTGAAATAGTTTGCACATTTTATAAATTAAAAAGGCATTTAATTTATTACTTAGGTCACTGTTTTAAGTAGTTTAGGCCACTTAAACACTTTGCAAAAATGTTGGTTCACTACCAATATTAGTTATGGATTAATTGGCACATGATGAACATTTTAGCTTTCATGTTTGAGCAATTTTGAATTTCATTCAGAATTTGAAATTGAATTCAACTTGAATTTAAAAAGAGAGAGAACCAAGGATGATCAAACACTTGTTTAGCAAAATGATTAACTTAACCCCAAGGGTTACTGTAGCGTCATTACACCGGGGTGTTACACATCATCACAAATAAGAGAAAAATACCGGAAGCTGAAATCTCCACTATGCTTGCTAATTATACTTTTAAAGATGGAGTATGAAGAAGTACCTAAAAACTTGGAGATCTGGGAATGCCAACTATACCTTGCTCTATCAAAAAGAATTATGTGAAAACTGCTTAATGTGATTTAGGAGCTGGTGTTAGTGTTATGCCTTTCTCTTTATATAAAAGACTTGACTTGAATAAACTCACACCTACTGAAATATCTTTGCAAATGGCTCACAAATCAACTACCATACCTATCGGTATCTATGAGGATGTGCCCGTTGTTGTTGCTAATGTTACTATTTTGACTGACTTTGTTATACTTGAGATGCCCGAGGACGACAACATGTCGATTATCCGTGGTAGACCCTTCTTGAATACTGCAGGGGCTGTTATTGATTGCAATAAAAGCAAGGTCACTTTTCTTATTAATGGCAATGAGCATACGGTGCACTTTCTGAAGAAACAATTCCAAGTGAATGGTATTAATGTTATTGAAAAATCTCCAACAATCACTATTGGAAGTTTTCAAATACCTCTAACTACTGTCAAAAAGAAATATGAAATGCTTATTGTTGAGGAAATGCATATCCCCATTGAGGTAACCTAGTGATTTACGAAAGTTCTTCGCTTTCATGCTAATCGAAAGTGGTTGTTAATAAGACTTGATCAACCTTATTAATGGATCATTTTTGAACGGTATGAAGTTAATGAATTTAGTAAGCACTACTTTCGGTCCCTACTTTTTATTCCCTATCTTTTAGTTAAATAAAATAAAATGCCATGTTTTGTCTGTTTTCTGAATTTCCCGTGCAATAAAAAATGACCCAAAAATAAAAGTTCTCAGAATACCCTGAAAATTTAATACGAACTTTTTCTGAATATTTAAGAATTTTTGGTGCAATAAACATTAGAGGGAGGTGCACCAGGTGGGCACAACCCACCTGGGCGCGCCAGCACCCCTAGGCACGCCCTGGTGGGTTGTGGTCCCCACGTGGGCCCCCTCACTTACCTCTTTATCCCAAATCATCACTTACCTCTAGAAAAAATCTCCATTGCTCTCTCTCCTGTGTTCTTGAGCTCAAACCCGCGAATTTCGATCTCTTTGCTCGAAGCTCCGTTTCCAAAACTGTTTCGAGGGATTGTTGCTTGGTATATGACTCCACCGTTTGTCCAATTAGTTTTTGCATTAGTGGTTTATATTTTGAATATTTAGCTACTCTTGGTGCTGCTGTAGATGTGCTTGCATGTTAAATTCTTAGTGTTATAAGTAGTTTGAATGCTTGCTATGGCTTCTATGTATCCCTATGAGTAGTTGCTACCAATCTTATAAAGATTTGTTGACAAATTTTTGTCACCCCCAAAAATTTTATTTCCAGAAAATTGTACGCGGACATGATGAACCTATTTGGAAGGAGTTCTTCGAGGAGACGATCCTCGGGGGCATCCTCTAGTGATAGTTCTGCTCGCCGTTCTTATGTTGAACCAAGTGAAAGTTCCACATGAGATGCTGCCACCAAAATATTCTTATGGCCTTGCGACAAATATATGGTGCGTGTGGGCATTAAGGAGGAATTTGAGCAATATGTTCAAAATGCCGGCCTCGATCCCTACATTTCAGATAAGTGTGAACAACGCCAACTTCTCACTAAATCATTTGTCAAAGGATTAACATTTTTCCCTCATGAGTCTAGGGTGTCTTTTATGCTTTATGATAAACCATTTACTATTCCACTAGAGAATTTTGGTTACCATTGCAAACTTCATTTTGGGGTTCTCTTGATGAGCCATCCAGGGTTGAGTTCGAATCCTTCTTGACTAGCCTTTGTTACGGTGAAAATAGGGGGTGAGACAAGGAAGAATAAAGAGCATTCACTTTCCCGCAATTCAGTATTTTGCATTATTTACAGAAAATGCATAGTAGGCAAGCAATACTGCAGCATACTTTGTGCGCCAGACTTGAGCCTCATTCGCACCGCTCTCACTAGTGAAAGGAATTATAACCTTGGAGTGATTATTGCATGCAGACTCCAGCATAATGCTAACAGTGGCTGGTTCTATCGTGAAATTTATGCCACGTGTTTAGCATGAGGGCTGGGTGTTTCACCTTTGCCCTTTGATCCTATCATACCCACGTAATATTTAGATTTTGAAACTTTAAAAGAACATAAGATCCTTAGGGGAAAAGTTGATAATTTCACTTACAATCTAATGTTTAACCAAACATCTGTTGTGCACACATATTTGCCTGCGCCTACTCTTTTTGATTATCACAGTAAAGAAAGATATTTTGTTCTTGAGAGCGAGGCCCGAGCTCACAACGCAGCAGTGGAGGCAGCACGGTGGGCCGAGACATCCGCACCAAGAGCCTCCGTGAGCTACCACGCCAACTAATGTCCAGATTATTGATCGACTACCAAGTTAGGCCAAAATCCTAAGCTTGGGGGAGTACGTGTTTCTCACCGACATTACATTCATGCCCACTTATTCATCTTGTCCGTGTTGCTTAGATTTATTTTTCTTACTTTCTTCTTGTGTGTTTGAAAAACTTTAGAATACCCAAAAAATAGTTGTAGCTAGTTTACTTTCCATGCATGCTTAGTTGTAATATTAATATTAAAAAGAAAACCCAAAAAGATTTTCTTGTTCTTCTTTTGCTTGTTGGGAGCTTTCCCGCGTAAATAGTTTTTCTTGTTTTTGCTTTTTATTTGCTTGTTCAAGAAAACCAAAAACTCAAAAATTATTTTAGTATATTTCTCTGAATTTCTTTTCTTTTTATTCGAGTTGTACCGAGGAGAAGACCACGATGAAAATGTTGAGTGGCTCTCATTTGAGTAATTGTTGAACTAATAGAGAGCGCATTTTACCTTGTCTTCTTCTGTTGAATAAAATTTTTGTAGATTCCGGCTTAGTCCACGGCACTCATGAACTATTATTATTTTCGTATCATTCGGTCATGCAAGTTGAAGGCAATAATGACGACATTTGATGAACTGGCTGTGGCAGAGAGAAACTGGTATGAACTTGACTTGTTCTGTCTGTGTAAATATGTTTAACCTAGTATCTATGATTCAGCCCATTATGATTAAACATGTTTACAATGAAAATTAGAGATTATAGTTTCTCATGCCATGCATAAGTAGCTGGGAGTTGATAATGATTTATCTTGGATATCAACATTGCGTTAAAATGATTGTGATGTCGTATGATGATATGGTATCCTCCTCTGAATGTTCGAGTGGCTTGACTTGGCGCATGTTCATGCATGTAGTTAAATCAAAACCAACATAGCATCTATGATATTTATGTTCATGGTGTTCATATCCTACTCATGCTACTGTCCAATGTTACTTATGCATAATGTACGGTTATGATCGTTGTTGCTTTATAGTTGGCCGCTTCTCAATCTAATTGCTAGCCTTCGCCTGTACTAAGTGGGAATTCTTCTTGTACATCAAAAACCTTGAACCCAAAGTTATTCCAGATGAGTCCATCATACCTACCTATATACGGTATTACCCTGTCGTCCTAAGTAAATTTGCATGTGCCACCTCTAAAAACTTCTAAAAAAATTATCCGTTTTGTGTGCCTGGATCGTTCATGGAACGACAGGAGGTGGTCGGTATCTTCCATGCTAAGCGGGTTATTCTCGGGTCGAGTGTTTATTCACTCACCATCGCACGAGAAAAGGGCGGTATTAGGGATGCCCAGTCCCAAACTGCAAAATACAAAAGGAGTTAATAGCTCGAATAATCAAACAAAAACTTCCAATGGAGTCAAAACCTTTACTTTTATCGCTTGGGAACCGCCACTAGCTTGTTTAGCATGGGAGATATTGATAACTGATAGTCGTGAAGTAAATGAGAAGGGTGCATGCCTCAAAATATCATTTACCTCTGTTTTAAAAATTGAGCTCTGGCACCTCTACAAATCATTGCTTCCCTCTGCGAAGGGACTATATATTTACTTTTATGTTGTGTCACCACCTTCTAAAACAAGCACCGGAAACTGAGGGAGCACAGCTGTCATGATTTATGCATTATGTGTAGCTAATGTTGGGTGCATCATGACTGGATCTTTTCTACCATGAATTACAATGTATATTCGCTGCTTGAACTTTGGAGGTCCTCTACATTTATGTTTTGCGGTCTCAGAAAGGGCTGGCGAGATACCACTATTATCATATTATATCATGGTTGTTTTGACAATGTGTTGATGTTTGAGATATCTTATTATTGCTCGCTAGCTGATTATGTCATTGATATGAGTTATTATAATCTTTAAGAGTTATTGTTGACATGGTTAGTTATAATGTTGGCTGAAAACCTGGGTGGGGCAAACAAGAGCAAAATAGTTCGTAAAAGTTTTTCTTTTTCACTTTCAGTTTATTAACTGAATTGCTTGAGGACAAGAAAAGGTTTAAGCTTGGGGGAGTTGATACGTCTCCAACGTATCTACTTTTCCTAACGATTTTCCTCTTGGTTTGGACTCTAATTTGCATGATTTGAATGAAACTAACCCCTGACTGACGCTGTTTTCAGCAGAACTACCATGGCGTTGTTTTTGTGCAGAAATAAAAGTTCTCGGAATGGAATGAAACTTTGCGAGGATTTTTATATCAATAATAAGAATTTATAGAGTCAAGACCTGTCGGAGAGGGGCACCTGGGTGGGCACAACCCACCAGGGTGCGCCCAGGTGGGTTGTCCCCACCTGGTGGCCCCACTAACCTTGAAACCAACGCTATAAAATCCTATTTTCGGAGAGAAAATCAGGAAGAAAGAATTATCGCGATTCACGAGACGAAGCCGCCGCCAAGCCCTATTCTTCCTCGGGAGGGCAGATCTGGAGTCTATTTGGGGCTCCAGGGAGGGGTATCTTCGTTCTTCGTCGTCACCAACCCTTCTCCATCGCCAATTCCATGATGCTCCCCACCGGGAGTGAGTAATTCCTTCGTAGGCTCGCTGATCGGTGAGGAGTTGGATGAGATTCATCGTGTAATCGAGTTAGTTTTGTTAGGGCTTGATCCCTAGTATCCACTATGTTCTTAGAATGATGTTGCTATGACTTTGCCATGCTTAATGCTTGTCACTTTGGGCCCGGGTGTCATGACTTCAGATCTGAACGGTTTATGTTATCATCATTATATCCATGTTCTAGATCCGATCTTGCAAGTTATAGTCACCTACTACGTGTTATGATCCGGTAACCCCGGAGTGACAATAATCGAGACTTCTTCCGGTGATTACCGTAGTTTGAGGAGTTCATGTATTCACTATGTGTTAATGCTTTGTTCCGGTTCTCTATTAAAAGGAGGCCTTAATATCTCTTAATTTTCAATATGGACCCCGCTGCCACGGGAGGGTAGGACAAAAGATGTCATGCAAGTTCTTTTAATAAAGCACATATAACTATTTACGGAATACATGCCTACATTATATCGATGAACTGGAGCTAGTGTCGAATAGCCCTAGGTTATAACTGTCACATGATGAATATCATCCAACAAGTCACCGATCCAATGCCTACAAATTTATCTTATATTGTTTCTGCTAAGTTACTACTGCTATCATCATTGTTACACTTGATACAAAATTACTGCTATCACTGTTACGGTTATTATTGTTGTTGTCACTACTATCAAAACTATCATATTACTATGCTACTGATTACTTGCTGCAGATAATTAATTTCCAGATGTGGTTGAATGGACAACTCAACCGCTAATACCTTCAAATATTCTTTGGCTCCCCTTGTGTCAAATATATAAATTTGGGTTCAATACTCTACCCTCGAAAACTGTTGCAATCCCCTATACTTGTGGGTTATCAGTATGGTGGACTCATATGGAATAACTTTGGGTTTAAGGAAGTGGATGCACAAGCGGTATTCCTGCTTAGTACAAGTGATGGCTAGCATATAGATTGAGGAGCGACCAACTAGAGAGCGACAATTGACATAAATATGCATTGAGATTAATCAACATTGAATACAAGCATGGGTATGATATAAAACACCATGAACATAAATATCATGGAGGCTTTGTTAGTTTTGATTCAACGACATGCGTGAACATGTGCCAAGTTAAGCCACTTGAATCATTCAGAGAAGGATACCATCCTATCATACTACATTATAACTATTTTAAATGCATGTTAACACACATGATAAACCATTATCCACTCCTAGATATTAACCATTATCCGGAGAAGAAGGGGCAGCCGACATGCTTACCACAGCGGAGGAGGAGCACGCCTACGCCCACGCTTGCCGCGGGTCAGTGGAGGCATTCCTCCTCGGCGTCAACAACTAAGCCACTGCCTCCCTATCTATTAGATCTAAATTTATCTATGTATGAACCCTGGTGTGTTGTGATGAACTTTGTAGCGCCAGGAGCTATGTATGATGTATATTTTTAAATTTGCAGTTTGCGATAGCAGATCTGTTATGTCAGGGCGCATCAATTCCTGCAAAATCGTTTTAGAAGGAACCGTAAAATGATTTTGCGGGACGAGAATATAGTGCCTAGAGTTGCGAGAGGGCACCCCTGCACCCATGGGCATATGTACCCATTTTTTTTTAAAATGCATTTTAAGCATGTTTTAAAGCGTCAAAAAATTAAAAAAAAATCACGCATACATGTTCACAAATATGTGCACACGGCACAAAGTTTTATGAAAAATGTCTTTTTGTTTTGTCTCCACAAAAAAGACGAATTTCAGTGCTTCTAAATAGTGTTACACAACACAATTTATTGTCTTTTTTGCACAGGTCACAAAAAAGTTATTTTTTCATGAAACTTTATGCACGCACATAGAACATGGAGACATACCCGTGCAACTTTTTTCCAGATTTTTTTAGCATTTAGAAATGTGTTTTTCAAAGTGGATTCATATGTATCCGGGTTCATCCATGCACTTCCCCTAGAGTTGCTCCAATACGAAACACAAGTGGACTATCAATTATACAAGTGGTTCTCGAATAGCTTTACACGGATGCAAAATGCATCCACTGATTTTTCTTGGCTAAAGCTGGCCCTCCCAACTATCCTAAAAATGTAGCCCTACGTTCTCGTATGATATGTTACAAGCAGCCACACCTCCCTACCTATGGCCAAAACCGAAGGGACCTACTACATCTCCTACAAAAATATATGGTTGTAAGCCAGGGAACTACTCCAGAACACGGACACAAAAGAATGGCCGATGTCAGAAAAAAATTGTGGCCTGTCAATTGTGATCAGAAACCATCCGCGAGAAGCTCTCTGGCTCCTCTTTCATGGATGTTCTCAAACTTGCCGTTAGATGCCAGCAAGCAGTAGCCATCAGAACATAGAAGATCGTTCACCCTTACTCGTTGCAACAGTTTCCTCGCTTTGTTTTCTGGAATTTGTCCCAGAGGCACATCATCTGCCTTGGCTCCTGGTAGTGGGCAACCACATACCCATCCTCACAGCCTTCCACCAAGATCCTTCCATCGTTCTGGTACGTGACATCAATGCCTTCCTTCCTCATCTCATTGATCCATATTCCCATCGCCACATCCTCCAGCTTGAACATCTGCAAGTCAAAATCGCCGGTTAATATTCCGCACCACAGCAGGGACAAACGGCTGGAGAGCATGGTGTTTTCTCTAAGCTGCCTTCAAGTTTCAGACTGAAGCAACTGAAGAGAATTAATTATCTCTGCTGGAAAAGAGGGTGCCCTTTTACAAATTTTAGAAGGGTGCATACCTTTAGCTCCCCTCTTTTGTGTTTCCTGTAAACTTCTTTTGCTATGTCCTCAGATACAATGTACCCTGGTCCATGTGCCCATGGGGGATAACTCTCTTCAGGCCATTCCTACATAAAGGCAGGTAACAGCGGAAACATTTGCTAAGCATCTGCTACATGATAAATGATAATGCACAATATACATGGCCGTCCAAAACACAGTAGTGGTGAAGTTTCCATCATTGGTTTGAACAAAAACTAAATTTCCATCGCGCAGATAAAGACTTTCCCTGTGCTAAAAACACGCTTGCATAATTGTGCAATAGAAAAAAATATAATTTAAAATGTTACCTCTGAAGTTATGTACCACTTGCTATACGGATCTCGGTGAGGCTGAGAATCAGAATTGACACGACCATACAGCAGTCCATGGCTGATATTTACTTGATGTAGGGACGAAAGTATCTCATCTACACGAACAAAAGCGTCATCATCGGTTTTCATAACATACTTGGCTGAAAGTACATTTGTCTGCACAACAAAAGTGATGTCAGAAAATGCAGGCTGCAGGCAGAGTTCCCAGGGTTCCACTGTACTCCCAAATAAAAATCTACCCGCAAAGAAATTGAAGAAATTCTCCTCAAAAAGTATATACATACCCCATATATGCAAATGGCAATCGTCTTCCAAAGAATCAAGCTGTAATAATCAACAAATGGCATCAATTGGATGTCTCCATATGTCCGTGCTTCGTTCCAGAGCTCCTCGTTCACCACCTCATTTTTATGCTTTTATTTATCAAAGAAGCCAAAGGGGTACATGAGTATTGACCATGAAGTGAAGAGCGGTAATTCTAGTATACAACAGGACACAAGAAGAGTTTTGACAAAATTTCAAAGATTGTTTCTTGTGATGAGGGCTAAGCAAGTACACAGTGAACGCAAATGCAATCAACAAAGGAGAAAGATCTTCAATAAGGTGGTCACTGCACAGGCATGATACCCCCCACCCCAACCACGCACAAAGTGAGGACTAAGCATGTTTGTTTGTGAGGAAAAACATGAATGGAGCCTTGTGGTATGCAGCTCTACACCTATTATTTGACAAATGTACACATATTGCATTTATGTAGGTATAACTACTATATGGCATACAAATTACTGTAAGATATAATATCATGTGCCTTTCATCCTTACCAGGCCAACAAAGAACCGAACTGCGACTTTTCCTGAACGGACAGCATCGTACTGCATCCACGTTCTTCGAACCGCCATTCTGCGTTTAAAATTATTTGCTGTAGAGAATATCCCAATAAAAAGATCAATGGATTTATTCGTAGGGACAGGTGGAGCCTTCAATATTTCCAAGTCAGTGACATGCTCAAAATCCTCTGTTGTAGGCAAGCCACTCGCTAGCACAGACAGCAATTTAATATCTCCTTCAATCCTTACTTCCCCAACAAACCCAGGCTCCAAATCCTGGTAAAAATGTGGTAGATTAGTAATAAGAACATACTTTGAAACATGGACAGAAAATAGTTCGATAATGAGAGTATGGAACAATAACTTTCACAGACCATCCGAAGACACAACAACAAAATTGTTACCCTGGCAAAATCAGTTTGTCTAGACACTGTTACAAAATGCAATAGCAAAACAAATATCTTATACACAACTCACCTCTCGAAATGCAAAGGAAGTGACATGTTTCCCATCTACAGTCATATGGATCCCCTCTGCTCCAACACGAAGAATTGCTATAGCAAGATATCCTTGTTTGAAGGGATAATATTTTTTAGGTTCTGCAGTTGTTTTCCTTGTAGGTTGCATGCTTGAAAAATTAGAATGTGACTTTGAGGCCAAGATCTGTTTGTGGGCTTTGCCCACCATGCTGCTACATTTTTCCAAATCGTCCACTGAAAAACAACAGAAAACAAAACTATATGTCAAGCCTGCCATCAAAAGAAAATACATATTGTTTACCAAGACCCAAATCCATTTTGTTCAACAGGTCTTAAGGGTACAAATAAGAAGTGTGCAAAAAAATAGACAGACATAGTGATATCAGATAATACAATACCTCAACACAGTACATATTTATGGTGGTACATACAGGGCCAAGTAACTTTTAACAAGGTGGATAAAATTTGCTGATTACAGAACCAGATTCTAGAAGGAATAACTCACATGCAATGCCAATACCATGCCATGGGTATTCACCATGATCCTACTATTGCTGATATGTCGTCTTTTTTATATTCTTTCAATTTGTTTTTGTTTGGCTATGTGCATCTTAGTTATGCAGAGGCCGGGTGATGCTCATTATGTTTTGTATCCGCTTGATGCTACATTTTGAGTCAATAAAAATGCCCTTTATCGAAAAAAAGAAATAATGTAAGATATGGACCAGAGAAAGAATGGATACCTTTTACACTGTCCTTAGCATCCGAATCAGAAGATGGGCAACGGTCTTCAGAACCCCAATCATCAGCTATAGTCCATGTATTTTGGACAATTACAGGATCTTCTGTAAGTTTATCACCAAGAAGACGGACATTGTAATGAAGCACAATTGGAGGGTCTGGTTCACCAGGGACTGCAGCTCCAGTTAAGTCTATCTTAAAATTACCCAGAAGACCACCAGGAGTGCCAATAATAGTTATCGAAGAGCCCTGAATAAGCCCACACGGAATTCTTAAGACAAATCTATCACCCACCCTTGTAACATTCATTCTTCTAATGGAATATGGGCATTGCTTCTCTTTGTCCTTATGCTGTGTGCTACCATTGAATGAAACAACTGAGTCATCATATTCAAGGGCTGCATTTAGCTTCCTCCATGCAACTCCAGCTTCCTTGATTGCATCCAATCCATCTGGTAGGATGTGGGCATTATTTACAAGGTCCCTCAGATGATTCCAAGAATGCAATGTCTGTATTTCTCTATCAGAGAGATTTCTTGTTATGGAAAGGTTGGAAGCTAGCAATTCAGTTGATATGACTTGAGAGAAGTTCTGTGGATTCTGAAGTGCAGGTGGGTTTGGAACATCTAACCAGTGTAGCTGTGCGGTGCTATTTTGTTGGAAGACATACTGAAGAGATCTTTCAGCAAGCGGGCTATCCAATATCACATATCTTAACATCAAGATTAGGAACAAACATACTATGACAGAACCACCGTGCCATTTCTTCATCACTCAAAACTGATATGACAAGTTGGTATGAGGGTCACGTTCACTGTATTTTCAGCCTAAAATATCACGCATCCATAGAATCTCAGTTCACAACTAACCCATCCAACTCAGCCAGTCAAGTCAATTCCTGCTGAACTGCCACCGTTGTTCAGTGCTCATCAACGCCTTGAAGGTCACACAAACGTTCCAGAGGTGTGATGAAAGCTTTATAACCGCATTAGCACACAGAAGTGTATCAGCGAAACTGAGGCGAGTCACTGTGTCCTGCAAAGGTAAAGGAGCGGTATAAAAAATGGACTCTATCCAGTAAAAGAACTAATGTGGTACTTAACCGCATTTGTATCCCCTTGTTGCTCCCTTTTGAGCTAATAAAATCCGGCCTTTATCGGAAAAAAAAAACCGCACTGAGAAGTGAATTGCATCAACGGCGTCACATAACACAGCTACACAAGGCTTGGAGTATATGATCATCCATGTTGCAAATACTATGGCATAAATAACAACATGATTACAGACATGTATGTTATGTTTTTTTGTGTGAAAAGTATGTATGTACAATTAGGATGTCAGAATCGATCTCACGTGGCAAACAAGCCTCATCTACTTGTAAAATACTCCAGCATCCTAAAATGGCTACAATAGATATTTGCCTTCATGTCACGGTGCCGCCAACGAGACTAGGACATCCCCTCGCCATAACATGATTACGAACTGGAATTTAAATAGCCGTATCTGAAATTA
>NC_041392.1:153119975-153133623 GCF_002162155.2 Triticum dicoccoides | reverse complement strand
GAACCGGCAGCAGAAAACAGTTTCAAAACGAGGCTGCCAAACCATTTCTCACCGAGGAAATTCAGAGGAGACAACAATTTTATTTAGGAAAACGCGAAAAAGGAACTGCGTCAAACACTAGCTAGTTCCAATTATTACTGATTAAAAAGTAGACGCGACACGTAAATTAAGCAAGGCCCAATAAAGAAGTGCACTAGTGAGATCGCGAAAAGTCGAAAGAAATTGCAGCAAAAAAATAAAAGAAAGAAATTGCAGCAGCCAAAGAAATAATCCGACTGCGTATTTAGGAAAAGCTACCGCACGAAATAGGCAACGCGAATCTCGCGACAGCCCCCACTTACACCCACCGACAGTTCCCTTTCGACGGGGAAAAGAGAGAGAGAGAGAGAGATACTCACCGCCGGATACTGTCCAGCAGAGCAAATGCGCAGATCACCGGAACGGCGACGAATCTGGGGGCGCGAGATCAGGCGCAGCACGAGGACACTCCACCGCCGCCGCGCCGCGCCGCGCTGGCACCACCCGAGCGATCCCCGCCCGTCTCACAATGCGACCGGAAACCCACGAGGCGCAGCCGCAATGCGAGGGCCGCTCGGCAGGGGACGGCTCGGGCTGCCCGTCTGGCCTCTGCCGCCGCTGGAGCGAGCGAGCGAGCGAGCGAGGCGGACGGCGGAGATAGCTCGGCGCGCCGCAGCAAGCGAGCGAGCGCAAGGTGGCGGGAGAGGGAGCGACGGGGAGGGGGGGGAGAAGCTCGGTCTCAGCAAGCGGGCTTTGGAGCTTGGAGTTGGGAGAGGGATGGGGGTCTGACGGTCTGTAGGGACGAAGCGGAGCGAAGGAAAGGGAAGGATGCCTGCTGAGCGAGGCTTCGAGTCCACGCGACGAGCTGACCGACCGAGCGAGGGAGCGAATAGGCGCCGTGCAGGGAGGGGAGGGGGGCTCTCATTGATTATTTCTTTTTCTTTCGGGCGTGGCGGAGAAAGGGTCGCGGTCGTGGGTGGTGATGGTGGGTGGGGCTCGATTCGATGGGCTGCACCGCCAGCGGGGGGAGAGGAGATCTCACTGCTCGAGGAGGAGACTGGAGACCTCGTGCCGCGCGGCTGGCTTGGGTCGGCTCGGGGTTTTGGACGGTTTGGACGAGCACGAGCAGAGACAAATTCAAACTTTTTTACGGTTTGGTACTACTACGGGGCAGGCACGTTGGTTCGCTGGACCGGACTGGAGGGAGGGGCGCGGGAGACCGGCAGAGGCAACCAAATCGGGTCTTTACGATAAGCACAAAGCTGATGCCGGTCCAAACCCGCTACCATACGGGACGCTTTGCTTTCAAACAAACCCGGTCATTTTCTCGGGTGGGCCCCGCTGTACTCCTGCGGACGCACATGTACGGTGCCGGTTGGTTGGTTGCGAGACCGCGATGTCCTCCGTATGACGTCGCGGATTTGCACAATCGACTCCACATTTGGCCATCGTTCAAAATTGACTTGTCGCTGGGCAAACAAGCCACAGTCACAATAGTTTTCTACAGGCACCCGCGCCGGTGGACGGCACAATGGACTATAGGGAAGTTATTAAGATACATTTGGCATTGAGATAGCTTATGATGATCCGGTTCCTTTGATCCATACGCTTTGTCGATCTTTTTCCGGCCGGCTAACTATTTTCATGACAAAGATGTGCGTGCCCGGCGTCGTGTTGACCCGGGTGACAAATGTGCAGCACATAGCAATACCGTGCAGTATGTGAACCCGTTCCATCCTACGAGAAATGATGCGCATGCGCGTCCCTTTCTCGCTTACCAAACGGACGAGAAAAAATGAAGCCTCGGTCGCGGTTCCCGGTGGGAGATTGCGTCTTGTAAACCTAGTCTTTCCTGGGGCGGCTCGGCTGGTCCACCGGAGGGAGCTCCCAGGCCCCGAGCAAAGCCACGCGTGCTCTTTTGCTTTGCCTTTTTTCTTTCTGCAAAGCTATTATCTAAGTAAAACAGACAGCGTCAGAGGAGGAAAATTCAAACTTCAAGCTCTCCATTCACGACGCACACACCCCACTGCCACATGCATGACACGAAACCATTTGACATGGCCGGTGGTTTTGATTTGAGCACGTCAAACTGCGCACTCGGCAAATTATTTGGAAAGAAAGAAAAAGGAACACACTGGGCCTCGTATTTGTCCGAACCCCGTGATGAGCATCGGATGTTCCAGCAAAGGTCATCATTGGCCGATTAGGTGTGCGTGGATAGTCTTTTCCGCGATGGTGAAATTCTGGTTCGCGTTAGGTGCACCAATCTGCGCATTTCGTGAAGTCTCTTCTTTTCTTTCGGTGCGGGCGGGGGAATGCGTGCGTACCAACTTCATATGCTGACACCTCTTAAAACATCTGCATCAGCTGCCGTTTTGCCTGAAGAATTAAACTGGAATCTATGGGGCCTAGCTCACCAGCAGCCAACTAATCTGATGTTTATGGTGCATCTTGTATTTCCTCGCAATGGATTAGAAGCACCAATCTCTATTGGGTCACATGATCTATACAAGAAACAATATACTATCCTCTTTCTAGAAGTACTATGGAATACTTTTTCCACAGAGTGCGTGGACCGTCAGAACTGACTTCTGCCGTTGCTCTGACATTGCGTAACTGAGAGACGACCTTTTTTACATGTAGACAAGTGTGCAAATTGCACCGGAAGTCAGCCCAACAGATTTGAATATGAGCCACGCCTTCTTTTTAAACAAGAACAGTATACGCTATTTTCACGTATATTAAAAAACATGTTTACAATCTACAAAAAAGAATAAGAAAATACAAAAGAGACTATACGATTCTCGTTCTGGATAGCATGAAGCAAAATTATCGGTGGCTCACAAAAAATTATCAACACATAGAACATCTCCAACAGCAGACCAAAAACGCAGCTGTGACCAAAAGATTGTTTCCACCTTGAACTCCGCCCCTCGGCGCCGTCTCTATCGTCCGCCCCGAACACCGCCAAGCTCCCCATGCCGCCGCCCGGTCCCACCGACGTAAGTCCTTCCCCAACTGTCATTGTCGCCGCTCCACCCCAAGGTGATCACTCTCGGCACATGGGCGAGTTCCCATCGTCAGAATTGGTCGTCGCGTCGGATCCCTTGGCCTTCGGCCTCCTTCCCGTCACCATCCCCCACTGGTTGGCATCCCTCTCGTCCCCGTTGAACTCAATTGGCCAGAAGTGAGCTCATCGCACCCAACATGTTCGGCGAGATGCTGCAAAGGAAATTATATTTTTTCTTGAGCATCAGTACAGACACAAGCGCTTATATACACGCGCATACACTCACCCCTATGAACGCACGCACGCACACCCTACCCCTATGAGCACCTCCGAAAGACTGAGTCGGCATATCATCTTGAGATTTACGAAGTCACCGTAGGCGCCTCGTCGTCAACGGGAACGTCTCCTCCCACTGAAAGCACATCGCCGGAAATCCTGAAATAAATCTAGGAATACTGCGAGCACCAGGATTTGAACCCTGGTGGGTTGGGGATACCACTGTCCACCGAACCAACTCAACCATAGGTTGATTCGCAAGGAAATTATATTTTTGTATCCATTTTTATTGAATGTGATATTGCTGGGAATGTAGTGAATATAACATCTAAGATACATAATTTTACGTTGAATTCTTCTGATTTGCCATGAATATGAGCCAAATTTGATATATTACCTTCTCTCTCGGCACCTAAAATCAGTTTTTGGTCTTTAACTTTTTGGTCTATTGTTGGAGATGCTCTTAGCGAACTATCTTAGCGAACTTTTTGGTCAATCTAGTTCTCGAGGCAATTGACGTTCTTTTGTTTCACTCTATGCCCCACAATCTTTTAAGTCATTCTTGAGTAGAATTCTCCATGATCAGACACCTAGGGATTCACTATCGAAGATTCTCATGCTACTTTGCATCTAGATGTTCCAACAACCAATGATACAATGTCGAGAACATTTTTTTTGCATCGAAATGTTCCAATAACCCATGATATAATGTCCAGAGCAATATTTATTTGGCAGATCCCTGCTACCGTGCAGAATTTCATCAAAGATGGAGATAGAGGTACCTAGATTCTTATGCGGCAAAACATTGTTCAACACTGTAAAGAAAACAAGCAGTTTTCTGGCAGATCCCAGCTACCAAGCATAATTCCATCAAAGGCCGAGGTACCCGTATTCTCCTGCAGAAAAATAGTGGCCGACATTGTAAAGAAAAGAAGCAGTTTTCTGATAGATCCACGCTAATCTGTAGGCCGAATTAATTGTCTGCCGCATTAATGATTTAGTTTTTAAATTGATTTGGACAAAAAAATTCCCTATTAAATGTACCTAATTAATTGCACATGTAATTAACTGCCTGACTAATTGATTGTATTAATAGTTTGATTTTCAAATTGATTTTACGCTATATTTTAAAAAATTCACACTAATGTCTAGGTGGTTGATTCGGTGTGACTAATTTCCTGCCTAATTAACTTGGCATACAGTTTTATGTCGATTCTGATAGTATGCTGAGTACAAAATAATAGTTTGGTCATAGAAAAAATGAAACAAAAAAGAAACATAAAAAAGAAACGAAAACTAAAAACGCGTGCACGCGTCAATTGGGCCGGTCAACTTTGATTATAGTTAATGTTTTGGTAAGATTTTATTTGAATATGAATAGTGGAAGGCAATTTTAGATTTAGTTGAGATATTCATAAGATTTGATTTGAATGAGGTAATGCACAACGTTGTTTTAGGAAAATGCTGATTTGATTGAGTTAATGCACGCGTCAAATAGGGCGGCCCATATTGACTGCTCTTGAGCGAAAGATCGCCTGTAAGACGCTCATGAGCATAATATATGGTTGGTGGGAGGTGAGGCGACGTTACCAACTCCCCTTTAAAAGTAAAGACTGATAAATGTGTACGTGCAATGCATGCTATTATTAGGCAATTCAAGTTGACATTAGGGTAATAATAATTGCACGTTGATATTAGACAAACATTAATTGCACATAAATATTAATGTAATTATCATTGACATCAATATTTGGTGTGTAATTATTTGCACACTAAACATGTTGAGTGTTCATCATTGGAACAATGTAGGTCGTTGGATTGACCTGGTTTGATGCCCGTGATTAGTTGGATCTGCTCCTCTAGGTCTTTTTATATTGTTAAAGATATAAATAATTATTATTGATGTCAATATTTGATAGCATGCTAAACATATTTAGTGCTCATCATTGAAGCAATGTAGGTCGTCGGATTGACCTGGTTTGATGGCCTGCCCCATTGGGATCATCTTATATTTGTATATAGTATATAGATGATTGAAAAAAAACTGAAAAATATTAGGGTTAATTAACTTTTGTTTCGTTTTTAATAAATTTTAAACGGTTTTTTTAACTTATCCAAATCAGTTTTTTCCGGAGATATCATAAGTAAAAAAAAAATCAGTAAACTGCATTCTTTCGAGACTGAAATATGAGGAACACCTTCAAAAGAAAAGACTGAAATATCACGCATAACTTATATTTCAGAAAAAGAGGAAATGCTACGCAGCACTATAAATTATGTCGGTGCTAGTCTAGAAATTTTTCTAGGAGAAGGGCCTTTTTCCTACTGTGAACGTAGTACTTTTCCTAAAGAAAACACCTAGCTACCTTTAATCGTCGGGTAATCATGCTCAAATAGTCAAACATGCACTCCCTCCGTTTATAAATATAAGTCTTTGTAGAGATTTCACTATGAACCATATACGGATGTATATAAATGCATTTTAGAATATAGATTCATTCATTTTGCTCAGTATATAGTTCATAGTGAAATTTTTACGAAAGCTTATATTTAAAAACGGAGGGAGTAACTGTTTCATCTATTAACGCACCGCCCTGTGCGTGCCAATACCGGGTCCGGAGAAGAAGAACGAGACCCACGAGTCTATACGGAAAGCAACATGATGTTGTCTCCCTGCAACTTTCAGAAAGAAGAAAAATAAGAAAATTACACTACTGTCGTAGTACCCGTGTTGGGTGAGATTTTTTCTGTTTGTTTGTTTTGAGAACAATGGCATGGCCTATTGAACGCTCAATGCGTCCAACTGCACCGCGACGCACAAGGACCCTCCATGTTCGACCCGGCCCATGTAGCAGAAGACATTGTAGCAATTCGCATTTTACTGTATGATTCGGTTTATTCTTGAGCCTTCATTCTAAAAAAAAACATCGTATGATTTGGTTTACTGTAGGGATCGCTACACTGTAGCAGCCGGTTTCTTCTTAAAATAATGAATACTTTTAGAAATGTGAACGAATTTTTAAATTTCTGGACATTTTTTGGATTGCAGGAATCAAAATTGAAATTGCAAACATTTGTAAGCATTCCCAAATATTCTTTAATTTGTGGAAAAAATTGAACATGCGAACATTTTTTTGAATTTGTAAATAATTTTATTAAACAGGAACAATTGTTTGATATTCCAAATAAATTTCGAAACCGCAAACATTTTCTGAAATTCCTGAACTTTTTTTGAATTTGTGAGCAATTCATAAAATACAAATATTTTTTGAATTTTTTAAAACATTTTAAAAATGGGAACATTTATTAAAATTCCTACAGATGAAACCCAGGCATTTTTTAAATTCGGAACAACTTTAAAAGTTTTGAACATTTTTGAAAAGGAAACTTTTTCAAAAAACAAAAAAGGAAGGGAAATATTAAAAGAAACAACATAACAAAGGTAAAAGCGAAAAAGCGAAACCGAACCGGAACCAACTAAGATGGGCCGACTTGTTTGGGTGCTAGCTCGAGGCTGCGCTTTTCACCGGCATTTCGCGATAATGTGCGGCGAATAGGAATTTGCTAGCCTGATGGTGGCACTCCATTCCCTTTTTCACTAATAACGGGCCGAATCAAGCCTTATGGGCTAAATCGCTTGATTTGCGCTGCGTGTTACAGGTGCTTCCTGGGTGCCCCTATTTCTCGTTGTAAGTGAGACAGAGGACAGCCCGAAATCATTAATTAATGAGTCTTTCAAAGATCACTCTCACATTTTTTGGTTGTGACAAGTGGTGTGCTGCATGTTTACCATTTGTCGTAACTTGTGAGTTTTTTCTTTTTTCGTAGATCCCTTTATTCAAAATGTTTTATCTCTTAAACCGTACATTCAAATCTTGAAATTGTTTTCAAAGTTGGATTCCTTATGTCGAGATCTTCAAATATAGATCACATGTTAATATGTTTTGCTGAAGTCATGAAAAAATCGGATGAAAACACCAAACCGGAAGCACTTTTTTCCCTTTTCGGAAGCTGTTTCCGAGAGGCACCTCTCATGGAAGTAAAACCGTGCCTCTCACGAAAGAAAAAATAAAAGAAAAATGTGTTTTTTAGTTTATGAGAGACACTCGCGAAAGCAAAACCGTGCCTCTCACAAAAAAACCCATAAAAAACACGTTTTTTTTCATTTTCGAGAGGCACGGGCCGTGCCTCTCGCAGAAGCAACTCCATGCCTCTCACAGAAGAAGAAAAAAAGAGGAAACTTGTTTTTTTCATTCCCGAAAGGCACGGCCGTGCCTCTCGCGAAAGCAAAACCGTGCCTCTCACGAAAAAACGTGTTTTTTTGGCACAATTTGTTTTTCTAATATTTTTTGTCGAAAAGTTAAGAAACACCGGTGGAAAACCGAAAAGTCGAAAAAAATAACCTGAATATAATCATTTAAAAAGCAGAAAATGTGTGGAAAAAAAATTCAAAGGAAGCGCCTAGAGCGCGACACTTGGCGGCGGCTGAGAGCGTGCCAAGTGATGCGCTCTCAGCCCACCCAATGTGATCGTTGGGAGGCTCCCGAAAGAGCGCTCCTCAAATAGTGCTCTCAGGGCAGCCTCTCCTGTTGAGGGAGCTCTACATGGGCCGTGGTCTAGCCACGCGGAAAGCTCCAACCTCCTTTTTCTGTTTTTCTGTCTGTTCTCTGTTTTTTGTTTTCTTTTTTTGTTCACTTTTGTTTATACTTCAATATATTCTAAATATATATATCAGAAAGAAACTCTATAAAACATTTGAAAAAGATTGAAAAAGTATTTGAGAAATGTTGAATATGAATTTCAAAAATGTTAAATAAGTATTTGAAAATGTTGAATAAGTATTAAAAATGTTGAACGAGTATATGAAAAATGTTGAACAAATATTTGAAAAATATTGAATATGTATTAAAAATGTTTAACAAGTATTTTAAAATGTTTAATAAGTATTTAAAACTGTTAAATGAGTATTTAAAAATATTTAACAAGTATTTGAAAAATGTGAATATGTATTGAATTGTTGAACGAGTATTTGAAAAAATATTGAATAAGCGTTCGGGCAATGTTGAACGTGTATAAAAAAATGTTGATCACTTATTAAAAAATTTACCATATACAAAAATATACAGTGAAAACGAAATAAAATATAAGAAAAAAGAAAACAAAACAAAAAAATGAAGAAGAAAAAGAAAATCAAACAAAAAGTGTGTAATTTGTATTGAAAAGCTATTAGTCGTGTATTAGAAAAATGTTGTTGACATATATAAAATATAGAATACTAATAAAAAAGAACAAAGAAATCCGAAAAGAGAAAAAAAGATACAAAATGCAAAAAAGAACGAAAAAGGGAGAGGAAAAAAAGAAAACCAAGAAAACCGAGTCGGATCGCGTCAAGTAGTACGTGCCCCTATCACTTTCCACGAATGGCATTCTGGTGAAGTGGCTCATTTGCTCAGTTTGCTACAATCTCGCTTTTTTTTTTGCGGGTGGATCAATCTCGCTTAATGCGAGACATAGCACTCACGGTAATTCCTATTTGCCGCATAGCTTTCGTAGAGGGGCAAGCGATTTGGAGTGGCTCATTTTGTACAGGAAATCTGGTTTTAGGAACGTTGTTGTTCTATTTTCTATCTGTCTTGGGACACTTCCGAATATTCTTGTCTGGGTTTTTCTTCTTTTCCTATTCTTTTCTTACCATTTTGTTTAGTTTTCATTTTTTGAAATTAGAAAAAAATATGGAATTCAAACATTTTTTGTGTTTTTTTAAAAATTGTTCACATTTTCAAAAAAATAATGCTTCCAAAAAATATTTGCATTTAAAAAATGTTCTCCACGTTTTCAAATAATTAAATGAATTTTAAAATTATTGTTTTTGTTTTTATAATGTATATTGTTTTAAAAAATAACAAAGAAAGAGCCATCCAAAAACCAAATAATCGCTCACTACTGCATCAGGTTGAGCTGCTACAGTACCCAGCTTAAAATGAAAGTCGCTACAAAAACCAAAAACCAAATAACTTATCTTTTGTTGTCAAAAGAAAATGTATAACCTATCTTGTTGATTTAATCATTCGAAAATTTTAAATCTCTACTATTAAAAGGGGATCGAACGTCGTGATGGTTCGACCTCGTTCGATCCCCCACCCCCTTCGTACGACTACCATCAGGCGATGGGCCACGCCCGCAGCATCCCAAAAATCAAAGGCCAACTCAGCCCACGTACAAGATCCACAGCCAAAAAAAACGGCTCAACCCACGAACGAAGTCCTCAACCCACGAACGAGGTCCATCAATCAACAAACCAGCCTAAAAAACAGTTCAGCTCAACCCACGAACGAGGTCCATCGGCAAAAAATAAAACCACCTGCGAGCTCCATCGACCCACGAACGCACGTCTGCAGGGAGAGAAACGCCAGTTCTTCCTCGCGTACGAGCTCCATCGACCCACGGACGCACTACGTCAAGGAGAGAATCGCCAGTTCACTCCCCGTCCGGCCACATCGTTCTCACGCAAGCGGCGAGCTGCCTCTGCTGAACTGCAACCTCGGCGCCCCCGAACCAGAACCTGCGCTCGACGGCTGTTGCTGCGTCTATATCTCCTGATGCCGTCGCTACATCCTCCTGCCATCATCTTCACAGTTCTTCACCTACCGTCTTCTGCCTCTCCGACGGCAAAGGACTGAGGTCCACCTTTGTTATGTTCGATGGTGCCCACCATGCCCTAGGTTTGCAATCCTCAACTGTTTCAGCAAAGTTTTTTACATCAGAAAGATACTAAACTCCTGTTCCGAACTTCATGATGTGACCTCAAAAATATAGTGGTACTCAGATTGCATCTTTAAGTACCTACTCCAAGTACATTGAACAAAGCATGCAGGATTTTAAGCTATGTACCAGCTGCCAAATTGTGAAGGAGTACTACTCCAAGTAAATTGAACAAAGCATGCAGGATTTAAGCTATGTACCAGCTACCAAATTGTGAAGGTGCTTCATTAGGCTCATCAACTTCTGGGAATTAATACATGAAACAAATGTATAATGTGTGCTAATGTGGACGGGTGCGACATGGCATCTCAAACTTGTCTTTCCAGCAAGTCTACTCTATGCAAACGAATGAAAGCAAATGTAACAAAGTAAAAAATTTAAGAATTGATGTCGTGAGATTGACATGCTTTTCACCCAATTTCATATTATAGACACCTGTTCAGTTCCCAGACTCAAGTTCATATTGAAGACCCCTTTTCCATAAAGAATCTTGCTAAAGTCCTCTTAATCACAGTACAATATAGTTACAAATATTTCTCTCACGGTCAGCTCTACATTGCATTGTCTAGAGCCAATGCGAAGAGGAACATTAAGATTCTCGTCATCAAGGACAATGGCAAGGGTAAAGGGAAGGGTAAGGGCAAGGGCAAGGAACAAAGCAAGATTTCAAATAAGCGAAAAAGATTTGAATAACGACCATGAAAAACATAGCCTACAAGGAAGTCCTTAGCACATGAAGTCGCCAGATCAAATTATAACAACTCAGGTAAAGTATGTTCAATTCTGCATTACTATTGTAGATCTTAATGCACACTAACCTGAGTTTGTGAGCATAATCAGTCTTCAGAAACCATGAGTATTCCTTTCGCGACATCTCCCGGTTCTATTCTTAGTCGAATATGCACCTGTTTAAGCTGGAAATAACAAGAGACAACGTGAAATTGCAAACATATTAAGGATGAAGATGCTTGGACAGTGACTTGCTATAGAAGAAAAAAAATACTAAGGTGCGTATTTCTTTCTAAGGCATACGCTTTTTAATATGGTAAAAACCTGAGGCATCTAATATCATATACTCCCTCCTTCCCAAAATCTTAGGTGCGTAAGTTTTTGCATGAAGTCCCAAAATCTAAGGCGCAGATGCCTTTCTCTCTCTCATTCAGTTACAACAACCACTCACGGTCGCTATTTTTTTGGAAACAAAAACAAATCTCTGGCTGGGTCTTTCGTTGATGCTTACATCTATACATCATGTATGATGGTTCAAGTAACAATTAAACTGCGCTGATTTTCATGCTGGCTACTAATACGCCTAAGAATATGGGAAGGAGGGAGTAGCAATTAAAAAACTGACTTAAACTTCAGTTCCGTACAATCTCTCGTTGAAAATACATGGATAAAGAACTATGCATCTGATAATTTACAAAGAACCCAAATTCGAGCTGAGTTTGCCATCAGTGAGCTCATCATATCTCTACTATCTCTACTATTAAAGGATGAGTCTTTCAAGACAATAGATGCCTCGATATGAACAAAAGAAACATAATCTGTTCGTCTGCTTTTTTTCTGTAGCTCTGTGATAAGATTTAGCACACATGTGTCCTTAAATTCAGGCCTCAAAATTCGTTGCAGACGGTGATTCCAAAGTGCCAAGTACAAGATTAGAAAAACCAACCCTTAAGCTATTCAGCAAGAGCATTGTGGTGACTGGAGAATGAGTCATATTAGACCCTGAATACAAGCATCGCTAACCTGCAAAATGGCAAGGACCTCGGAATGGAAGCTTTGGCAATACCACAATAGCGCGTTATGCTGAGCTCATTTGCCAAAAGATGCAGACCGAGCTTTGCGTTCGTTTTTTACAATTGGTACATCAGTATGAATGTGACCATTGGACAGTGCTGACTTTTATGTCAGGTTACCTTGCATAAATATGTATGATTCCCCGTTGTGTTTTGCTTTATTGAAATGCATTGTCTGTTTGTGTACAATTAGAATTTGGTCAGGATTGGAAGGTTGACTCTCCAGGAAGAGGAAGCTAAGCCTCCTTGACCAGAGTTTTTTCTTTTTCTGAAGCATGCCTTTTTGAATAGGAACGGATAAAATTGTTTATAGAAAAACTATTAAGACCCACTTTTCTTGTTGTACTAAAACGAAGTTTTACTTATTTCTGCCCCTAACAAAACTATATTTTTGGTACGCTAACTCATTTCAGGTGGTTAGACCGTTAAACGAGTTTATGGAAAACAGAACTGGCAAAAAACTCCGTATCCAGACAACCCAAGAAAGGTTTTATCCTCATCTCATAAAATAAACTTAATCATAACCGTATTCTGATTACTACACATGTACTCTTAGCTATCTTTCAAACTGAGTATATATAAGATAGATTCAATCTACCTCCAGATTTTTGCTTACCTCTAAGATCGAATTTCAACGGCGGTGCCAATCCAACAGAGCTACCAAGCGCGGAGGGAGAGACGAGAGCCGACCGTGACAAGGTAAGATCCGTGGGCACCCTGATCCTGACGCATAGGGAGGGGAGCAGAGCACGGAGGCGAAGAGAAGCCGTCGGCGTCGTGCTGCACCACGGAATCCACTCCTCGTTGATCTCCGCCCATCCGGCCGAGCACAGCTTGCGGCAGGGTCTCCAAAATGAGGAGCCCGATCTCGCTGGTGGATGCAGGTCGAGCCCACCTCGCGCTGCACGGCGCGCGCCAGTCGCCGGGCGTTACCACCCGATGATTCGGACCAACGTGGCGTCATCGCGGCGGGGGCGCGGGGCAGGGAGCGCCGCGCGGTGGATGCCGCCGCCCAGACTGCGCGCGCGTCTGCCTGCCCCCCGGATCTCGCCGGACAGCAGGGAGTGATGGGGGCGCCGTGTGGGAGGCTCTGTCACAGCCCCAGTTCAGCCCTTGCTTGTCTTTGCATCATCATCTTGCATCATGATTAAATTCCATTAAAATTTGGAAATGAGGATTGCCTAAACCCTAGCATTAAAGGAATTAACTAGGTTCAAACTTAAAACTTTTCAATGAACCCAAAATGCCCTTCATAAATGTCCAACATCTTTGGTCCTGGCTAAACCCTCTGCCAAAAATGGTTTCATATTTTTGGAGGATATTCTGGATTTTTGAATTAAATTATAAGTATTTGAATTTGGACATTTAAATTCTATAAAATATTTTAAATGTCCAAATAATCTTGAAAGCATTTGAGGGCTATTGGAAATAGTTTCAAAAGTGCCCACAATTATTTTCAGGATTTTACAAAATGAATTAGTATTTTTACTAATTCAAAACAGAAAAGAAAAAAAATAGAAAACAGAAACTAAATTAAGAGAGAGAGAGAGAGAGAGAGAGAGAGTAACCTCACCTGCAGCCCACCTGGCCAAAGCCAGCCCGGCCCACCAGGGGCAGCACTGTCTTCTTCCTCCTGCCAGGAGGAGAAGCAGCTGCGTGCCCGATGGCCGGCGAGCCGCGCTGGCTCCTCCCTGCTGCGTGCCCCCCCCCTCGACTGCCTGGTCGCCACCACGACACCCCTGACCCCCTCTCACTCCCCCTCTCTCGCTCTGGACTCCCT
>NC_041392.1:153066477-153119409 GCF_002162155.2 Triticum dicoccoides | reverse complement strand
TCTGGACTCCCTCCCCCTCCTCTGCTTCCTCTCCCGCGTTCGACCACGGGCACCCGAGAGCGCCGACGAGCACCACCGGGGCCATCGTCCACCCCGCACCTCGTTGTTGCTTCCAGAGGAACCGCCATCGCCTTCTGCGTCATCTACACCAACCCATTCGACCGCGGGAGCCCTGTAGCGTCGTCCCCGAGCTCGTCTTCTACCTTCGGCCGCCGGCAACCTCACCTTCGATTCGCCGCCGTCTCCGCGTCCCCGAGCTCGCCGACTTGCTCGTCCGACTCGCCGTGAGCCACTGACCCTAATCCCCCTCCTTTGTGCTCCATTTGCACGCTGTAGCCGTTGCTCCGCCGGAGACCGAACCGCTCCGCCGCTCGAGCTTCTCGCCGCCGTGGCCACAGTCGTCGAAGCTCTCAACTGAGCACACCCACGTGCTCACCGCGCCGCGTAGGTGCCGTAGGAGCTAAGCACACCACTCCACGGCCACCGCAGCCCCGTTCCCGAGTGTGCCCGAACTCCGGCCGCCGCCGAGGTCGACGCCGCGCACAACCCCGGCCACCCTAGCTGTTGCTGCTTGCTGCGCTGGATGCGGGAGAGCTCCAGCTCCCCGCGGATGCCCTCCGCCGCTCGTTTCGTCGCCTGTGCTGCGTTTCCGAGCCACGCCGCCGTCTCGGGCCTCGCCGGCGTCATGTCGCCGGTGGGGTTGACCCATTTGACCACGTGGGCCCCGCCCCCTGGTCAAACCTAGATTAGGAGTTAAACTAACACTAATTTAGTTAGGTTAGCCGCTGACATGTGGGCCCCGACCCCACTGACATTTTAGTTAGGCTTAATTTAATGTTAATTAACCATATTAATTAGCTGAGTCAATGACATATGGGTCCCGCAGGTCAGGTTTGACCTGGCCGACCAGTTGACCCGCTGACATCACCCTTGCGCAATGCTGACGCATTAAAACTTTTCTGGGATTTTAAATAAATCAGAAATGATTTATTTATTTCAGAAAATAGCTAAAACTTCTAAAAATCATAGAAAATAATCTATAACTCCAAATGAAATAAATTATATATGAAAAATTATCAGAAAAATCCAAGGAATCTGAATATGGAATTTTCATGCATGTTTGAACAACTTAACCTCACTGTTTAGTCCAAAACATGATAATGCACTATTTGAATTCATAGTTTGAATTTGAATTTGAACCTTGAGTTCAAATCAACCCAAAACCTTTCTGTTACTAGTTGCATTAGCCCAAAACACATTCATATTGCCATGTCATGATCATGCATCATATTGTTGCATTGCATTGATTGTATTCTTCCTTGTTTGCCGGTAATTGTTCCCTCTCGGTAGACGCTGCTCCGACGCTGTGATCGTTGACACTGATGAAGACTCAATGCTATCTTCAGAAGTGCCAGGCAAGCAAAACCCCCTTGTTCATTCCGATACAATCTCACTCTCTCGCTCCTGCTCTCTTTTACTGCATTAGGACAACAACATTTCAACTGTTACATGCTGCGGTAGCTGAACCCCTTTCCTCTGCATGACCTGTCATTGCCACAGTAAATAGATGAAACCCACTAGCATGAGTAGGAGTTGTTTGAGCCCTGATGTGCCTACTCATTCATGCTTGTTTGTCATGCCTGCTACTGCTTAGAGTTGAGTCAGGTCTGATTCATCGGGGATGAATTGGAATGTGGTGAACATGTCCTACCGTTGAGAGCTAAGTGTGTGAACACAATTTGGTAAAGGTAGCGGTGAGAGGCCATGTAGGAGTACATGATGGGTTGTCTCATTGCAGCCGTTCTCAGGAACCGAGTTCTGTGTTTGTGATCCATGAACAGTTACTACCACGCATTGGAATGCTTAAGTGCCCCTCTCGACTTATTAATCCACTTGATCTCTGTCCAGGTGTTGCAACTAGTTTCTGGTGTTTGTAGGTAGTGTTAGTAGTCTACCAAGTGGTACTCTGTACAGGTGAGCTTGGGACAAACTAGGCACCGTGGCACGGTGTACCAAGCGTAGATCCACCCGTCGAGGTGGGCTTGGGAACCCTGCACACATCATTTGGGGCCGTGAGCGACATCCCGGCCGGATCTCCTTGCGGATGGAACCCGAATAGGCGATAAACCTGGACTAGAGACTTGTGTGGTTAGTCAGGTCGTGGCCGACTCCCTCGCCAGGCTTCCGCTTGAAGGTTGCTGAGGTACATGACGTGTACATGATGGTAAGTGGCGAAAGCGTGTGTGAAAAAGTACACCCCTGCAGGATTATCATTATCTATTCGAGTAGCCGGATTCCTCGGATATGGAAACTTGGACCCCTTGCATAGTTCATAGACAAGTGAAAGTGGATACTCTAAAATGCACAAGATAAGCGTGAGTGCTATGGATGGCGTTCTCGCAGGGAGACGGGAGCGGATCCATAGTGGTGTATTGGTATGGTGAATTTGTGGACTCGTGTGCGCCACCTCAAAAGAGTTACTTGCAGTCGTAGTTCAGGGTAGCCACCGAGTCAAAGCTGGCTTGCTGCAGTTAAACCCCCCCACCCCCTTTGTTGATACCGATGCATATGTAGTTAGTTTTGATGTAAGTCTTGCTGGGTACATTTGTACTCACGTTTGCTTAATTTATGTTTTGCAGAGAGACTCCAGTCTCGCTAGTAGTTCCGCGTGGACTTCGACGTTTAGCTTGTTACCTCAGCTACGATCTTGTGCCTTTGGCAGGATCTGGTAGATAGTCAGGCTTCTCAGCCTTCTTCATTTGTAGTTGTCTGTACTCAGACAAGTTAAGCTTCCGCATGTGCTTGTTGCTTGTATGCTCTGTATGTTGGGTCATGAGACCCATTTTGTAATATCTCGCTCCTCGGAGCCTAATGAATAAATACTTGAGTCGTAGAGTCTTGTTGTGATGCCATCTTGTATTTACACATATCGAGCATATTGTGTGTATGATTGAAATGCTTGGTATGTGTGGGATCCGACAATCTAGTTGTTTATCCTTGGCAGCCTCTCTTATGGAGAAATGTAGTCTAGTGCTTCCATGAGCCATAGTAGTCCGCTACAGCCCGGTTCACCGGAGTCCTGCTAGCCCAGCACTACTGCTCAGGACACTTGACTGGCCGGCATGTGTTTCACTTCGTTCCTGTGTCTGTCCCTTCGGGGAAATGTCACGCGGTGACATCCGGAGTCCTGCCTAGCCTACTACAGCCCGGGTTACCGGAGTCCTGTTAGCCCAGTGCTACAGCCCGGATTCACACGCTGTTGACCGACATGCTCGAAGTTGATTCATGTATGCCTGTCCCCATGGGTTAGTGCCGTTTTGGGTTCACGACTAGCCATGTTGGCCCGGATTCTCTGTCATATGGATGCTAGCGACACTATCATATATGTGAGCCAAAAGGCGCAAACGGTCCCGGGCCAGGTAAGATGGCACCCGTGGGAATACCGTGCATGAGGCCGCAAAGTGATATGATGTGTTACATGCTAGATCGGTGTGACTTAGAATCGGCGTCCTGACAGGCTCGCGGCGCCGCAGGTAGGCTGTAGGGACGGTTTGGAGGCGCGGGGTGGGAGGTTGGGCCGGGATGGGTGCCGTGCGCCATGACGCGCCAGCGGCTGCACAGGGGAGCAGGGTGGGTCATGGGTGGCTAGCTGAATGGGAAAGGGGTGAGCAGCGAGGAGAAGAGACTGAGAGTGCTGGCTTTAGCAGAATTGTTTTTGTCCCACGACTCTATAATTTTTTTATTTATATTAGTGCATATTATGCGCAATTGCTTTGGGAGGCCGAGCTCTATGGAGATCTCCAAATCCAAAATTCAAAATTCTTGAAAAATCATATTTTTACATTCAAACAAATTCTGAAAAAGATATGGAAATAGATGAAGGCATAGTGCACAAGAGTGTAAATTTTGAGAACAAAATACGTTGAAATGTGGGCTGTGCAAAAACTACAAATTTGTGGTTTTTTAACACATGATACGATTCATCCTCCCCGATCATCAATTTGTCCTTTTTGTACATGTAGCGTTTTAACATATTTCATCCTTAAATTTTACACACATACGCCTCACATCATTGTTTACTTGTACGAAAAAGTTCAGAACTGAAATTTTTGAATTTTGTTTTTTTTCAAAAAAAAGACCTCCATGGAGGCCGAGAGCTAAAACGCCATTCTCTGTATATTATAGCATAAGAACTGAGGTATTTGGACGGTCTCTCGGGGCTACCAAATATCTTGGCTAGACTAGAACAAATCTTGTTTTGCATATTCTAGATGTCTGTCTTTTTAACCTTTTTAGTTTGCATGTTGTATATGAATATATGATAGTACTCCCCGCAAAGAAAAAGAATAAATGATAGTAATATATTTAGTATATACATTTCACTTTTTCAGACTGTGTCCATGATAGATATGGATATTATTGACCATCAAAAAGAACCTACCAACAAGAGTCCGAAGGTGATGTTGTTGGAAGAGATAAAAAAACTCAGCAAATTCTATACAACCTACCAACAAGAATTCGAAATGACTAAAGAATCTCAGGGAAATAAACATAAAATTGAAGAGACAAAAATTATAAAACTTAAGTCTAGGGCGGCATATAGGGGTTCTTCTTTGATCAAGCCATCGGTGCTGAATGGTGCTTTTTCGGTGAAGCCCTGGTTACCGCACGGAGCTTGAAAACTTAGTCACCCCGTGTGTCTTCTTTTAAAACTATGTATCAAAGACCAATAAGTGAGAGCTGATGGCAATGTACAAACGGTGGATCCGAAGCTCTCAGTTTCATGGGGTTGGTCCCCTACCAATGTGTCACATCGTGCTTCGCTGTTTACATTTTTCATCATGTTCTCTCCAAATAAAGTTCTGACAAATGAAAAATCTAATCAAAGTCTACAATGCGTTGGCTAGAAAATATGACCATGTTCATAAATTTCTAATTAACGTTGACATTGTTTTGTTGTTGAAATGTACTTCATAAAAAGCATTCATATAAAATGTCCATTATCGAAAATCTTTTCACATCATATTTCGTATTTCCGTAGCAATGCACGGGCATTCAACTAGTCTATAATACTTTGAGAATGTTTTGGTCTGACCAAACCACCTCAACGTCACCGGACAATCGCACAGTTGAACTCACCACGTACCCAGAGTCCCGGACCGCCGGATCCTTTGAATCCTGATGCGGAGATGGCCGCCTCCCATCCAAGGCGTCGCCCCCCGCCGCGCGGCGGCCGCGGCCACAGCCGCGGCCACGGTTGCACCCCCCACCGGCGAGCTGGTCCGGCAACACAACCGCTCCCTCGCGGCTCTTCTCCGCCGCGGCCGCCTCGCTGCAGCTTGGCGCCTCTTCGACGCTCTCCCAGTCCGCAACGTCGTGACCTGGAACTCGCTCTTAGCGGCGCTAGCCCGCCGCAGCGACGTAAGCGCTGCCAGCGCCTTTTTCGCCTCCATGCCCGTCCGGGACGTTGTGTCATGGAACACTCTCCTCGCCGCCTACTCCCGCTCGTCGCACTCCCACCACCTCGCCGCCGCGCGCCGCCTGTTCGACGAAATGCCGCAGCGCGACGGCGTCACGTGGAACACCCTCCTCAGCGCCTATGTGCGCCGCGGGCTCATGGGCGAGGCCGGGAAGCTGTTCGACGAGATGCCGCAGAGGGGCGTCACTTCTTGGAACACGATGGTCACCGGGTTCTTTGCTGCTGGTCAGGTGAGCAAGGCCCTCGACATGTTCAATGCGATGCCTGTGAAGGACTCTGCGTCGCTGGGCACACTGGTGTCTGGGTTAGCCAAGAATGGCCGGTTGCATGAGGCAGAGGAGCTGTTGACAAAGCGCTTGACGGTGACAGACATGGACAAGGCTGTTGATGCTTACAACACACTCATCGCTGCGTATGGGCAAGTTGGGAGGGTGGATGATGCCAGAAGATTATTTGATATGATACCCAGAGGTCAGAATCAGCACCAGATGAGCAATATGAGGGTGTTTCAGAGAAATGTTGTGTCATGGAACACAATGATGATGTGCTATACCAGAACTGGAGATGTTTGCTCAGCTAGGATGCTGTTTGATGAGATGCTGGCTAAGAACTTGGAATCGTGGAACACTATGGTTGCTGGGTATGCCAAGGTGTCCAATATGCAGGAAGCAGAGAAGCTGTTTTGGGAAATGCCAGACCCTGATATGGTGTCCTGGAATTTAATAATACGAGGATTCACACAGATAGGAGAGGTTGAGCATGCCCGTGGATTTTTTGATAGGATGCCAGAGCGTGCAATCATCTCCTGGAATACAATGATATCAGGTTATGAACAAAATGGGGACTATGATGGTACAATTGAGCTATTTTCAAAGATGCTAGAAGTTGGTGGGACGCCTGACCGGCACACCTTGTCTTCAGTTCTAGCAGCATGTGCGTCGATCCCTATGTTGCCCCTTGGAGCTCAGCTCCACCAACTTATTGAGAAGTCGTTTCTGCCAGATACTGCAACTAGCAATGCCCTTATAACAATGTACTCCAGAGGCGGGGCAATAACTGATGCGGAAGCCATCTTCAATCAGATGCGTACGCAAAAATGTTTAGTGTCTTGGAATGCACTGATTGGAGGTTATGAACACCATGGTCGTGCTACAGAAGCCTTGCAGCTGTTCGAAGAAATGAGGAGAGCCGGGGTTATGCCAACACACATAACTTTCATTTCTCTTTTGAGTGCATGTGGAAATGCTGGCCTTGTCTCTGAAGGATGGAGGGTTTTCCACACCATGGTCCATGAGTATGGCATTGCTGCTAGGATTGAGCACTACTCAGCACTTGTCAATGTCATAGGTCGACATGGTAAGCTTGATGATGCATTGGAGGTAATCAATAGCATGCCAATTGCTCCGGACCGATCTGTGTGGGGATCTTTCCTCGGAGCATGTACGGCGAAGAAGAATGAACCACTGGCTCACATGGCTGCAAAGGCATTATCCAAGATTGATCCCGAGAGTTCTGCTCCATATGTTCTGATTCATAACTTACATGCTCGTGAGGGAAGGTGGGGAAGTGCATCTCTGGCAAGGGAAGAGATGGAACGGCAAGGTGTTCACAAGCATGCCGGGTACAGCTGGATTGATTTGCACGACCAGGTGCATGTCTTCAACGCAGGAGATACCTCACATCCCTTTATCCAGGAGATATATTCAGTCCTAGAATGTTTTGACATGTCATCCAGAGATTGGAGCTAGACGGTACGGTGAGATTGTTGTAGTATTTATATGGAACAAAGAAAAATATTTTGCAGTGTAGAAACAAACACATGTTTTCTGTCTTTGATTCTTGTTGACTTGTACATATCCCATTCATGTACTGTTTGTACCCTACCCAAATCAGCTATTTACAAAGTCTGTTAATTGAGCTCTTATAGCCATATGTTACACTTGTTGATCTGTGTGCAATCTCTAATCAAAATAATCAAAAATTTGTGAGTTGATGCATGAACAGCTAAAGTAGACTATTTAAATGATTTATTTTTTCGACAGTGGGCTTATTTTGCTGGCTTTGTAAGGCGGCAGTTGCACAAGCCAAAAAACATGGGGATAAGCCAGGCAGCTCAAGTGAGTTTGTATTACTCCCACTTATCTGGTACACATGTGTTTTGATACTTACTTTTAAGTGTTGTTTCACATCTAATCACGAACCACGTTGTCACATTATCTCTCTCAAAAACACGTGTGCAAGGCCTGGTTGAACAGATCCCACAACAGGTGCATTCAAAGATTGGCACATAAGTTACTCTTCTAGTATCATCATTTTGTTTATGCCTTCTAAATAAGCATATAATGTTGCGTGCTTGATTACCTGTTTATGAATCATCTCTCCTCTGACATAACACTCGCTCCCCAAATTCTAATTTTTCTTTTCAAAAACGGAGGCAAAAGATTTGCCTCATATATTAATTAAGGAGATAATAGAGTTTTACAGATAGCCCTCAACTAAACAGTATTTGACTTTGGTTAAAATCCCATATTGTAGATCGTCACTTGTAATTTCAACATGCTATTCTGAAACAGAGACATGCTTCCGTCGCACCCCACGCCAGCTTTGATCTTTTCTTATCCGCTCGTCTACCACCGCTTTGTCTCCCTCCCATTTCATGTCTCCATCTATCTTCTCTGGTGCTACGGAAGGACAGAGCGCTCACCTCGGTTGGGCGAGTAGTAACCGGAGGCGAGGACTGGGTGCTTGACTCGTTCAATGGTGGGGATGATGGATGTGTTTTCTTCTCACCTGCTTGAGGTCGCCATGGCCAGCTGCGATGATTGGGCACCAAGATTCAGTCAATTACGCAGAGTACGGAGGTGATGACTGCACATCCGACTCGCTCGAGGATGCCATGCCTAGAAGCGAGGCCTGGGCGCTCAACTTAGTTGAAGACGAGGATGACGAATGTGATGACTACACGGCCACACTAACGGTGGCATGGCCAGAGGCGAGGTCTAGGTGCCACCGAATGAGTCGGGCGCCCAGGAGTAACATACTCCCCACTATGGCTAGTCTAAAGCTGAACAGGAGCGAAAACAAATTTCATGAATATCAATTCGATTAAATGTTATCTACTCCATGAAAGTCTTACAGTTCCAAGAAGTATAAATATTATCTCTGGAAAACAAAACATGCAGACTCTAGCTGAAAACTTTTGATTAGCCATACTCAGTGCACGGACCCCCAGGCATGTTCCGCCATTACCAAAACTAATTATTAATTACCACGCAACCCAATCACAGTATTTACTCCCTTTTCTGTAACTCCCGATCCATTAGCTACTCTTGGAATTAATTTCTTGCATGATTTCCAATATTATTAGCCGTTTCCATCTACCTAGTGATACAAGCATTTAAGAGCTGGGTTTGCCTTTCATCCGCTCCATATATACTCCTTCCGTCTCCCATAAGAGTATTTGGCTGCCCATGTTCTAGATCTCTCTAGAAAGAATGGATTCCAGTGGAGAACATAGGTAACTTTTTTTCTCTGATTTCATACATCATATGGTTTGACAAAGTAAGATAGTGCACGGGCGTACATCAGAAAGTAGTGCCTTTGTTATTGCTATAAGTTGATCCAGTTCTTCTTTCCATGCACCAGCTTCTGGCCTTATGGGCCAAGTGTTTGGCATGATAGTTACCTGCTTGAAGAGGAGGCGCTCCTCTGCACTCTACCCTTCCCGAGCTACGGCTGCCAACCATTGTGCTCTATCAGCCCCGCTGTTGCGCAGAGCAGCAGTCTGCAAGGTACGTTACGCAGAGCAACTTCTGGAGTACTGTATGTGATTTTAGTGCTACTTTCTGAAGTTGCAGAGCTCGCATGCAGCTCCCTGTCTTGTTCCTTGCGACACAGACGAGCTGGATACAAGCTTTGATGATGATCTGCTGAGGTGCTGGGAGGCTATAGAGCAATCTGATGACAGCACAGAAGAGAGTGGGAAGGGGTTGCCACTACTGTGTTATGGCGAGGTGAACGGAGCAGCTTCGAACGCCATGAGAGCAGACCGCGTTAGATCAGAGAGGGTGCTGACATTCGAGCTCGTGTCGCAGTACTTCTACATGCCGATCACGCAGGCGGCTCGAGAGCTGAACGTCGGGCTCACCGTCCTGAAGAAGAGGTGCAGGGAGCTTGGGATTCCCAGGTGGCCGCATCGCAAGCTGAAGAGCTTGCAGACCCTCATCAACGACGTCGAGGTCCCCTCTTTATCCATACTAGTTTTCCCATCTCTGATTCTGAATCTGACAGCATTTTACATCCGTTGTTTCTCCATGTAAATGCTGTGCGATGTCGGTCATGGTCGCAGGTCCTGCAGGAGGCAGGCAAGGCGAACGACGACGGGCAGCTGAGGGCGATGGTGGAGATGCTGGAGCAGGAGAGGCGGCTCCTGGAGCAGAGGCCGTACGTTGAGCTCGAGGAGAAGACGAAGAGGCTTCGGCAGGCCTGCTTCAAGGCCAGCTACAAAAAGAGACGGCTCTTGGCTCTTGAACCTGGGGAGGCTTCCAAGTACTATTGATGCAGAGCGTCTCGCATATAGTAGTAGTATAGCCCAGCCCAAGTGTTTCTTCCATGTTTTATTAGAGTCTGGTGCTTTTCAGTTTCTACTATGCATCCCTGTGCTCTGGGAGAAGAACACAAATTGTGATGGCAGAAGAATTATGGCAAAAATTACTAGTTCTGTCAAGCATGTGAGGCACTATATATACATGGAAAACGATTCAGATCAGACGGCCGATCCAGCGCGAGCATCCGCCGCCTCTCCCGTGCGATGTGCGTGTTGCGTGGGACCCATCCAGCATTATCTGTATGGAGTAGTTTTCTTCATCTTTATCTCACCCACACCAACCGCTCAACCTTTTCCTTTTTTCCATGACGTTTTGTCTCTCTCAAACCTTCTCTCAATCTCCCACCCAAATCTCCTACTAGATGATGTTGTTTTTTGCAGCTAGTGCGTGGTTCAGGGAAATGCGACTGCATGCAAGACCTCGTCCATGCCGCCCCTGACCATCACCGGCTGTGCGAATAGCGACGGTGTTGTCAGCAACGGCGGCAGTGTTTCTGAAACATCATCTTTGTTGCAATTTTTTCTGCAATATCTTGTGTGTTGCAAAAGCTCCTTCTTCAATAACATGGCAAAAGAATTCTGCAACAAAATCTCTGGTGCGAAAAAATTCTGCAACAAAGCTTGTGTTGCAATAATGGAGGACGTTGCTAGTTGCAAAAAATAAAATCTGCAACAAGATCTCGGTTACAAAAAAAATTCCGCAACAAGGCTTGTGTTGCAATAATGGAGGGTGTAAAAAAATGTGCAACAAGGCATGCGTTGCAATAATGGAGGGCGATGCTGGTTACAAAATATTTCCGCAACAAGGCTTGTGTTGCAATAATGGAGAGTGCCGCTGGCCACTCGATGCACCAGATCCGATGGCTGGCGACCCGACCGATCTTTTAAACGATCGGCCGGCGGACGCGTAGCTGCCCCTTTTGAAGTTTTGAAATTTACATCACGCTATATATGCCATCGTCCCACAGTCTTGCACTACACAATTCTACACTTTTGAAGTTTCAAGCAGTGACCATGTCTGTCCTCGCGGCCGTGTCCCTCTGCTCTCTGCCGATGTCGACGTACCCCGACAGGATCGCCCTGAACTCATCGCCGGTGAGCGTCTCCTTCTCCATGAGCACGTCGACCAGCTGGTCGATGGCGGGCCGCGTCCTCCTCACGTGCGCCTTGGCGACCTCGTACGCCTCGTCAACGATGGCCTTCACCGTCCTGTCGATGTCGGCGGCGAGCTTCTCCGACATGGAGTTCCTGGCCAGCATACGCAGCACCACGTCCCCGCTCTGCGCCGCCTGTTCCGTCAGCGCCCACGGCCCGATCTCCGACATGCCGAACGTGGTCACCATCTGCCGCGCCACCTGCGTCACCTGCTGCAGGTCCCCCGCCGCGCCCGTCGTCACCTCCGGCTCGCCGAAGATCACCTCCTCCGCGGCACGGCCGCCGAGCCCGCCGACGATCCTCGCGAAGATCTGCCGCTTGGACACCAGCGTCGGGTCGTCGCCCGGCAGGAACCACGTCAGGCCCCGCGCCTGCCCCCGCGGGATCAGCGTCACCTTCTGCACCTCGTCGTGCCCCGGCGTCAGCGTCCTGCGGTAGAATCGATCAGTCTTCAGTGCAATCGAGAGAAATAATGTCGTCAAACGAGGAGAGGGATGATGATGCGTGTGTGCTTACGCGCAGACGGCGTGGCCGATCTCGTGGTAGGCGACGAGCATCTTGCTCTTGCCGTCGATCATGCTGGCGCCCTCCAGGCCGGCGACGATGCGGTCGATGGAGTCGTCGATCTCCTTGACGGAGACGCGGTCCTTGCCGCGGCGGCCGGCGAGGATGGCGGCCTCGTTCATGAGGTTGGCGAGGTCGGCGCCGCTGAACCCGGGCGTGCGCATGGCCACCACGCCGAGGGACACGCCGGGGTCCAGCTTCTTGTTGGCGCTGTGCACCCTGAGGATCTCCTCGCGGCCGCGCACGTCCGGCAGCCCCACGGACACCTGCCGGTCGAAGCGGCCCGGGCGGAGCAGCGCCGCGTCGAGGATCTCCGGCCGGTTCGTGGCGGCGATGACGATGACGCCGCTGTCGCCGCGGAAGCCGTCCATCTCGGTGAGCAGCTGGTTCAGCGTCTGCTCGCGCTCGTCGTTGCCCCCGCCGATGCCCGTGCCGCGCTGCCGGCCGACGGCGTCGATCTCGTCGATGAACACCAGGCACGGCGCGTTGTCCTTGGCCTTGTTGAACAGGTCCCGCACCCGCGACGCGCCCACGCCCACGAACATCTCGATGAACTCCGACCCGGACAGCGAGAAGAACGGCACGCCGGCCTCGCCCGCGATCGCCTTGGCCAGTAGCGTCTTCCCCGTTCCCGGCGGGCCGACCAGCAGCACCCCCTTGGGGATCCTCGCCCCCACCGCCGTGAACTTGTCCGGGAACTTGAGGAACTGCACGATCTCCTGGAAGTCCTGCTTCGCCTCGTCCACGCCGGCGATGTCGTCGAACGTGACGCCCGTGTTGGGCTCCATCTGGAACTTGGCCTTGGACCGGCCGAGCCCGAAGGGCAGGCCCGGCCCGCCGCCGGGCGCGTTCATGCCGCCCGACGACCGCAGGAAGAGCGAGGCGAGGAAGAGGAGCGGGAAGCCGAGGTTAAGCAGGAGGCCGAGGACGTCCAGCCCGACGTTGGGCTCCGCCGGCTGGGCCGCGAGGTCGACGCCCTTCTCACGCATCTTCCGGACCAGCTCGGCGGGGAGCCCCGGGAGCTGCACCTTGACGCGGTGCGCCCTCGCCAGCGCCGGCTCGTCCACCTCGGCCACGGCCACCGTGCCGTTCTGGAACAGGTCCACCTTCTTGACCGCGCCGGCGTTGAGGTACTCCAGGAACCTGGAGTAGGACATCCGGCTCGACGTCAGCTCCTCCGGCGCCAGCACCGGCGGTTGATCAGCCCGTGCCGGCCTTGCCACGGCGAGCCCGAGCCCCAGCCCCAGGCCGGCGGACTGGAGCAGCCCCCGCCTGCCGAGGAGCCCGGCAGCGTCCGGCGACGGGGGCGTGATCTTGGCGGGAGAGGCCCGTCTCTGCGGCGCTTGCTTGGCGACGTCCTGCGCCTTGCAGACGGGCAGGTGGCTCGTCGTCGTCGTCGTCAGCGACATTGCCGTGGGCGACATGCCAAGCTTACTGCCACTGATCGATCAGGCTACTACTCTACTTGGCTAGTGGCAACTGAGCAGAGCAAAATGTGAGTGTGGTGCTGTTGCTCACGGGTTTTGGAGGGAACGTAGTATGGCGATTCCTCCTGTGTTTAAATAGATTGAGGTCACAACACTGACGCGGTGGTGCTCGTGTGGATGAGAGATCGCTGCAGTTTGGGGTTTCTCCGGTGGTTTCGTGAGCGTCTTGGTGAGGTTGTCGTGTTCGGCTTCTCGTAGGATCCAGAGACGGCGGTCGGATGGAGAATTCTGGCGCGCAATCCAGGCGGAGGCGGGGCAGCCAGTTGGGTGGCCCGCGTCCGGTCGCCAGACGCCGCCCGGTGCCGGTGGCGCTATCCACGTCGCGATGCAGTCGCACGCACACTTGTTGGGCTCGGCGCGCTCATGGGCTGTACACATGCCCGATGGCTGCTGACACAACATGTTCAAGTGGCCTTATCCTAGAAAAAAAAAGATGTTCAAGTGGCCTTTTCTATTCAAAGGATTTTCACAAAAGAATTGGAGAATTTGAATTCTTATCTAGAAAGAAAGAAAAAGAATCTATGTTGAACGTTTGATTAGTAGGCGTCGATCCTATATCAATTTGGAAATGTTTCTAAATAACCATTTATACTACATTTCATGGCAAATCTAACAACCACACTAAATTTTTGAAAATAATTCTTTGTTTTTATGTACTTATCAAGTAAACTCAAATCCTATAGGATTTGCATGCACATGACATTCCATTCATGTGTTTTTCATTCCTGTTTTTTTTACTACCAATCAAAGGGGCTTAAAGGCCAAAAACTACGCATAAATTACTCTCCTTATATATTATGAACCCTGAGAATAAGTTTAACCAATACATAGTAGTGGAAGATCACAATCACACGCATAAGTGATAAAGATTTATCAACTAGAAAAAAATAACTTCTCAAGATTAAGAGTAAGAAATCATGGTCGTAGACTGATTGGTCGACCCGACTTTGACTGAAAATCAAAAGGCTCTTTGAAATATCAAGAGATTTACAACACTCTCGTCATGGTGCCAGCCGACAACAATGCAAACAACTACAAAAGACAATTAACCAAACAGTTGTCTAGCAAATTTTGCCTCTTCTATAATCAGTTCGTCTCCGTTGAATCACTAAAGCAAACAACACAGATCTTCTATATCCAAATAGCTGTCCTCACTAACATATTGTAAGTAGGCCCCCTCAACATGCAACCATCTACATAGAAAATTGTTCATCTCAACATGCAAACATGCATGAAAAATTTCTATTCTATCATGCTATTTACATTTGATAAATATTTTTAGTTCTCGTTTCATCAACCAAATCTCGATTAAAGCATGTTGCAAAACATTCCTGCAACTACATGTGGGATATCATCTAGTTTTAGTGGACAAAGAAAATTGAGCTATCAACAAACCAAAACATATTCTAACTTAATCTATCGTTGTTTGCCTATGCACCACGTTCTTTAACTGAAATACACTAGCCTCCAATGGCCAACTTGAGGGCAATCTGTTTGCAGCCATCAAATATTAACAAAAAAACATATCTCCTTTTCTCCTTTCTTATGGGTGGTGGTTTTCCTTTTGTGTTCTCTCATCCTCTCACGGTGGCATCCGCGTCCTTCTCTCACATAGCATTGCATAGAGGCTATGGTTTCTTCTTCCGCTTCTATAAAGATGTCATCTCAGCCATTAGATTTTTGTAAGGCATCTCAGTCATTACATGCAACTGAAATAAATGGTTCACATGTATTGGACTTGTGGGCTGAAGTTGTGCTCCCAACACACCCCCATCCGGAGGATGTTAGCCCAACAATGTGTATGATTTTTTTCCTGGTACGGGGTTTTGATCTGTGAGGATGGAAACTTTATGTACTAGACGATACCCCGCACGTTGTTGCGGGTATGTTTTGCAAAAATATTTCAATGAGAATTTGTTGTATGGAACATTAATATTTGAAAGAATACTATTACAACTAAAGTTGAAAATACGTATGGTTTTATTGTGTTTGATTATTATATAATATAAATATCATAATACAATGGAGATTCTCATACATGTTTGCATGTTGTGGTGGCTTCTTATGCATGGCTGCATGTTGAGGTGAGTCTTTTCTATACATGTTAAATGCTGAGTATGTATGGTTGCATGTTGATAAAAATATGTTAGTGAGGGCTAGCTATTTCGATATATAAGGTCTGTGGGCAACGTTAGGCATCCATGAGGCGTAGAAGAGGAAACCATCAATCACCTTAACCGTGTGTGTTCCATTCAATTGAACCTCAGACATTCTATGTGTGTCTTACACTTGGCACTGCTATGTTTATCTAGTGTGTATCACTTTCCTTGTTGTTGCATTTGGCTGGCTTCGGGACAACTCTTATCTTATGTAAGCCTCCGTCGAAGCTCTCATGTCACGCAAATGGCATACATGTTGGGTCCTGTTGTGAAAAATAAAGTGTTGTCCTTGGTGGCGGAGAAGTGTAGCTTGTAGTGGATAGTTTCCCGAAACCCCACACTCTGAAAATGAATGAGAAAACTAGGAGCGGTTTCCAATCATGACTAGTTTTCGAAACAATTTTGTAGTCATGCTCCTTCAGTCTAGTTAGAAAGTTATTGGCACTTGTATCATGGTTTCATTTGCAATGATGATTGAAAAAATTACTGACACTTCGTCCACCACAGAGATTGGTACAAAATAGTTTTGCGGTAACCTTAGAGATAACACTATAAATATTTCACTACATACAAATAACTTCACAATTTCAACGCACGAACATCATTCACATAAATGAATGGGAAATACCGAAAACACAAAGCTTAAGTTGACGTCCACTTTCACCGAGGCATTTTGGTATAAGAATCAGATCGCCAAAACTGAAACATTCATCCCATGCAACGTATATCCTACAACGAACAACCTAAAACTTTAGCTAACTCCAGCTGTCCCATCTACCTCTGGATCACGACATGTCCACGTAAACAAGCTGCTCTGATGCTCAAAAAAAGTTAGCAGGCCGGAATTGTGAACCAAATCAGGCAGAAAGGCTCAAGAAGCAAGATCGAGACCAAGTTGTCGTGTACCCGAGCCAGCCAGAAGCGGGATCTCCTATAGGACACATTATGTCAAGATGCTACTCGACCGCATAGGATGCGCGCGATCGAGCCGACCCATTAAGCAACCATAGGAATCACACTGTAAGGACTCGGAGAACTCTAGCGATGTTTTTCTCTTCCCAATTTTGGTTTTCAAGCGGTTTTCATTTTAAGCCGGGTACTGTAGCGACTCAACCTGATGCAGTAGTGAAGGATTTTTTTGGTTTTTAGGCGATTTTTTATTGTTTTAGAAAAACAATTTTAAAACAATATACATTTTTTTAAAATGAGAAGATTTCTTTTAAAATTCAGTCGATTATTCGAAAACACAAGCAATTTTTTTAAAAGAACATTTTTAAAATGCAAACATTTTTTGGAAGCATGGATTTTTATGAAAATCTAAACAATTTTTGAAAGTTTGAAAGTTCTAAAAAAATAATTTTTAAAATTGTAACATTTTTTTGGAAAACTCAAACAATTTTTGAATTCCAGAGCAGTTTTTAAAATTTTGAAAAAAATGAAAACCAAACAAATCAGTAAAGAAATATAGAAATAGAAGAAAAACCCGGATAATAACATCCTGAAGGGTTCCCAAAACAGATAAAAGATAGAACAACAGCATTTCTAAAACCAGATTTCCTGTACGAAATGAGCCACCCCGAATCGCTCACCCCTTTACAAAAACTCTGCGACAAATAGGAATTACCGACAGGAAGCACCTGGAACATGCAGCGCAAATCAAGCCAGTATGCCATAAGGCTTCATTCGGTCCGTTGTTAGTGAAAAACTGAATGGAGCGCTACAATAGGCCAGCAAATTCCTATTTGCCGCACAATGTGGCAAAATGTTGGTGAAACGCGCAGGAGCCTCGAGCTAGGGAAAAAAATTATATAAGACCAGGTCTTACGGTTAGCAGATGAGATCCGCCTTGATGGATGACACGGTTAGTAGATGCTTTGTGATTTGTGAATGTCACATGTCATCTATCAGGATGGGTCTCGCGTGAGACCTGGTCTCATAAAATTCTTTTCCCTCGAGCTAGGACCGAAACGAGTTGATCGATCTTAGTTGCCAGGTATTGGGAAGGTTCCAGTCTGGTTTTTACAAGTCTTTCTTGTTTACCTTTGTTATGTTGTTTCTTTTACTAGTTCTTTTTTTTTCTTTTTGACAAAGTACCCTTTTTGAAAAAAGTTTGAAAATTCCAAAGTTGTTTCGAATTTAAAAAATGTTCGGGTTTCAAATATTCTCTAGGAATTTCAATCATGTTCCTAAATTTGCTCAACAATTTTAAAAATGTTTGTTTTTTAGAAGTTGTTCACAAATTCAAAAAATGTTCAAGAATTTCTAAAAATGCTCACAGTTTCAAAAAATTCTTTCGAATTTCAAAAATTGTTACTATTTTTAGAAAATTATTCACAAATTTAAAAAGTTCATATTTCCAAATGTTGTTCACAAATTTAAAAAATATTTGGGAATTTTTACAAATGTTGGCAATTTCAATTGTTGATCCTCTTTTTGAAAAAACTTTCAGAAATTTCAAAATCCTTTCACGTTCAAAAAATGTTCACTCTTTCAAGAAGAATATTCATTTTTTTAAAGATATAAGAACAACTAAAAACCGGTTGCTATAGTGTAGCAATCGCTACAGTAAATCAAATTATGCCATATATTTTTTTAGAACAAAGGCTCAAGAGTAACGCGAATCATACAGTAGAATGCAAATTGCTACATTGTCCTCTGCTACAGGGGGCGGGTCCAATCTGGAGGGTCCTTGTACGTCGCGGTGCAATTGGACGCATTGAGCGTTCAATATAAGCTTCCGTCAGGCCATGCCATTGTTCTCAAAACAAGCAAACAAATTAAAAAAAAATCTCATCCAACATGGTTGTTACTCGCTCCGTTCCAAATTACTCGTCGCAGAAATAAATGTATCTAAAACTAAAATACATCTAGATACATCCATACCTGCGACAAGTAATTCGGAATGAAGGGAGTACTTGCTACAGTAATACAACAGTAGTGTGCGTGGAGTTTCTACACCCGGGTTTAAATTTTGCATGCACAAGAAACGTTTCTTAAAGCACGCGACAAAAAAATCAGCATTTTTTGAATTTAATTTTTTAAAGTTTATTAGTATTATTTATCTGTTCACGCTAGAAGCATTTGAGCCCGGGTATAGAAAGGTACTTTCGAATTTTCTTATTTTTCCTCTTTCTGAAACTTGCAGGGAGACAGCGTCATGTTCCGTTCCGTATAGACTCATGGGTCTCGTTCTTCTTCTCCAGACCCGGTATTGGCACGCATAGGTCGGCGTGTTCGTACATGAAATAGTTACATATTTGAGCATGATTACCCGGCAATTAAAGGTAGCTAGGTGTTTTCTTTAGAAAAAGTACTAAGCTCACAGTAGGGAAAGGGCACTTCTCCTGAAAAAAGTTCTAGACTAGCACCGACACAATTTATAGTGCTGCACACCATTTCCTCTTTTCTGAAATATAAGTTATGCCTAATATTTCAGTCTTTTCTTTCGGAGGGGTTCCTGATATTTCAGTCTCTAAAGAATGCAGTTGACTGATTTTTTTTTACTTGTGATATCTCCGAAAACCCTGATTTGGTGGAAGTTAACAAATCCTTAAAAATTAGCAAAAACGGAACAAAAATTAATTAACCCATAATATTTTTTCAGTTTTTCTCAAACCATCTATATCTATACCAACATAAAATGATCTAAATGGGGCAAGACATTAAACCAGGTCAATCCAACGACCTACATTGCTCCTATGGTGAGTCTTCTCTATATATGTTAAATCCTGAGTAGGTATGGCTGCATGTTGAGAGAAATATGTTGGTGAAGGCTTTTCAATCGTGACTACTTTTCGAAACAATTTTGTAGTTATTCTCCTTCAGTCTAGTTAGAAAGTTATTGACACTTGTATCATGGTTTCATTTGCAATGATGATTGAAAAAATTATTGACACTTCATCCACAACAGGTCACGGTGACAACACCGAACGGACTGATACGGTGCTCGTGTGGTGGATGAGAGATGGAGCTCATGAGAGATGGCTGAAGTTTGTGACTTCTCTGGTAGCGATGGAGCTCATGAGAGATGGCTGAAGTTTGGGACTTCTCTGGTAGCTTCGTGAGGGTGTTGGTGAGGTTGTCGCGTTCGACTTCTCATAGGATCGAGAGACGGCGGTCAGATGGAGAATTCTGGTGCGCAATCGAGGAGGGGCAGCCAGTTGGGTGGCCCGCGTCCGGTCACAGCGTCGCTTGCATGATGTATCGGTACATCTGAGACAAATCCATTTTTTCTGAGATTCATGAGAATGTATGGCCCACCTAAATGTATGGTACTAGTATATTCTCGAGATGAAGTATGTCTTTTCTTTAGTCCTACCAAGTTCAGAAATTGATATACGGTTGTGCGAAGAGATGATTTGCAAACCCAAAGGAGCATCAAGGTCATTCAAGCTAAACTGGATTTGCATTTTTTTTGGCCTAACTGCTATAATGTGACACAAACTGTAATGGTAATTTCAGTACATGCGTGTAATTTTAATACATACGTTTACCTTTTAATTTTTCATCTCAATTTACGTTCATATATATGTTGCAAACAAAATCCTGAAAATAATGGAGCAGTTTGTTCAGTTTAACTGATTTTGGGAAGAACAATTGTGATAGTATGAAGGAAAAATCATGTCATGTCACTACTCTTGTTATTCTTCTTCCAAAAACCATTTCAAAAGCAAAAAAGGCAAACATTTTCATTTTTCATCCCCACAAATAACATAAGCTTGCAGGTTTAACCCTAAAATTTTGCATTCAACATCCTAAAACTTTTGTTAGAAATTTCGGCAGGATAACGCATGGAATGGATTAAGAAATGCATCCATGACTCGGAAAATGCGAACGGCGGCCGCGCACCAGGCAGGCCAGTATCGAGGCCGTCAGGACGCCATGTGGATTCCCGCTGGCAGCGTATCCTCTCACGTATTCTATTTATTTTTGGCCCGTATTGAAGCAACCAGGCCCCACGTACATGCAAAAGTCTATAGGGCTCTGACGCAAAGCTGACATGTACGAACAGCACTGCAGCAATCTATACATGTTCGACCGGTGGTGTGGCGGAGGCATGTATGACGTGCATGTGAGTACTGGAGCAACGTTGCAGAGTCACCACCACAAGTTTGTTCAATCGCGGACGTGGCACACCGATGACCAGCTAAGGGCATGAGCAATGGTGGCATCACCTTGGTGCTGCCCCAGCCCATCCACCTAGGTGATCAAGATTATATTTATTATTTTCATTCAACCACAAAACATAAAGCAGTGCCTCACCGTCCTCATCTTCTCCTTCCTTTTTCCCTCTTTTTCCCATTGTGGTCATCTTCCTGCTCCTTTTCCTCTACTTTTCCCCTCTCTCTCTTCTCTTTTTTCTTCTTTTCTCATGGAGCGGCCGACTCCTCTGCAGGCGACCGTCCAAGCCTCGGTCTGACACCCGAGCCTAGTTGGCATGCGGGGCACCCCGTTGAAGCCACCCGTTGGCCATGCCCTAACACTCATGTTGGTTCACTTTAGTTATCAGTTCTCTAAGCAGTCCCAGTTCTCTAAGCAGTCCCAGTTACATTGATTGTTACCGTAATTATCAGGTTTGATCATGGTTTTGACCATTGATTGTTGTAGTAACCCTTGCTTACACTACATTACCACGATGCAAGTCATGTGATGCTTGCGATCTAACGAAGTTTAACATTTTTGGAACATGTGATTGTGATAAGTCAACCTCAACGACGCGGTAGTGCCACGATGTCACGGATGTAACTAGCATTAGCGAGTTCAGGTTTTATATGTGGCGGTAACCATATAAATATCATTAGCCACTTCAAGTTTTAACTTCCTGCAAAGAGTCTTCAGTGACCTCTTGGTAAAGGGCACGTTTTCCACTGATCCAAGAAAACTCCCCACAATGCTGAACACTGACCCGACATATCTTTTTAGTGGAATACAAGCTGCAATGGTGATTAAACGCATATAAAATAGTGACTAGTCCCGTGGAGATTGGAACAACGATTAGGATGGTTCAGGCGATTCCACTGGATTACCCAAAACACCATGTTTTATGTCTAGTCTTTCCTTGCTCAAAGTTGGTTAAGTTATAGCAGAGTTCAGTGATTACAAGCGGCAATTAGCTTGGACACTGGATTTGGCGGAATGCTAGAGGTAAAGTCATGGCAGAAGATTTATTGTGGTTATGTACAAAACAGGTTTTCATGCGCGATGATCTCAAGCTTGTTACACTAAACAAGCCACGAGGAGTAAGCCTCGTATAGGGTTGTACGACTATGATTCAATGAAGAAGATGGTTGACAAAATTACATTGAACATATCTGCCGGGGAAAGTGCATACCACGGGGCAATGGTAATTCATAAATGCTTAATAAACCCAACTGTTTTTCCAACATCTACTTGTGCATCACGTGTGATATCTATCACTTAGTAAGTTTTCTGCTTGGTTTCAGGTTCGTGCTGAGCTCTCATTCAGTAATCTCATGACACCACCAAAAATTATACTCTAGATGTGGAAGTGGTTGTTGATGCGAAGCCCAAATGGGATGTCATGCAAGCTGGTCCTGTAAATTGTGTCAAATGTAATTGCATCCCCGAAGTAGCGATACTAATCGCAACCCCTGCTTGTAACCCACATCAATGTTTTTATCCGGCTTTCTTCATCTACTTGCACAGTGTAGTTGAAGTCAGGATCATTGGCTTTCATCTCGGACACAGTTTCCATTGTCTTCATAGCGTCAAAGTATGACTGTTCCTTGTTTAACTTCCTGCACGGTGTCTTCAATGAGCGCTTGGTAAATGTCACATTATCAACTGAGCCCCCCCCCCCCCAAAAAAAATCCCCACAATGCTGAAAACCTTAGACCCACATTATTGTCCTGGAGTTGCTTCACTAGATCCTTCGCGTATCTGTCAATCTGCCTGTGGAATTTGGGCAGGAGCACTTTTGCTCTCCGGCAGTGCGATTCCATCGGGGTGTTGGAAATATGCCCTAGAGGCAATAATAAATTAGTTATTATTATTATATTTTCTTGTTCATGATAATCGTTTATTATCCATGCTATAATTGTATTGATAGGAAACTCATATACATGTGTGGATACATAGACAACACCATGTCCCTAGTAAGCCTCTAGTTGACTAGCTCGTTAATCAATAGATGGTTACGGTTTCCTGGCCATAGACATTGGATGTCATTGATAACGGGATCACATCATTAGGAGAATGATGTGATGGACAAGACCCAATCCTAAGCCTAGCACAAGATCATGTAGTTCGTATGCTAAAGCTTTTATAATGTCAAGTATCGTTTCCTTAGACCATGAGATTGTGCAACTCCCGGATACTGTAGGAGTGCTTTGGGTGTGCCAAATATCACAACGTAACTGGGTGGCTATAAAGGTACACTACAGGTATCTCCAAAAGTGTCTGTTGGGTTGGCACGAATCTAGACTGGGATTTGTCACTCCGTGTAAACGGAGAGGTATCTCTAGGCCCACTCGGTAGGACATCATCATAATGTGCACAATGTGATCAAGGAGTTGATCACGGGATGATGTGTTACAAAACGAGTAAAGAGACTTGCCGGTAACGAGATTGAACAAGGTATCGGGATACCGACGATCGAATCTCGGGCAAGTATCGTACCGATAGACAAAGGGAATTGTATACGGGATTGATTAAGTCCTTGACATCGTGGTTCATCCGATGAGATCATCGTGGAACATGTGGGAGCCAACATGGGTATCCAGATCCCGCTGTTGGTTATTGACCGGAGAGTCATCTCGGTCATGTCTGCATGTCTCCCGAACCCGTAGGGTCTGCACACTTAAGGTTCGGCGACGCTAGGGTTATAGAGATATTAGTATGCGGTAACCCGAAAGTTGTTCGGAGTCCTGGATGAGATCCCGGACATCACGAGGAGTTCCGGAATGGTCCAGAGGTAAAGATTTATATATGGGAAGTCTTGTTTTGGTCGCCGGAAAAGTTTCGCGCATTATCGGTATTGTACCGGGAGTGCCGAAAGGGGTCCGGGGGTCCACCAAGGGGGTCCACCTGCCCCGGGGGGCCACATGGGCTATAGGGGTGTGCGCCTTGGCCTATATGGGCCAAGGGAACCAGCCCCAAGAGGCCCATGCGCCAAGAGATAAGGGAAAGGAAGAGTCCTAAAAGGGGAAGGCACCTCCTAGGTGCCTTGGGGAGGACGGACTCCTCCCTGGACGCACCCTTCCTTGGAGGAAGGGCCAAGGCTGCGCCCCCTCTCCCTTGGCCCTATATATAGTGGGGGGAAGGGAGGGCAGCAACACCTAAGCCCTGGCGCATCCCTCTCCCTCCCATGACACATCTCCCTCCTCCCGCAGCGCTTGGCGAAGCCCTGTTGGAATCCCGCTACTTCCACCACCACGCCGTCGTGCTGCTGGATCTCCATCAACCTCTCCTTCCCCCTTGCTGGATCAAGAAGGAGGAGACGTCGCTGCTCCGTACGTGTGTTGAACGCGAAGGTGCCGTCCGTTCGGCGCTAGGATCATCGGTGATTTGGATCACGGCGAGTACGACTCCATCAACCCCGTTCTCTTGAACACTTCCGCGCGCGATCTACAAGGGTATGTAGATCCACTCCTCCCTCGTTGCTAGATGACTCCATAGATTGATCTTGGTGACACGTAGGAAAATTTTGAATTATTGCTACGTTCCCCAACAGTGGTATCAGAGCCAGGTTTATGCGTAGTTTCTATGCACGAGTAGAACACAAAGTAGTTGTGGGCGTTAATTTTGTTCAATATGCTTACCGTTACTAGTCCAATCTTGATTCGGCGGTATTGTGTGATGAAGCGGCCCAGACCGACCTTACATGTACTCTTACGTGAGACTGGTTCCACCGACTTACATGCACTAGTTGCATAAGGTGGCTAGCGGGTGTCTGTCTCTCCCACTTTAGTCGGATCGGATTCGATGAAAAGGGTCCTTATGAAGGGTAAATAGCAATTGGCATATCACGTTGTGGTTTTTGCGTAGGTAAGAAACGTTCTTGCTAGAAACCCATAGCAGCCATGTAAAACATGCAAACAACAATTAGAGGACGTCTAACTTGTTTTTGCAGGGTATGCTATGTGATGTGATATGGCCAAAGGATGTGATGAATGATATATGTGATGTATGAGATGATCATGTTCTTGTAATAGGAATCACGACTTGCATGTCGATGAGTATGACAACCGGCAGGAGCCATAGGAGTTGTCTTTATTTTTTTGTATGACCTGCGTGTCAACATAAACGTCATGTAATTACTTTACTTTATTGCTAACCGTTAGCTGTAGTAGTAGAAGTAATAGTTGGCGAGGCAACTTCATGGAGACACGATGATGGAGATCATGGTGTCATGCCGGTGACGATGATGATCATGGAGCCCTGAAGATGAAGATCAAAAGGAGCAATATGATATTGGCCATATCATGTCACTATTTGATTGCATGTGATGTTTATCATGTTTATACATCTTATTTGCTTAGAACGATGGTAGTAAATAAGATGACGCCTCACTAAAATTTCAAGAAGGTGTTCCCCCTAACTGTGCACCATTGTGAAAGTTCGTCGTTTCGAAGCACCAGGTGATGATCGGGTGTGATAGATTCTTACGTTCGAATACAACGGGTGTTGACGATCCTAGCATGTACAGACATGGCCTCGGAACACATGCGAAACACTTAGGTTAACTTGACGAGCCTAGCATGTACAGACATGGCCTCGGAACACAAGAGACCGAAAGGTCGAGCATGAGTCGTATAGAAGATACGATCAACATGAAGATGTTCACCGATGTTGACTAGTCCGTCTCACGTGATGATCGGACACGGCCTAGTTAACTCGGATCATGTAATCACTTAGATGACTAGAGGGATGTCTATCTGAGTGGGAGTTCATAAGATGAACTTAATTATCCTGAACATAGTCAAAAGGTCTTCGCAAATTATGTCGTAGCTCGCGCTTCAGTTCTACTGTTTAGTTATGTTCCTAGAGAAAATTTAGTTGAAAGTTGATAGTAGCAATTATGCGGACTAGGTCCGTAAACTGAGGATTGTCCTCATTGCTTCATAGAAGGCTTATGTCCTTAATGCACCGCTCAGTGTGCTGAACCTCGAACGTTGTCTGTGGATGTTGCGAACATCTGACATACACATTTTGATAACTACGTGATAGTTCAGTTAAACGGTTTAGAGTTGAGGCACCGAAGATGTTTTGAAACGTCGCGGAACATATGAGATGTTTCGAGGGCTGAAATTGGGATTTCAGGCTCGTGCCCACGTCAAGAGGTATAAGACCTCCGATGATTTTCTTAGCCTGCAAACTAAGGGAGAAAAGCTCAATTGTTGAGCTTGTGCTCAGATTGTCTGAGTACAACAATCATTTGAATCGAGTGGGAGTTGATCTTCCAGATGAGAAAGTGATGTTTCTCCGAAGTCATTACCACCAAGCTGCTAGAGCTTCGTGATGAACTATAATATATCAGGGACATATATGATGATCCTTGAGATATTCGTGATGTTTGACACCACAAAAGTAGAAATCAAGGAGCATCAATTGTTGATGGTTGGTGAAACCACTAGTTTCAAGAAGGGCAAGGGCACGAAGGGATACTTCATGAAACGGCAATTCAGCTGCTGCTCTAGTGAAGAAACCCAAGGTTGAACCCAAACCCGAGACTAAGTGCTTCTGTAATAAGAGGAACAACCACTGGAGCAGAATTACCCTAGATACTTGGTAGATGAGAAGGCTGGCAAGGTCGATAGAAGTATATTGGATATACATTGTGTTAATGTGTACTTTACTAGTACTCCTAGTAGCACCAGGGTATTAGATACCGGTTCGGTTGCTAAGTGTTAGTAACTCGAAATAAAAGCTACGGAATAAACGGAGACTAGCTAAAGGTGAGATGACGATATGTGTTGGAAGTATTTCCAAGGTTGATCAAATATCGTACGCTCCCTCTACCATCGAGATTGGTGTTTGCGTTGAGCATAGACATGATTGGATTATGTCTATCGCAATACGGTTATTCATTTAAGGAGAATAACGGTTACTCTGTTTATTTGAATAATACCTTCAATGGTCTTGCACCTAAAATGAATAGTTCATTGAATCTCGATCATAGTGATACACATGTTCATGCCAAGAGATATAAGATAGTAATGATAGTACCACCTACTTGTGGCACTGCCACTTAAGTCATATCGGTATAAAACGCATGAAGAAGCTTCATGTTGATGGATCTTTGGACTCACTCATTTTTGAAAGGATTGAGACATGCGAACCATGTTTGTTGGTAGATATGCATGAAGAAACTCTATACAGATGGATCGTTTGGACTCACTTGATTTTGAATCACTTGAGACATGCAAATCATACCACATGGGCAAGATGACTGAAAGCCTCGTTTTCAGTAAAATGGAACTAGAAAGCAACTTGTTGGAAGTAATACATTTTGATGTGTGCAGTCCAATGAGTGCTGAGGTGTGTAGTGGATATCGTTATGTTCTTACTTCACAGATGATTTGAGTAGATGTTGAGTATATTTACTTGATGAATCACGAGTCTGAATTATTGAAAGGTTCAAGTAATTTCAGGGTGAAGTTGAAAGATCGTCGTGACAAGAATATCTATGATATGATCATAGAGATGAATATCTGAATTACGAGTTTGGCACAGAATTAAGACATTGTGGAAATTGTTTCACAACTAATACAGCCTGAAACACCATAGTGTGATGGTGTGTCCGAACATCATAACTGCACCCTATTGGATATGATGCATACCATGATGTCTCTTATCGAATTACCACGATAGTTTATGGGATAGGCATTAGAGACAACCACATTCACTTTAAATAGGGTACCACGTAATTCCGATGAGATGACACCATATGAACTATGGTTTAGAGAAACCTAAGCTGTCATTTCTTAAAAGTTTGGGGCTGCGATGCTTATGTGAAAAAGTTTCAGGCTGATAAGCTCGAACCCAAAGCGGATAAATGCATCTTCATAGGACACCCAAAACAGTTGGGTATACCTCCTGTCTCAGATCCGAAAGCAATAAGGGATTGTTTCTAGAATCGGGTCCTTTCTCGAGGAAAAGTTTCTCTCGAAAGAATTGAGTGGGAGGATGGTGGAGACTTGATGAGGTTATTGAACCTTCACTTCAACTAGTGTGTAGCAGGGCACAGGAAGTTGTTCCTGTGGCACCTACACCAAATGAAGTGGAAGCTTATGATAGTGATCATGAAACTTCAGATCAAGTCACTAACAAACCTCGTGGGATAATAAGGATGCGTACTACTTCAGAGTGGTACGTAATCCTATCTTGGAAGTCATGTTGCTAGACAACAATGAACCTACGAGCTATGGAGAAGCAATGGTGGGCCTGAATTCTGATAAATGGCTCGAGGCCATAAAATCCGAGAAAGGATCCATGTATGAAAACAAAGTGTAGACTTTGGAAGAACTACTTGATGGTCGTAAGGCTGTGAGGTACATATGGATTTTAAAAGGAAGACGGACAATGATGGTAAGTATCACCATTAAGAAAGCTCGACTTGTCGTTAAGATGTTTTCCGACAAGTTCAAGGAGTTGACTACGATGAGACTTTCTCACTCGTAGCGATGCTAAGAGTCTGTTGGAATTATATTAGCGATTACTGCATTATTTATGAAATCTTGCAGATAGGATGTCAAAACATTGCTTCCTCGACGATTTTCTTGAGGAAAGGTTGTATGTGATACAACCGGAAGGTTTTGTCAATCCTGAAAGATGCTAATAAGTATGCAAAGCTCCAGCAATCCTTCTAAGGACTGGAGTAAGCATCTCGGAGTTGGAATGTATGCTTTGATGAGATGATCAAAGATTTTGGGTGTATACAAAGTTTATGAGAAACTTGTATTTCCAAAGAAGTGAGTGGAAGCACTATAGAATTTCTGATGAGTATATGTTGTTGACATATTGTTGATCAGAAATGATGTAGAATTTCTGGAAAGCATGCAGAGTTATTTGAAAAGTGTTTTTCAATGGAAAGCCTGGATTAAGCTACTTGAACATTAAGCATCAAGATCTATAAGGATAGGTCAAAACGCTTAATGGTACTTTCAAATGAGCACATACCTTGACATGATCTTGAAGGTGTTCAAGATGGATCAACCAAAGAAGGAGTTCTTGCCTGAGTTGTAAGGTATGAAATTAAGACTTAAAGCTCGACCACGGCAGAAGAAAGAGGAAGGACGAAGGTCGTCCCCTATGCTTTTGTCATAGGCTCTATACAGTATGCCATGCTAAGTACCGCACCTGATGTGTGCCTTGCCACATGTCTGGCAAGAGGGTACAAAGGTGATCCAGGAGTGGATCACTAGATAGTGGTCAAAAATTGTCCTTGTAGTAATAAGGACATGTTTCTCGATTATGGAGGTGATAAAGAGTTCGGCGTAAAGGGTTACATCGATGCAAGCTTTAACACCTATCCGAATGACTCTGAGTAGCAAACCGGATACGTATAGTGGAGCAACCATTTGGAATAGCTCCAAGTGGAGCGTGGAAGCAGCATTTATAATATGACCTAGAGATTTGCGAAGTCCATACGGATCTGAATGTTGCAAACCCGTTGACTAAAACCTCTCTCACAAGCAAAACATGATCAAACCCAGAACTCATTGAGTCTTAATCACATGATGATGTAACTAGTTTAGTGACACTAGTAAACTCTTTGGATGTTGGTCACATGGCGATGTGACATGTGAGTGTTAATCACATGACGATATGAACTACATTATTGACTCTAGTGCAAGTGGGAGACTGTTGGAAATATGCCCTAGAGGCAATAATAAATTAGTTATTATTATTATTATATTTCCTTGTTCATGATAATCGTTTATTATCCATGCTATAATTGTATTGATAGGAAACTCATATACATGTGTGGATACATAGACAACACCATGTCCCTAGTAAGCCTCTAGTTGAGTAGCTCGTTGATCAATAGATGGTTACGGTTTCCTGGCCATGGACATTGGATGTCGTTGATAACGGGATCACATCATTAGGAGAATGATGTGATGGACAAGACCCAATCCTAAGCCTAGCACAAGATCATGTAGTTCGTATACTAAAGCTTTTCTAATGTCAAGTATCGTTTCCTTAGACCATGAGATTGTGCAACTCCCGGATACCGTAGGAGTGCTTTGGGTGTGCCAAACGTCACAACGTAACTGGGTGGCTATAAAGGTACACTACAGGTATCTCCGAAAGTGTCTGTTGGGTTGGCACGAATCGAGACTGGGATTTGTCACTCCATGTAAATGGAGAGGTATCTCTGGGCCCACTCGGTAGGACATCATCATAATGTGCACAATGTGATCAAGGAGTTGATCACGGGATGATGTGTTACGGAACGAGTAAAGAGACTTGCCGGTAACGAGATTGAACAAGGTATCGGGATACCGACGATCGAATCTTGGGCAAGTGTCGTACCGATAGACAAAGGGAATTGTATACGGGATTGATTAAGTCGTTGACATCGTGGTTCATCCGATGAGATCATCGTGGAACATGTGGGAGCCAACATGGGTATCCAGATCCCGCTGTTGGTTATTGACCGGAGAGTCATCTTGGTCATGTCTGCATGTCTCCCGAACCCGTAGGGTCTACACACTTAAGGTTCAGTGACGCTAGGGTTATAGAGATATTAGTATGCGGTAACCCAAAAGTTGTTCGGAGTCCCGGATGAGATCCCGGACGTCACGAGGAGTTCCAGAATGGTTCGGAGGTAAAGATTTATATATGGGAAGTCTTGTTTTGGTCGCCGGAAAAGTTTCGCGCATTATCGGTATTGTACCGGGAGTGCCGAAAGGGGTCCGGGGGTCCACCAAGGGGGTCCACCTGCCCCGGGGGGCCACATGGGCTGTAGGGGTGTGTGCCTTGGCCTATATGGGCCAAGGGCACCAGCCCCAAGAGGCCCATGCGCCAAGAGATAAGGGAAAGGAAGAGTCCTAAAAGGGGAAGGCACCTCCTAGGTGCCTTGGGGAGGATGGACTCCTCCCTGGCCGCACCCTTCCTTGGAGGAAGGGCCAAGGCTGCGCCCCCCCTCTCCCTTGGCCCTATATATAGTGGGGGGAAGGGAGGGCAGCAACACCTAAGCCCTGGCGCCTCCCTCTCCCTCCCGTGACACATCTCCCTCCTCCCGCAGCGCTTGGCGAAGCCCTGTTGGAATCCCGCTACTTCCACCACCACGCCGTCGTGCTGCTGGATCTCCATCAACCTCTCCTTCCCCCTTGCTGGATCAAGAAGGAGGAGACGTCACTGCTCTGTACGTGTGTTGAACGCGGAGGTGCCGTCCGTTCGGCGCTAGGATCATCGGTGATTTGGATCACGGCGAGTACGACTCCATCAACCCCGTTCTCTTGAACGCTTCCGCGCGTGATCTACAAGGGAATGTAGATCCACTCCTCCCTCGTTGCTAGATGACTCCATAGATTGATCTTGGTGACACGTAGGAAAATTTTGAATTATTGCTATGTTCCCCAAAACGGGGATACTTCCCTCTGGGAGGGGAAAATCGAAGCCGTCGTCATCACCAACGATCCTCTCATCGAAGGAGGATCAATCTTCATCAACGTCTTCACCAGCACCATCTCATTTCAAACCCTAGTTAATCTCTTGTATTCAATCTTTGTCTTAAAACCTCAGATTGGTACCTGTGGGTTGCTGATAGTGTTGATTATATCTTGTAGTTGATGCTAGTTGGTTTATTTGGTGGAAGATTATATGTTCAGATCCTTGATGCTATTCAATACCCCTTTGATTTTGAACATGAATATAATTTGTAACTAGTTACTTTTGTTCTTGAGGACATGGAAGAAGTCTTGTCATAACTAATCATGTGAATTTGATATTCGTTCGATATTTTGATGATATGTATGTTGTTGCTTCCTTTAGTGGTGTCATGTGAACGTCGACTACATGATACTTCACCATGCTTGGGCCTAAGGATTTGCATTGTGGAGTATTAATTCGATGATGTGTTGTTAGAGTGGCAGAAGGTTAAACCTTAGTTTATGCGCTATTCTGTAAGGGGCTGATTTTGATCCATATGTTTTATGCTATGATTAGATTTATCTTAGTTCTTCTTTCGAAGTTGTGGATGCTTGCCTGAGGAGGTAATCATAAGTGGGAGACTTGTTCAAGTAAGAACAACATCCAAGCACCGGTCCACCCACATATCATATTATCAAAGTAGCGAACATGAATCAAACAAACACGATGAAAGTGACTAGATGAAATTCCCATGTGTCCTCAAGAACGCTTTGTTTATTATAAGAGACCATTCCGGCATGTCCTTTGCTACAAAAAGGATTGGGCTACCTCGCTGCACCTTTGTTACAATTGCTACTTGTTGCTCATTACAAATTACCTTTCTATCAGACTATCTGTTACCGATAATTTCAGTGCTTGCAGATAATACCTTGCTAAAAACCGCTTGTCATTTCCTTCTGCTTCTCGTTGGGTTCGACACTCTTACTTATCGAAAGGGCTACAATTGATCCCTTATACTAGTGGGTCATCATTGTTTTACCAAAACAAATAACATTAATATGCACATGTTTCAATTGTATTAGGTGCTTCTTTTGAACTATTCAAATTGCATCGCAAATTTAAAGCAGACCCTAATCTTTTGAAGGACGACGGAAGATCATTCTAGGATGTACATGGGCCATAAGAGCAAAACACAATTATAGTGCAAAATTGATGGAAAGAAGTAGTAAGTTTGTTGATCAAGCCGTCTCTAGGGCAGGCGCTCCTGGTGCATTGTGCCCATGTTGTTGTTGCTTTAACACCCAACACAAACAAGGGTGTGCAAGTAGGTTTTAGAGCATGTTATTTGGATTGTTCACAATTCAATCAACAAAGCTTACATCTGATATGATGTATGAGGCACATGTACATGCTATCACAAAAAGCTGGAAAAGAGACAATAAGCCGATTAGATGCTTGCAAGGCTTATCTTGCACTGGATCAGCACGTGGAGGTAATTTTTCAACCACACCAATGCTTTTGTTGTATCATTAGAAACACTACTAGTTATGGCAACCATTGTCTAGTTTATCAACAGTTGGAAAAAATCAATTTCGGGCAACCGGGCCGACACATTAAGCAACCACAGCGATCACACTGTAACGACTCGGTGAACTCTAGCAATATTGTTTCTTCCAATTTCGGTTTTCAAGCGGCTTTCACTTTAAGACAGTACTGTAGCGGCTCAACCTGATGCAGTAGTGAGCGATTATTTGGTTTTTGGATGGGTTTTCTTGGTTATTTTCTAAACAATATACATTATAAAAAACAATAACAATTTTTTTTGACATTTAGTTGATTATTTGAAAACGCAAACAATATTTGAAAAAGAACATTTTTTAAATGCAAATATTTTTTGAAGCATGATTTTTTTTTGAAAATGTGAATAATTTTTTAAATTTAGAAATATTCTGAAAAATGAAGAATGCTTTGAATTTTCAACATTTTTTTGGAAAAACACAAACAATTGTTTGGATTCCAGAGCTTTTTTTTAGTTTTGAAAAACTGAAAACTAAACAAATCGGTAAGGAAAAAATAGAAATAGAAGAAAACCCGGATAAGAATATTCTAAAGGGTTCCCAAAACAGATGTGTTTTTGGGGAAAACTTTGTTTTTGCCAGTCTAGCTTTTGACCACTTTACTTATGCCACTCTAGAATTTGCCATTTCACTTTTGCCACTCTTAGTTTTTGACAATACATCACAATTGCCATTACATGGCAAAAGCAATAATTTTAGAGTAGCAATTGTGATACATTGTCAAAATCTAAGAGTGGCAAAAATGAAATGAAAAGTTATTGCTTTTGCCAGTGATTGGCATTTGTCATGTATTGTCAAAAACTAAGAATGGCAAAAGTGATATGTCAAATTTTAGAGTGGTATAAGCAAAGTAGGCAAAAGGTAGAGTGGCAAAAACAAAGTTTTCCTATTTTTTGAGTGGGAGTTCCCAAAACAAATAGAAAAATGTGAATAATTTTTTTTGAAAATGTGAATAATTTTTTAAATTTAGAAATATTCTGAAAAATGAAGAATGCAATTTTCAACATTTTTTTTTGGAAAAACACAAACAATTGTTTGGATTCCAGAGCTTTTTTTAGTTTTGAAAAACTGGAAACTAAACAAATCGGTAAGGAAAAAATAGAAATAGAAGAAAACCCGGATAAGAATATTCTAAAGGGTTCCCAAAACATATATGTTTTTGGGGAAAACTTTGTTTTTGCCAGTCTAGCTTTTGACCACTTTACTTATGCCACTCTAGAATTTGCCATTTCACTTTTGCCACTCTTAGTTTTTGACAATACATCACAATTGCCATTCCATGGCAAAAGCAATAATTTTAGAGTGGCAATTGTGATACATTGTCAAAATCTAAGAGTGGCAAAAGTGAAATGAAAAGTTATTGCTTTTGCCAGTGATTGGCATTTGTGATGTATTGTCAAAAACTAAGAATGGCAAAAGTGATATGTCAAATTTTAGAGTGGTATAAGCAAAGTAGGCAAAAGGTAGAGTGGCAAAAACAAAGTTTTCCTATTTTTTGAGTGGGAGTTCCCAAAACAAATGGAAAATAGAACAACAAGATTCCTATAACCAGATTTCCTGTAGGCAAAAGGTAGAGTGGCAAAAACAAAGTTTTCCTATTTTTTGAGTGGGAGTTCCCAAAACAAATAGAAAAATGTGAATATTTTTTTTGAAAATGTGAATAATTTTTTAAATTTAGAAATATTCTGAAAAATGAAGAATGCTTTGAATTTTCAACATTTTTTTTGGAAAAACACAAACAATTGTTTGGATTCCAGAGCTTTTTTTTAGTTTTGAAAAACTGAAAACTAAACAAATCGGTAAGGAAAAAATAGAAATAGAAGAAAACCCGGAAGAATATTCTAAAGGGTTCCCAAAACAGATATGTTTTGGGGAAAACTTTGTTTTTGCCAGTCTAGCTTTTGACCACTTTACTTATGCCACTCTAGAATTTGCCATTTCACTTTTGTCACTCTTAGTTTTTGACAATCCATCACAATTTCCATTCCATGGCAAAAGCAATAATTTTAGAGTGGCAATTGTGATACATTGTCAAAATCTAAGAGTGGCAAAAGTGAAATGAAAAGTTATTGCTTTTGCCAGTGATTGGCATTTGTGATGTATTGTCAAAAACTAAGAATGGCAAAAGTGATATGTCAAATTTTAGAGTGGTATAAGCAAAGTAGGCAAAAGGTAGAGTGGTAAAAACAAAGTTTTCCTATTTTTTGAGTGGGAGTTCCCAAAACAAATAGAAAATAGAACAACAAGATTCCTATAACCAGATTTCCTGTAGGAAATGAGCCAGCCCAAATCACTTGCCCCTTTACGAAAGCTCTGTGGCAAATAGGAATTACCGCGAGTGTATGCGAGACTGTGGGAGAATCAGGTTCGAACTCCGGTCTCCATGGATAGTGCTAGCGCTGCTAGCCACTTTGTCAGAATGCCACTCGCGGAAAGTGGTAGGAGCACGTACTACTTGAGGCAACCCGAATCGGTTTTCTTGTTTTTTTTTTTCATTTTTTCATTTTTCTTCTTTGTTTTTCATTCTTTTTTGCATTTTGTTACTTTTTTCTTTCTCTTTTCAGATTTCTTTGTTCTTTTTGGTTAGTATTCTACATTTTTTATATATGTCAACAACATTTTTCTAATACACGACTAATATTTTTTCAATACAAATTATACATTTTTTGTTTGGTTTTCTTTTTTCTTCTCCATTTTTGTTTGGTTTTCTTTTTTCATCTTCATCTTCATTTTCTGTTTTTCTTTTGTTTTTTCCTATGTTTGTTTTCGTTTTCACTCTACATTTGCATATATGTCAAAAACTTTTTTAAAAAGTGATCAACATTTTTGTATACATGTTCAACATTGTCCGAACGCTTATTCAACATTATTTCAAATACTTGTTCAATATTTTAATACTTATTCAACATTTTTCAAAATACTTGTTCAACATTTTTCAAATACTCGTTGACATTTTTAATGCTTATTCTACATTTTTCAAATACTTGTTCAACATTTTTAATACTTACTCAACATTTTTCAAATGCTTGCTCAACATTTTTCATATAATCGTTCAACATTTTTTAGTACTTATTCAACATTTTACAAACACTCAAGGCAAATCTTGGATTCACCAAAAGACTATAAATTAAAATCTAATGCTTGATGTAGGCACCATCTAAAAAAGTTGGAGGCAGGGGACACATATGATGCCCACATATTGATAGGGACTAAATTCCTGAAATAAAACTTGATAAACAGTTAGTCCACACATTGTCATGCCATTAATCACCAAAATCTAATAGGCGTATCTAAGAGATGCACTTTCAAGGAGATCAGCTAAAATAAACCAAGAAACGCCTTTTCAAGCAGCACATACAATAAATCATTAGGTGGAGGTTGGATGTGGCATGGCCAGGAAAGGCCCAAGGGCTAGCTGGCCCACCCGCAATGGAGGACCAACAGAAACCCTACGATTCCACCTATGTTGACCCCGCCGCTGTTGGCACCGAAGAAGATGACGAAGTTGTTGCCTAGGACATTAGAGGGAGCGACACCACTCAAGGGGAAGGATGCCGTAGGAGTGCAAAGGCACGGCGAGGGGCGGGTTATAGAAGAGACAATTTTGGCCACCACCGTAATCCGCGAATCACCAGTCATCGTCCTTGTGGGATGAAGACTGTACCCTTCTCCGACTGCTGGTCAGGGACGGGCTAGCCACCATTTGCCCCGTCTTAGAGACAAAACACGACCGAATACTCACAACTTTCCCCCCTGGAGAACGACATTATCGTTAGAGTTGGAGTCGTAGTATTCACCTATAACCCAAAACTGGTTCCACTACCGATTGTCGGGATGCACATCCACGCAAATGGTGTCGGAGGCCGGGAGCTCTCCCCTAGGGAAGGTTGGGCGGTGCTTGTTAGTATAGGGAAAGTCTAAACCTATTGATGTTCGGAGAATTCAATGGCAACAATGGAGAAGAAGCAAACCGGTATGAAGAGTGGATGGATGCCTCCGATGGTTTCACTTAAGTCACGGTGAACGACTATGATCGAAAGCGGGCTCCGTTGTTTATCTTCTATATACTTGTCGTTGTCGTTAACTAGAGTAATTGTACTAGTTAAATTCAGCTAACACAATATAGTTAACTGGAGTATAATTTTAGCTATAATTTTACTATTTTGATTGATCATTTATGTCTTGTTGTCTTTTCATTGTAATATCTATTGCTTTTTTAATAATTATGCCAAATAACGCATTGCGTACCCCTTCGCACCCGTATGTGAGGGCACCCTAAGTGCTAGGGTTTCTTGTGCCTCCCGTCAGCGGCGCCGTCAGTCTATCTCGTCTTCTATCGTGTTAGGGCCATGGAAGCGTGGTGGATGCTGGCCCTTGCCGGCGGTAGGGCTCCGTTTTTAGATGATTTTTGAGTTTTCTTAGGGTTTGTGTCCTACTCAGAGAGGTGAGGCGGCATCGGCTCTCTGAAGATGGAATAAAGTCCTCCCCGCCTAGTCCCATTTTGATAGTATTTCTAGCATCGTCGGAGGGCGTGTAGAGGTTTGTCTCCGGCGGATCTCGCAGGATTTGTCTTCGATGGATCCATGCAGATCCGATCTTCGTTCGTTTGTGTTCATTTGTCTACAGGTTGGATTCTTTTGATCTACGCATCTCTTCATCAGCGGCGGTTGCTGTCCTGGTACGCTGGTCCTATGGGGTCTTAGCACGACGACTTTTCGATTATCTACAACAACAAGGTTTGTCCGACTCCGATGAGGGAAGGGCGATGACGGTGGCGCGCCTTCGGCTCACTCCAATGCTTGTAGTTGCTGCTAGGTGGTCTACGGACCTGAATGTATTTTTTACTTTTGATGTTCTTTGTACTATCTTTTTTTTGCAGTTGTTATTTGTACTATCTTGACAGTTGATAAATAGATTAAAAGTTTCCTTCGCAAAAAGACAATTATTATATCACATATAAGATGCCCTTTGCGTGTTCTTGAAAAAAGAACAAGTTACCGCCGGCTGTTTGAATTACTGAACTGCAATTCCATTCTATATAATGTTCGCAATTTTTCTTTTCATTCTATATAAAACTAGCTGCCATGATGTCGATCGGGGCATCATCTTGTCCACCAAGTTGGTGTATCCTAGAACTAGAACCCTAACTACTTGATAGAACTAAGTTCGGTCCCAAGAACTTGTGCCGGGAACCGTGAGCTGGTACCTGAAAATTCCCTCTTTCGGCGTCTATCTACGTGTTCTTGTGTGGTGAATCCATCGTGGTTCGTTCCGTCAGTGGAGCTGGGAGAATCGGATCGCCCGAGAGGTCGCCGGCGAGGGCACCCGAGCCGCCCCTGCACACGCTCCCATCCCTACCTGGCTAGGCACCCGCGCGGATTCCCTGTTGCCGAAAAAAGGAACAGAGCGAGCGGGGAGGGAGCAACATGCATGTGAATGCCTTTTGGGAGCACGCATTAGCGGCTCCACGCTACGTACACCAGGACTAGTTAATTGCTTACCACCAGCCGATCCGCGTTCAGCGAATCAATCTATGATTGAGTTGGTTAGGTGGACAGTGATATTCCTAATCCATTAGAATTCAAATCCTGGTGCTCGCATTATTTCTGGATTTATTTGAGGATTTCCGACGATACGTTTTTAGTGTGAGGAGACGTCTCTCGGAGGTGCTCATAAGGATAGGGTGTGCGTGTGTACCTTCATAAGGGTAATTATATGCGCGTGTATATAAGCCCTTGTGTCTGTACTGATGCTTAAAAAAAAACGATCCGCGTTCAGATTACAGAGAGGCGAGCAGTCAACTCTTCATCCTGCAGACTGTAGTGATGGTGACGTGGGATGTCAATGGCGGGCGGCATCTTCTCCATTGACCTGCATTTTTGCTAGCACATCAGAAAAGTTCTTTGATGTAATCTTCTGAACATGCTGAAATTAATTAATAATAAACCAGAATCATAAGTCTTTGAGTTGACCCAGCGCGTGGGCCGCGTGGCTCAAAACATGCATGTTATCAATGAAATGCGGCTGTATGTACTTAGAGCAACTCTAGCAGGTACCGAAAAAGTTTGTAATGTATATACCGTAAAATGGGGTTTTGGGTCTGGCGCGTGTTCGAGCAGAGCAAGTGCTGTAAAACCTGTACCAAAAAAAAAATGTGTCCCTCCATTTGTATCATATAAATTGGCATGTAAACTTGATATGATATCCTATTTAACATCAATATAAATGAAATTTAATTAAGTTTTAACATCACACGATACAACTATAATCCAAATTACAATAATAGTTCAAATTCAACAAAATAAGAAAAAATATAGCCCCGAATGCAAAAAATGGTTCAACTCAAGCATGAATGAAGTGAGTGGACATGATCAAATAAAATGAGACTATCTCCCAAATAATTGTCATTGATGCACAATGAGTTCTTCACAAAGCTGGGTAGGCGAAGCCCGGTCTTCAATCTTCCGGTATTTCTCAAGAAAAGCTTGGATCCGGTCCGGGTTCCTGCGAGGTTTCACACGCCTACCAACGTTGTCATACTCAAAGTCCAACTCCAAGCCATGATCATCCTTAATAATCATGTTATGGAGAATCACAAAAACCGTTGATGACAGATTTCTTGAGCATAAACGAGCAGGACATCGAACAATATCAAACCAATATATGAACACACGAGAAGATCTCTCAATGTCCTTCCGGCAAGCTGCTTGACAAATAGAAAATTGACATTGCTTCTTACTTGAGGTTTAGAGATTGTCTTCGCAAATGTTGACCATGAAGGATAGATGCCGCCAACTAGATAATACCACATGTCATATTCATGGTTATTGACAGTGAAGTTGCAAGACGAAGCATCATCACTTGCAAGCCTAGAAAACAAATGAGATCTCCATAGAACTTGGTACCATTGAGAGAACCCGACAAACCAAAAAAGGCAATGCCAAGTGCACAATTCCTGGGAGGTGACTGCTTTTGATCGTTGGATCACGGTAATGTCCACAATACTGGCTATGCTATGTCGCAGGGCAGTTTTTTCATCTCTGGTGCATGCAATCGATGCTCCCTAGCATGCCCGGCCATTCCCTTGCTTCATTTATCCCCATTAGCCTTTGTGTGTCCTGCTCATTGGGAACTTGAAGGTACTCAACATCAAAGTTCATCACTATCTCGGCAAAAATTTCTCACGCTTTTGAGGGCCATGTTTCATCCAATGCGAAATACTCGACTGTGTAATCAGCCAGAATACCATATGCGATCACTCGCATTGCTTTCAATATTTTTTGATATGCACTAAACCCGATGAGGTCGGTTGCATCCGACGAGTGAAATACCTATAGTTTGCCTCGCAAGCTTCCACAGTGCGCACAAAGAGATCTCTCCTCATTCGGTAGGGCTGGCGAAAGAGATGAATAGGAAATATGCATACCTCGGCAAAATAACCCTTCATGAGTATTGCATTACTAGATCTCAATCCAAGGGAATGCACATATGTCCCACTTGGGATCCGGGACATTATCTCTTCTTTTCCCCCATCTCCTTAACGTCAACCATCAGAATGATGTCCTTTATCTCATCAGCTTCAAATAAATTGCATCAGAATTATCCGAAGACGATGAGTACCCAAAAAAGAACTCCAAAGTCGATGAACTCATCTACATGATTGTAATAAAATTCTACTCCCTTCGTCCCATAATGTAAAATGATCTTAACGATCTTACATTATGGGACAGAGAGAGTGTGTCATAAAAAATGCCACTGCAAATGGAATAAACTCGACAAACTAGTCGGAAATATACGTTTGAGATTTCCGTTGAACATCCCATGGCCATACAGGTTCTCACCGGCTAAAATGTTCACCAACCGGAATTGGAAAAATTAGAGAGGGAGGGCACATGTCGGACAACGTGAAGATCATCACTGGTCGGGTGGAGCTCGTGCAGGATCTCCGGCTGAGGGTGAGCATGCCCAGTGTTCATGGGAGGCCCTATTGGTGTGAGGCGGGACCAAGGAAAGGGGTCGGACATCTGCAACGCTCAAGAATGCATGGAGTAATCTCTAGGCTGTCAGGCCTCGACGCCGAGCTCCAATCCGCACCCATGGTGGAGCTCAAGAGGGCACACGAGAGCTTGTTGATTCGAGCCTCCTCGAGCTCCAGGAGTGTTGGGAATGTGTCAGCGAGGGTGGCGGAGTATCCCGGTTGGTTGTATGTGGCAGGGACGGCCAGAATCGCAAGTGGGATGCGCAGCAGGACAGAGTCGTCCTGAAATTTCCCTCACGCCAAGTTTTTTGTCTACGTGGTATCCTAAAAAATGGACATGGGTACTTGATGTTTGAGGTTTGAGTGGCTCATTTTTATAGTAAACCCCTAAAAAATATGTATGCCCGTAGTTTAAGTATACTAGTAGAATGCACGTGCGTTATTACATACTACAATGTATATAAATAAATCAAACAATTGATTAAGATCGTCTTCAAAGTTGAAACTCATTTCTTTCTACATCTGGGCATGTTCGAACATCAAATGGGAGCCTAACAGGCTCCCAAAATTCAATCGTCTGGACAGTCCGGACTCCCCCAAATACAAACCATATATGGGGAAGAAATGTGGTTTTCCCGACTATCCATCATGTTATCTTCAACATGTGGGCCCAACACAAAAACCTCACCCCACGACGCACCCTTTCTTTTTCCTGTCGTACCCTACCTTCCTGATACGTCTCCAACGTATCTATAATTTTTTATCCATGCTATTATATTATCTATCTTGGATATTTTATATGCTATTTTATATGATTTTTGGGACTAACTTATTAACCTAGAGCCCAGTGCCAGTTTCTATTTTTTTTTCTTGTTTTTGAGTTTCGCAAAAAATGAATATCAAACGGAGTCCAATTGACTTGAAAATTTATGGAGATTATTTTTGAAAAATATAAAAAATACTGGAACGAAAAGATATCGGAGAAGAGCCACGAGGCATCCGCAAGGGTGGGGGCGCGCCCTCCGTCCTTGTGGGCTCCTTGTGGGCCCCCTGACTTGTTCCCGACGCCAACGCCTCTTATAAATCCCCAAAACCCCAGAACAGAACCTAGATCGGGAGTTTCGCCGTCGCAAGCCTCTGTAGCCACGAAAAACCAATCGGGAGCCCGTTCTGGCACCCTGTCGGAGGGGGAAACCATCACCGGTGGCCATCTTCATCATCCTGACGCTCTCCATGACGAGGAGAGAATAGTTCACCCTCAGGGCTGAGGGTATGTACCAGTAGCTATGTGTTTGATCTCTCTCTCTCTCTCTCGTGTTCTTGATTTGACATGATCTTGATGTACCGCGAGCTTTGTTACTATAGTTGAATCATATGGTGTTTCTCCCCCTCTACCCTCTTGTGATGAATTGAGTCTTGCTCTTTGAGGTTCCTTTATGTTGGATTGAGTATTGGATTTGAGAGCACTTGATGTATGTCTTATGATGGAATATCTGTGGTGACAATGGGATGTTCTATTGGTTCACTTGATGTATGTTTTGGCACTCAACTTGCGGATTCGCGTGGTGACATTGGGGTAATCTATGCATAGGGGTTGATGCACATTTTCGTCCTATGTTCTCCGATAGAAACTTTGGAGTGATTCTTTGTTGCACATTGAGGAATTGCCATATGATCTAATTATGTTATCATTGTTGAGACAACTTGCACTAGTGAAAGTATGAACCCTAGGCCTTGTTTCCAAGCATTGCAATACCGTTTTCGCTCACTTTTGTTACTTGCTACCTTGCTGATTTAATATTTCCAGATTAAAAAAACCTATATCTACCATCCATATTGCACTTGTATCACCATCTCTTCGCCGAACTAGCGCACCTATACAATTTATCATTGTATTGGGTGTGTTGGGGACACAAGAGACTCTTTGTTATTTGGTTGCAGGGTTGTTTGAGAGAGACCATTTTCATCATACGCCTCCCACGGATTGATAAATCTTAGGTCATCCACTTGAGGGAAATTTGCTACTGTCCTACAAAACTCTACACTTGGAGGCCCAACAATGTCTATAAGAAGAAGGTTGCGTAGTAGACATCAAGCTCTTTTCTGACGCCGTTATTTGGGAGGTTAGCGCTTGAAGGTATATCTTTAGATCTTGCAATCGAATCTTTTAGTTCCTTGTTTTATCACTAGTTTAGTCTATAAAAGAAAACTACAAAAAATGGAATTGAGGTTGCCTCATATGCTTCATGTTCTGGAATCCTTTATCTTTGATTTGTGCAATCCTTGGGTTTAGACATTACTTCGGGAATTCCTATTTTTTTCTTTCAAAAGAGTAGCAACATACCCTTTTTTTTTCTTATTTCCTTCGATAAAGCATTTATCTCTTCTACAGAAATCTAATAAGAGGGATTGATTCTGATATACTTTTATTGGACTTTCTTCTTATTTTAACCTTTCGATTTAGACGATACACGAGGAATATTTTTATGGCGGTTCTTCCTTCTAATTACAGGCATATCTATGACTCTTTTTTACCAGATGAAGCAGGAGGCATCGGTCCGTAGAACCTATAAAAAAGAGATGGTTGTGGTGCGAAGTACTCTTGTGCCTTTTAATGTGTGTCGTGAAAATAATGATTCCAATAATTGTGCCAAAGTGTTAGAAGAAGAATGCATTAAAATATTTGGCACTAAATCTTTGAATGATGAGCATGATTGCAATGTTGTTAGTATGAATTCCTTGAATACCCATGATGCTAATGATATGCAAAGCCATAAGCTTGGGGATGCTGTGTTTAATGAAGATGATATTTTTATTTCCCCCAAGTTTTGATGTGCACATTTATTATGATGAAAGCATGCATCCTATCTATGATGATTATTGTGATGACATGTATGCTATAAAGAATAATGATAACCATGAAACTTATCATCATGATTTTAATTTTCACTTGGATTATGCCTCACATGATAGTTATTTTGTTGAGTTTGCTCCCCAGTACTATGAATGAGAAGAATTTTTCTTATGTGGAGAGTAACAAAATTTCTATGCTTGTGGATCATGAAAAGAATGCTTTATGTGATGATTATATCGTGGAATTCATTCATGTTTATACTGAAAATTATTATGAGGGAAGAATATATGCTTGTAGGAGTTGCAATAATATCAAGTTTCCTCTCTACATGTTGAAAATCTTGAAGTTTTGCTTGCTTTACCTTCCTATGCAAGTTGGTTCTTATTTCCATAAGTTGTTTGCTCACAAAATCCCTATGCATAGGAAGTGGGTTAGACTTAAATGTGCTTGCCACACATGTTTCATGATGCTCTCTTTATATTTCAATTCTTATCTTTTATGTGAGCATCATTGAAATTATCATGCCTAGCTATGAAGGCATTAAAGAAAAGCGCTTGTTGGGATACAACCCAACATTTATACCTACTGTTTTTGTGTGTTCACATGAATATGCTACTGTATTAATCATGTTTTATAGCTTTTGTTTCAATAAAGTGCCAAGTAAAGCCTTTGGGATGGCTTACGGTGATAGTTGATTTGATCTTACTAAAAAACAGAAACTTTTACGCTTAGAAAAACAATTCTCGTTTTTAGCAGAAGCGTGATAAAATACTGATTCTTTTTGAAGATGATTAATAAAAAAATTACTCAGGTTTTCCTATTTTTTAAGAATTTTTGGAGTTACATAAGTATTCAGAAGTTACAGATTACTACAGATTGTTCTGGTTTTGACAGATTCTATTTTTGATGCATAGTTTGCTGTTTTCTAGTTTCTATGGCTTATATTGCTTAATATAAATTATAGAAATGATAGGGTACAGTAGGCATCATGTGAGAAAAATTATGAATCTTGTCTTGACAATACCTAAGTGATGATTTGCTTTATTATACTAACGGAGCTTACGAGTTTTTTGTTGAGTTTTGTGTTGTGAAGTTTTCAAGTTTTGGGTAAAAATTTGATGGACTACGGAATAAGAAGTGGCAAGAGCCTAAGCTTGGGAATGCCCAAGGCACCCCAAGGTAATATTCAAGGACAACCAAGAGCCTAATCTTGGGGATGCCCTCTTTCGTCTTCGTTCATCGGTAACTTTACTTGAGACTATATTTTTATTCACCACATGATATGAGTTTTGCTTGGAGCATCATTTTTCTTTTATTAGGTTTTGCTTGCTGTTTGAATAATATCACAAGATATGAAATTCTTAAATCTTAGAGAGTCTTCACATAGTTACATAATTATTCGACAACTCATTGATCTTCACTTATATCTTTTGGAGTAGCTTGTCGTTTGCTCTAGTGCATCACTTATATCATTTTAGAGCACAGCGGTAGTTTTATTTTGAAGAAATTAATGAACTCTCGTGTGATACGTCTCCAACGTATCTATATTTTTTGATTGTTCCATGCTATTATATTATCTATCTTGGATGTTTTATATGCATTTATAGGCTATTTTATAGGACTAACCTATTAACCTAGAGCCCAGTGCTAGTTTCTGTTTTTCCTTGTTTTTGAGTTTCGCAGAAAAGGAATATCAAACAGAGTCTAGTTGACCTGAAAATTTACGGAGATTATTTTTGGACCAAAAGAAGCCCCCGAAGCAAAAGAGTTGGGTCAGAAGAGTCCCGAGTCATCCACAAGGGTGGCATCCCCTCTTTCCTCTTCGTTCATCAGTAACTTTACTTGAGACTATATTTTTATTCACCACATGATATGAGTTTTGCTTGGAGCATCATTTTTCTTTTATTAGGTTTTGCTTGCTGTTTGAATAATATCCCAAGATATGAAATTCTTAAATCTTAGAGAGTCTTCACATAGTTACAGAATTATTCAACAACTCATTGATCTTCACTTATATCTTTTGGAGTAGCTTGTCGTTTGCTCTAGTGCATCACTTATATCATTTTAGAGCACGGCGGTAGTTTTATTTTGAAGAAATTAATGAACTCTCGTGTGATACGTCTCCAACGTATCTATAAATTTTGATTGTTCCATGCTATTATATTATCTATCTTGGATGTTTTATATGCATTTATATGCTATTTTATATGATTTTTGGGACTAACCTATTAACCTAGAGCCCAATGCTAGTTTCTGTTTTTTCCTTGTTTTTGAGTTTCGCAGAAAAGGAATATCAAACGGAGTCTAGTTGACCTAAAAATTTACGGAGATTATTTTTGGACCAAAAGAAGCCCCTGAAGCAAAAGAGTTGGGTCAGAAGAGTCCCGAGTCATCCATGAGGGTGGAGGGCGCTCCCACCCCCTAGGGCGCGCCCTCCGACCTTGTGGTTGACTCATGGATCCCCCTAACTTGTTCTCGACGCCAACACCCCTTATATATATCCCCAAACCTCCAAAACAGAACCTAGATCGGGAGTTCAGCCGCTGCAAGCCTCTGTAGTCACCAGAAACCAATCGGGACCCTGTTCTGCCACCTTGCCGGAGGGGGAAATCATCACCGGTGGCCATCTTCATCATCTCGGCGGTCTCCATGACGAGGAGGGAATAATTCACCCTCGGGACTGAGGGTATGTACCAGTAGCTATGTGTTTGATCTCTCCATCTCTCTCTCTCTCTCTCGTGTTCTTGATTTCGCACGATCTTGATGTACCTTGATCTTTGCTATTATAGTTCGATCTTATGATGTTTCTCACCCTCTACCTTCTTGTAATGGATTGAGTTTTCCCTTTGAAGTTATCTTATCGGATTGAGTCTTTAAGGATTTGAGAACACTTGATGTATGTCTTGCATGTGCTTATCTGTGGTGACAATGGGATATTCACGTGATCTACTTGACGTATGTTTTAGTGATCAACTTGCGGGTTCTGTGACCTTGTGAACTTATGCATAGGGGTTGGCACATGTTTTCGTCCTGACTCTCCGGTAGAAACTTTGGGGCACTCTTTGAAGTTCTTTGTGTTGGTTTGAATAGATGAATTTGAGATTGATGCATATCGTATAATCAAACCCATGGATACTTATGGTGACATTGGAGTATCTAGGTGACATTAGGGTTTTGGTTGATGTGTGTCTTAACACTACAAAAAATACACTTCCGTGATGATACGTGTTTGTCATAGTAGGCCGCATTTTCTGTCATGCATGTACATCCATGACGATTTTATGACAGAGTCAAGATAGTCATACCTGTGCTGTCGTAGAAGTGTTCCATGACATTACCAAAATTATCATCATGGAAGTGTCCACTTCCATGACGATAAATCCCACGTCACAGAAGTGCTTTCGTCAAGGGTGGCCGACACGTGGCATCCACCATAACGGAACGCCGTTAAGCTATCCGGTCGGGTTTTGGATCCGATAATCCGTTAACAGCCCCGACCAATGGGGATTTTCCATGTGTAAAATCATCATTGGCTGGAGGAAACACGTGTCGGCTCATCGTTGGGACAGATGTCATCCACTCACTGGACAGAAGGCGCCTATGATACGTCGACACGTGGCACGGCCCAGCAGAGGCCCATTCCTATGAAAAGGCCGACCCGTTTGACTTGGTCAAAAGGTGGCGGGCCGGCCCATGTAAAGCCTCTTAACGGCCTGTTCGCATATAGCCCATTTACAGCCCGCTAACCCAAGGCCCGTTACGTCCTATCCGAATTAGGCCCAGTAGCATCATCTGGGCCACCCAATATGATTCCAGCCCGTTTTCACTTCTGGTCCATGTATGGGCCATGACGTCTTTCGGCCCATATGAGGCCCTATGTAACTCTTGGCCTATTAACGGCCCATGGTGAAACTGGCCCGTAATGAACAGTGTATCACTTTACACCCATTAACGGCCCATGGTGAAACTGGCCCGTAATGAACAGTGTATCACTTTATACCCATGAATGGCCCGTTATTCCATTGGGCCGTTTCCAGCCCATGTTATCTTTCGGCCTTCTCAGAGCCCATTTATTCTTGGGCTCATTTCTAGCATTTGTTTACTTATGGCCCGTTACTGTCATTTTCTGCTTGTGGGACAAATTCAGCCCGTGGTTACATTCAGCCCGTTTGTGGTCCGTTAATACGTTGGGCCATTTTCATAGCGTCATCAAATACGGCCTATTAACGATGGCCCGTTATGGCCGGCCCATGAACGGACGATTCCAACTCTAGCCTGTTTACGGCCATAATGCCGTCTGTTTGGCCCATGTTTGGCCAATCGATCATACGGCCCGTATAAGGCCCATTGATGATACGACCCGCAGAAGGCCCATTGTTTCTATGGCCCATAGAAGGCCCATTTTTTCTACGGCCCGTAGAAGGCCCACTGTTTCTACGGCCAGTAGGAGGCCCAGTGTCACTACAGTAAATATTAGCCCATGGTTATTGTGGCCTAGTTTTAAAAAATAGGTTATTGCAGCCACTAGCTAACCGCGGAAAAAGAACTGCAATGACTACAAGCAAACAAATAAACAAGACAACAAGGAAATAAATAAGCAAGCAACTAACGCTAGGCTATCACGACTATTACACATATTACATCCACTGGGCATCAAAGTTCGCCACCAGTGCAAATATAGGGAACAAAGCAGCATAAAATATACACTGGTTGTCAAAGTTGGCGACCAGCGCAAATAAACGCCGCAACAAAACAAATCCAGAACCGAAACCACTTCAGAAGATCTCAAGAAACAATATCCTGGGTACCCATAATGCTGGCAAGATGCTTAGCAAGCTTATTAACTTTCTCTTGTTTGGCGCTTAAATCCTCCAGCGCTTGCTGTTGCACCAGAAAATATGCATCTGAATTCTGCAGGGACTTCCTCAGTCCTTCAGCTTCCCGTCGCAGCACATCTGATCGATGTCTTTCAACTTGAAGTTGAGACTCAAGAAGACGAACTAATTCAGGCAGCGAGTTCGAAGAGCTTGTGCCAGCAGTAGTGGCTAGTAACTTGAACACTACATCAAGACAAGACTTTTGGGTTCCCTCACTGTCGTCAAGATAGTTTTTATCAGCTTTCTTGGAGACCAACATGGATGTCTTAGTATCTTGAACCTTATCTGCATTACTTCCTTTACCATTGGATAACGCGGTACTGTTCTCCAATATTTTGTCCGCATTCTAAAAGAGAAACAAGAAGACACATCACATGTTTACCATGTTGTATATGAAACTCATTTTGGTAAATGAGTTTAGTAGTAAAGTGGACAGGATAACATCATGAAACAAACATATATCTATGTACCATGGTCACTGTATGGTCTATATCATTCTAGTTTTTGTTGCCAAATCAAGATAGAGACACAGTTCAAATAATATTTGTTCAAGACAAAGCAGAATAGACAGAATATAAGTGTGGGTAACTGTAGAGCAATAACAACACTTGTAATGTGCATGACATGAGAACATAACTATTTATTCAATTGAAACTGAAATCAACATAGAGCAGGTTACAACAACAAACCAGTTAAAGAAACAAGTTTAAAACATACCTGTTGCGCCATTGGAGTTTAAATTCCATCCTTCGAATTTGAAAATAGTTGGTATGAGTAAATATAGTAATGCAAGAGCAAAGGAGTATGAACCCTAGCTACAGAACATGACCTGAGAACAAATCTTCTTCTCCTTTAAGCGTTGAGTTGGGATTCGGAGTGGTGGTCCTCGTGCTTTGGGCACTGCAGTTCCCTTACTAACTGCTCGTGTTTGGGTGCTCTGTGGTGGAGACGATGATGTGTCAACTAGAACTAGGTTACTATCTGCCGGGGTTGGGGTTAGAAGGGGTGTAGCTGGTTCTCTGTCCAACTAGTAGGGGTATAATCTGCGAGAGTCTGGGTTATGTGTGGTGGATCTGATCCTTGGGCAAGTACAACCGTGGTTCTATCTGCATCAACTAGTAGCACTATCTTTTCTGAAGACCGTGTTGTTACTCCCTTAGGTACTGCCATCACGCTCTCCAATTCAAATCGCTAATAAACAAGAAAAGTAATTGAAAGTATAGACATTGTATGATAGACAGGTGCAATGGATAGTGGGGAATAAAAGAGGGCATCAAATAATTCATATTTATGTTGTCTAACCAAACAAGATAGCATGTCACAATTTCACATATATGATGGCTAACTAAACATGATAGCATGACACAATTTCACATTATGATGGCTAACTAAAAAAGATGGAAATACATAGTTCAAACTATGAGACTATGTAAACAACATGACACGCCATAACTATATAGTGTGTTTATTAAATAGGTTGGCATGCCATAATTCACATACATTCACGGATAGAATGCCATAATTCAAAATATGATGACTGTAAGCACTAAACATGATGAGATGATATAACTATATGATGTCTTTATTAAATGGGTTGCCATGCCATAGTTCAGATAGATGATGTGTATGTACTATGTAAACATGATGGCATGATATAATTCAAATATATGATTTATATAGTAAGCAAGTAAGCAGATGGCAATCCATATATGATGTAAAAACTAAGCAATGCAAGACAACATGCATGACATGGGTAATATAACCCTGCCAAGTTTGAGCATAGACCTCAGGGGGGAAATAGGACTGGTCATCATTCTCTAAATCCTCCTCTAAGGAGCTCTCTGTAACCAGCAAGATGTCTGCTTCAGCAGGTAGCATTGTCTGCTCTGAATACCTTGTTTTCACTCCAGATACTTCCATCACCGCTTCAAATGGCTGATGCACGGGAAGAGTAGTTGAATATACAAACGTTGTCGACAAATGGAACACGTAATACAAAAAATGATAGCATGATATAATTCACATATATGATGATTGGCTAAACATCATGGCATTGCATAATTCACATATATAATGCCTTTGCAACAAGATAGCATTGTATAATTCACATATATAATGTCTTGCAACAAGATGGCAATGCATAATTCACATATATGGTAATTAGACACTGAACAGGTGGCATTCACACAAAGCATGTCTAAACTAATCAAATGACATAGCAATGCGAGACACCATACGCACGATATGAGCAACATAACCCTGCCAAGTTAGAGCATACACCTCGGGGGGGGGGATAGGACTGGTCATCTGTCTCTGAATCCTTCTCTGAGGAGCTATCCGTAACCAGCGAGATATGCGTTTCGTCAGATAGCATAGTCTGCTCTAAAGACCTTGTTTTCACTCCAGAATTTGCCATCACCGTGTCAAATGGCTGATGCACACGAAGAGCAGTTGAATGTACTAACATTGTTGACAAATGTAATATGTAACGAAAAAAGGATGGCCTGATATAATTTACATATAAGATGACTGGCTAAGCAGGATGGCATTGCAAAATTCACATATATGATGCCTGGCTAAACAAGATGGCGTTGCATAATTCACATAAACGATGAATAAACTAAATAGATGGCATTCGCACAAAGGATGTCTAAACTAAGTAGATTACATATTTGATGTATAAAGTAAGCAATGCAAGACACCACATGCATGATATAACCAACATCAGCATGCCAAGTTAGAGCGAAGACCTCAGGCGGTAAATAGGAGTTGTCTTCTCCTTCTGAATCCCCCTCATAACAAATATCTTCCTCTCGATTACAATCCGAAATGCGTGGAGGGGGGCTGCCTTTGCGCCTACCATGGAGCGATGTCTGCATGAAATTTTATTGCCACACAAGGCTCGTCTCTTTTGCTCTATATGTTCAATTCCATTGTTTACAATAACTGTCATGCATAGGAATAAAACATAGTGAGATTATGTAAGGAGTGCATGCAGAAATCCATAGTGATGGTAGCAACCTATGGATAGACCCAAAACCAATAATAGCAGGCACATAATGGCTTCAGTTAAAAAATACATATAATGGCTTCTTTACTGTTTGTTTCCCACCCAACATGAAACTCATAGTAGACACCAGAGATTAACCAGATAGTAGATAGATACTATTGATAGCGGCCCAGATATGTACCCCACAACCATTTAAAAACTCAAGTTTGACCATTAGTTTGGAGCTGACTCAGAGTCTAATCAGTGAACAAGACGATAAAGTAGCATGTAATGTTAAGCGATGCATAACGTAAGCTGACACGAAAGAGTGCGACCTCTCTTGCGGACCCGTGTAGTCCTCGAGGTCATCTACTCGGTTGATGATGGTAATGTAGTTTTCATGGCTGCCAGCGGCGGGGAAGAAGATCTGAGACGGCAAAAGACAATGTGGAGGCCGGATCCCTGCTGTGCTGGACCCTTCTGTCATTGGAGCAGCTGAGCTGGGGTGGACGACGGCGCAGAAGGAGCGGGACAAACCACGCAATTTTTTCTTTGACAACTATCTGTAAGAGAAGTAATTCTGTAAGGGCTTGTTTGAATTGGTGGATTCCAACAATGCAGGTATAGGAAATAGACAGGAATAGGATAGGAATGCACGTGGAAAACAGAGAATTTAAAAACACAGGATTTCTGCCAATCTGGGTGTTTGATTCAGAACAATTGGAAGATCAAAGGATGCAAAGAAGCATGGTGAGATTAAGTCAAACCACAAGAAAATGTACGGTTATAATGCTTTTATGCTACTATCTCTTAGTCCTGTGCTTCATGAATAGGAATTTGAAAAGGAGGACAAGTGAAAATTAAAATTCCTACGTTTTTTTTCTTTCAAGGAGACACTAAAGGAACAAATCCGTGTGCTCAATGGACAATATATATAACATGTAGAGTAAAAAAGAGATGCAAAAAGTGTAGAACCTCTTTGGCGAAGCCATGTCGATCTCAGCGTGATTGGGTTGGCCGGTGAGGATGCTCCGGCTGACTTTGCTGTCGGAGGAGGGGAAGAAGATCTTAGGCGTCTGGAGATGGAGCCGGAGGTACTACTCCACTGTGATGGAGGGTTTCATCGTTGGAGCAGCTCCGTTGAGTTGTACGACGCCGAGGCTGAAGCAGGACAAGAGAGATAACGAACAACGTTAACCTGAGTGGAATTCTAATAGCATCTCCAATACATGACGTAAAATACATAACCACAAAGTGCTAGATGTAAAATACATCAGCTGCTCATCTCTGAACTTAACTGTCGAAACTAAACTTAACTGTCGAAACTGAATTTTGCTGTCAAAACTGAATTTTGCTGTCGTAACTGAACGCACTAGCAAGGTGAGGCTATACGTCAGTCGACTGACTTTTTCATCTCTAGTCAGTCGATTTTGCAGCTGTTGGATACGAAATCAAGGGCCTGCGGTTCATCTTCAACCTCCACCCCCCTGAGCCGCCAACCACCACCGGCCAAACAGCAGCCCCCCGCCGCCCGCGGCCAGCGGTGCACCGCCCCGCCCTCCCCGAAAACACTCCCCACCGCCGGTCCACCTCCGCCCCAGCCATCCCTCTAGACCCCCCCGTGCCGAGCTTTTTCTCCGGCGATC
>NC_041392.1:153023556-153066078 GCF_002162155.2 Triticum dicoccoides | reverse complement strand
GCCACCGCCCCGCCAACGCCCCGCCACCACCGACGACCACCGCCCCCATCCTGAACCCTAATATAGATAGTGGGGTACCTCTCCGGCAAGTCCCCCTTCTCGCTGCGGCTGGTTCTTCCTTCACCCCGGCGAGCCCCCCCTGAAAATCGACTGACCCAAAAGTCGATTCAGCCGACTGAAGTGTAGCTAAATTGGAGCATCATCGCAAGCAAGAGCAAGAGCGAGAGCAGCATCGCGAGCAAGAGAAATAGCAAGAGCAGACCAGGAAGGGGACCGAGAGCAAGAGCAGAGCAGCAGCGCGAGCGAGAGCTAAAGCAGCATCAGCTCCTACTAATGTGGACGTCGCCGCCGAGGGAGCGACACTATGGAGGAAGTGGCTGGCGACGCCGCCGTGGATGGAGCCGCGCCGTGTCGGCTCGGGACCGAGCACCGATAGCACCGTGAGATCGAATCAAGAAGAAAATGCAGCGATTAGTGTACAACCTCTTTGGTGGCGCCGATTAGGACCCAGCTTCATCCGAGGAAACGGTGATGATGATGCTCTTCCGGTGGTGTAGGTGAAGACGGCGGTGTGGGAATGGAGGTAGCGTGAAAGACGAGGGGAACGTCGGGGCAGCTCCTTGGAGGTGGAGGACGGGGTGGCTGAACCGGCGGGACGATGAGATCGATGATGGATCCTCATCCGGTACGGTGGATGAGGGACGTCGAGGTGTTGTTGTGGACGATGTCGTCGGGGAAGAGGCTCCGGCTGGGTGGCGGACGGAGCAGGGTGTGGGGTTTCTCGCAGATTTTCACGGCCTCGGTGTACAAATGGGTGGCCAGATGGGATGGCAGTGGGGAACCATGGCTTAGAGACGCGCTTGTCCGAAATGTGGGGTAAGTTACGAAAGTACCCCCACCGATTTGAGGCGGTTCTTTCGGTTCAGGGGTACCACGGGCATTTCGCGTGTTTGGATTTCACAGGAGGTGAGAGTTTTCGCGCACGTTGTAATTTCGGAATAGCAAGGCGCGGGTTGAGACGGAGGGAGTTGTCGGAGCACAACGAGACAAAGATATATCTTAAATATTTCAGGCTAACAAGGCGCGGGTTGAAATTTCCGGACAAGCCTAACGTGTACTGTACCAAATCAATGCACACTACAAATGTCATTCAAAACTTTGAATTCATATTATGTTCAATTAAAATATTTCGCTACATGTATAATGCATGCAACCTACTACTCAAATGAACGTTTTAGTGCATTCCAAACGTATATACTACCGCTTCAATATGAATTAAATTTGAATTCGTTTCTCTATTTGAATAAGATTTACAGTAATGATTGTTGTGAAGTCAAAGCATTTGAATTCGTTTCTCTGTTTTAATAAGATCTACAATCATCATTATTGTCAAGTTAAACCATCGTTTGTGTATTATCTTCACAGCACACCACATGATTAGTCTCGGGTTACATATGAACTATGTGTACTATATGAACTCGAACTAGATTTTTTGAATCCACTTTATTTTGATTTCAAATCACATTACATTTCTAGCTCTAGCTAGATATTCATAATCTAAACCATGTCTCATATGTATAATGTGTTTATCACATTATGTATGGTGCCCCGTCCCCTACGCGTACAAGTATTTAGATGTGAGTTGCAAACACCACACATTACCACAAATTCAAATAAAATGTGAGAATGTTCGATATATAGTATTGTTTAGATGGTTCGATATTTAGTTGTAAGCTGCAAACGCCACACATTATCACAAATTCAAATAAAATGTGAGATTGTTTGATGTATAGTATGGTTTAGATTGTTCGACATTTAGCAGTGAGTTGCAAACGCCATGCATTATCACATTATGGTATAACATGTGCAGAGCACGTGTATCACCGCTATATTCATGCATGCAATGTTTAAAACACTATGATCTCCTATTCAAATATATGAATCCGCTTTCATATCAAATTATGATCTTTGTTAGTCTCTTACACCCACATAATCCTCTAACCTTTGTAGCTACCACTAACTTTCTCTCGTGCATGCACACGCCCTCCTCGCCCTCCCCCTCCCTCGGCATTCTATACACAGGGCACATTCATTTTTTTGTTTAGGTCGTTCTCCCAGAGTCTCCACAACTCCTTTCCGACACACACCGATCGATAAACCTCTCCAGCGATGCCTACCTACAACATACACACACACACACCTTCAATCTCCTCCTTTATGTGTCCTTGCCTCGTGTCTCTCATACGGTCAGACACACGTGTAAACTCTCGCCCCTCTTTTCATCGATCTCACAACCGCACACTCCTCCCCTATCTAGCTAGTAGTTGGGCCTCTCGCACCACCTCCTAGCTCCATTCTCTCTGTCTATCCGTCTCGCTGGGCCTTATTTGCCTCTAACAAATGGACATACACCGACCAATCTCTCGCTATACATATAGCTAGCTAGGTCCTTATAACTCGTTTTTACCCACACGTCAATTGATCTACCTCATTAGTTGTGTCTCTCCCTTCCTCCGACAAACAACAATTGATCTACCGATCTAGTTAGGTTTGCTTACCAAACACATGGTTCCCCTTCATCATCCATGGATGCGTCCCAACAGATCTATCACGCACAGGCACACACAGAAACACATCCCCACTCTTATTGATAACATTGCAGTTCCACCCCTAGTTTGTCTAGTAGGCCTCTCCCACCATCTTCGAGAAGCAACTCCATCACCCATCCAACACTCTACCCCTCTCCCTCCCTCTCCCTCCCTCTCTCTCCTCTCTCTCTGTCCCATCGTATTTCCCGTCCTTGAATTATGTATGGATGTCGACCGATCTTCCTCAAGACATAGCTGGGTCTCTCCTTCTCAGCACACATACGAGTCATTCTACCTCTATAGTTAGGCCTCTGCCTACCCCTCCCCCACCCCCTCCCCCCCACACACCGATACATCGAGCCCTCTAGTCATGTCTCCCTGCCACACACAAACTTGACATGTGCCCTCTAACATTCTGGTAGGCCAGTCACCCTATATCTTTGACTTGCACACACACACACACAATTTCGATGGCTCTCTTCATCGATCTCGCACCCACCCACTTGATCCTCTCTTCGACTCTACCGATAGCTATGACCCCTCCCTCTCTTCTCGTGGATTGCCCGACCCTCTATGTATGATATGGATAGGCCTCCATTTCACACATATTGCATGCAAAATTTTGTTTGAGATGTCATCGACACATATTCCCACAAATAATTCACGAAATCAACCCCCCACCCCAATCCCACCCCAAAACAAAAAACACTCATGAACACGGTTTGTATCTCCCACACACACCCACGTAGGTGGGGGACGTGCACGAAGAGAAGAGGTGCATGCACGACGCACATACTCCCGTCTCTTTCCCAACCACACCCGCGCGGGTACACGGTGGAGCTCATTTCTGTACGAAAAAGGCAGCCCACATGGTAATTTGGCACGTGTACTAGTTGTCCACTTGGTGGAGGGAGGATTGTCTACCACGGGTGAACAAACAAATTGCGACTTGACGTGTTATGTTAAAAAAGAGGCAAACCATGTGGGGCCTACCTTAGAGGCAAGGCTCTATACACTGGAGTACTTTTGATGTGTCCCGTCAACTCGCAGAACGAGGATAAGCTTGCTTAGTACGCCATCTCCCCCGTTCCTAAATATAAGTCTTAGTAGAGATTTCACCATGAACCACATGCGGATGTATATAGATGCATTTTAAGTGTAGATTCATTCATTTTGTTCCGTATGTAGTGGAATCTCTACAAAGACTAATCTACTAGAAATAGCTAGCCCCCCACTACTAGGAATTCTATATCCTCTCCTTGAGCCACATCATCAAAATTGATGTAGCCGTTAGATGAAGTAAATCAGTCCATAATAGTCGTCTGATCTAGACATTGAGAGGCTCCGCACTAAGCCACATGCAAGCATGCAGAAATACCGTGGCACATGCATGTGAGTGGGTTTTAAATCACATCAACATGTCTGCATGCAAGCATGCAGCGGTAGCATGCATGTAAGTGAGCTTTTAAGTCCCATTAACATGTCAAAAAGAAAAATATAATCCCATTATGCAGTAGGAGTTGGCTGATCTTTTTTCCTTACGTGGGATGATCTAAATGATGATGGGAGTTTATTTAGTTTGGCTACCACATTTGTCATGCAGTTAGGTGTCGCATAGTGATAGTGTGAGGTGGGCCATGTAATCACCGAGCCTGCGTGTTTTCACTGCTCTTGCACGCCTCCGTTGTAAGAATGGAGAAAATTGTAATCTAGTAGTAGTACCTCCTTTCGCCGAAAGCGTGGGACATCCAGCAGTCCTACCACCTCAATAATAAAGACCAATGAGCCGTAAAATCACATAGACCCAATAGTAAGTTGGACGGACGAAGCAACCCTCTTGCGCCAGTGAGGGGTCGCGTCCGCTCTGCCCGGGCATGAATGCGGCACCGATTCTTTGGAGCAGCGCTGTCCGTTTCAGGCGGGAAGCGCGCGCGGGCGATGGTGGGGCTTTGGGTGGGCCAGGCTGGTCAGGAGAGGGCGTGGCAGCTGTCCGCATGTCCCTACCGGACATGCCCAGAAACGAGAGGATGCACCGACTCTCGCGGCTTAAATCGTACACTACACAACATCTCTCTGTAGGAGTAGGTCGATCTGTCGCTCTCTCTAACATACACATGCTGTTAAACACACACACACACACACATGCACCTTGGTCCCGTTGCACCTTCTAACGTGACTTATTACACCTAGACGGAGGGAGTAGTAAGTATACGAGATACGGTGGCACACTGACTTAAGTCGAATACAAGTGCGCAAAATTTGTGTGCATGTTATAATAAGAATTCACTTAAAATAGTACGTGAGCGAACAGAGGGATCAATTGGACAGTGTTCCCGAGCAGTAGCGAGATGTGTGAGGTAAGAAACACCGCTGGCACTTTTATTTTTTCTTATTAATTTGTTTGTTTCACCCTCTGACTGGTGGGACCCAACGTACTACGTGGAGAGAGGTAAGGTGACTAAGGCTGCATTATTTCTGCACCACTATGGATAGTCTTACCACCAAAGCCACATGACACGATTATGATTGAAATCCCAATGACTCCCACACACAAAAAAACACGACATGCTTGTCACACGAATGCAGGAATGTATAAAAGGTTATTTCCCTCTCGTTGAACATAACGGGAGGGTTGTGTAGCTGGTTAGCCTATTCGCTCATCAAACTTGAGCATAATTTGTGCCAGGAGGATTCTTTGATTGGTCAAAATGTTTTCTAGGGTTTGCACGCTTCACTCTCTCTCTCTCCAGTATATATACACGCTGGAGCCTCAACGCTTGTAGTTGCTCTCTTCACACTCTCTCGCCCTCTCCTGCTGGAGCCTCAACGCTTGTAGTTGCTCTCTTCACACTCTCTCGCCCTCTCCAGATCTAAATAAGACTTCGTTGGCCTCTCTCTCCCCTCACTGCTGCTCAAAGAGCCGGCAGGATCCGTCCACCGGAAGGGAAGGAGGCTTAACGCTGTCGCCATCGGCGAGGGACTACTGGCGCAGCTGTTCACTCTCCACCCAGCGGCGATGCGGGAGGGCCTCCGACCCCTTCTTCTTCGCCGCCGTCCCATCGCCCACCGAACCATGCCCCAAGAACCTTAAGGTATAATTTACTTACTCCACATGCATTGCTCTAGCTGCATGTATACCATGAATCTAGGACGTGGTTCAAAGAGGAAAGGAGTGAGGGAAATGTAACGCCCTCGATGCGGCTATATCTCCTACGTGTCGAAGCACGACTTAGAGGCATAACCGCATTGAAAGCAATGTCGCAAGTAAGGTAATCTTCACAACAACCCATGTAAATAGATAAAAGGGAAAAGGTACATAGTTGGCTTACACTCACCACGTCACACAAATACATGAATAACATTACAATCAACCAATACACTCATGGTCCGACTACGGTACCAAAATAAAGATCAACCCCCACATGCGACAAAGTCCCCGATCGCCCCAACTGGTCACCACTACTGATCATCTGGGAAAGACACATAGTAACGACGAGAGTCTTCATCAAACTCCCACTTGAGCTCAAGCGCATCATCTGGAGCGGTATCATCGGTCCCTGCATCTGGTTTGGAAGTAATCTGTGAGTCACGGGGACTCAACAATCTCGCACCCTCGCGATCAAGACTATTTAAGCTTATGGTAAGGCAAGGTAATATGTGGAGCTGCAGCAAGCGACTAGCATATATGGTGGCTAACATACGCAAAAGAGAGCGAGAAGAGAAGGCAAAGCACGGTCGAACAACTATGATCAAGAAGTGATCCTAGAACAACCTACGTCAAACATTACTCCAACACCGTGTTCACTTCCCGGACCCCGCCGAGAAGAGACCATCACGGTTACACACGCGGTTGATTCATTTTAATTAAGTTAAGTTTCATGTTATCTACAACCGGACATTAACAAATTCCCATCTGCCCAAAACCACGGGCACGACTTTCGAAAGTTCAAATCCCTGCAGGGGAGTCCCAACTTAGCCCATCACAAGCTCTCACGGTCAACGAAGGATATTCCTTCTAGCGGGAAGACCCAATCAGACTGGGCATCCCGGTTACAAGACATCCTCGACAATGGTAAAACAAGTCCAGCAACACCACCCGAATGTGCCGACAAATTCCGATAGGAGCTGCACATATCTCGTTCTCAGGGTACACTCAGATGAGCTCTCCATACAATTAAAACCAAACCTCGAGTTTCCCCGAGGGGGCGCTGCACAGGGCTCTAGTTTGGACCAACACTCAGAGGAGCACTGGCCCAGGGGGGTTTAAATAAAGATGACCCTTGGGCTCCGGAAACCCAAGGGAAAAAGAGGCTAGGTGGCAAATGGTAAAACCAAGGTTGGGCATTGCTGGAGGAGTTTTATTCAAGGCGAACTATCAAGGGGTTCCCATTATAACCCAACCGCGTAAGGAACGCAAAATCCGGGAACATAACACCGATATGACGGAAACTAGGGCGGCAAGAGTGGAAAAAAACACTAGGCAAAAGGCCAAGCCTTCCACCCTTTACCAAGTGTATAGATGCATTAAGATAACAAGATAATATGGTGATATCCCAACAATAAACAATGTTCCAACAAGGAACGATCTCCAATCTTCACCTGCAACTAGCAACGCTATAAGAGGGGCTGAGCAAAGCGGTAACATAGCCAATCAACGGTTTGCTAGGACATGGTGAGTTAGAGGTTTGACATGGCAATTTGGGAGGCATGATAAGCAAGTGGTAGGTATCGTAGCATAGGCATACCAAAAGAGCGAGCATCTAGCAAGCAAAGATAGAAGTGATTTCGAGGGTATGATCATCTTGCCTGCAAAGTTGTCAGAGTTGACTTGATCCTCGTAAGCAAACTCAACAGGATCCTCGTTAGCGAACTCGTCTCCCGGCTCTACCCAAACAAGACAAACAAGCAAAAGGAACACAATCAACTACGTGCAATGCTCAAACAACATGATGCAAACATGGTATGCTATGCGGGATGCGATATGTGATACATATGCAAGATTTGACAAGGAATGATTGAACCTGGCCTCAACTTGGAAATCTAAGAGTGCCACTGGAAAGGTGAGGTTATTTCGGTTGAAATCAATATAAAGATCACAGGAATCGGATGCACGGTTTGGAAAAGGCAAGCAAAACAAATATGGCACCGGTCTGCGATAAACAGCAAGTAGCCATCTAAATGCATCAAGATAATTATGCTACATCACTCAAACATGACAACAAAATACATGGCATGGATCCACTCATGATGCTTGACAAAAGATGAACACTGAGCTACGGCTAGTTCATCCATTAACAGGTTCAAACAAGCATGGCAAAAGTGCAAATGATAACAGGTTTCAGACTTAGTGAAATTAACACAAGTCTGGAATTTAACATCAGGAAGCACACTTTAGAGCATGAAAACTACATGCTACAGGAACTTAACATGGCAAAGCAAGGCATGTCATGAAGCTACTCAAAGCACTTAACAAAAGTCCCTTAGTGACCTTGAGCCAAAAGGGATCAGAAAATACAATTGCAAGCTTGTGAACATGGCAAAAACATAAACAGATCTTAGACTTAGTGAAAAACTGAAGCATGCAAATCAGTTAGCGAGTAGGCATGTTTATGAGCTCGATGCACTCACTACAGAGAATGGCATGACAAACTAAGCATACACCCATCAATAATACATGGCATAGAAGCTAGATATGGCAAGAACAACAACATAGCATGCATGGATCAATAGCAACATCCTCGGCAAAATCGCTAACAAGTCAACAATCTGCCAGGATTCACGATATAGCAAAATTAGAGCTCGATTGACTCAAGCTAGGGTGCTCCATAAATGCAAACAAAGACATGGATGGATAGAGCACCACAATGTTAACAAAACATCCTTACTGATCATCCTCAAAAGAGGCACGGATCACTAGGAAACAACATGAACATATGGCATACCGACAAATGCCTGTTGGATGGTATAGAAGAGGAATTTAGTCAGTCTAGATGACTATGTAATTAAAGTGACATGTATAATGCCTTCTAGCCGGATTGTGAATCATTTGTCATGGCCGACCTTTTCGCTTCAACCTCGGGGCCCGATAGTTCAGAGTGTATCCGAATACCCGCTCAGTTATATAAGAACCGGGGTATGCGTGGAAACCAGGCGTACGGGTCATTAGTGCTTGAACAGACAAGTACCCAGCTAGTTATGTTATATTACATGGGTAGTAAGAAACATCTTCCAGGGAGAATAGTTCCGTTAAGGGTTCCTTTCCCTGGGCACGCATGCCCTAAAGTGCATGTCCGAACTGCCAGAGGAGACGCAGGCAAAAACATCTGGGGGCACATATGGAAAATAAATAAAAATCATCTTTTGTTCACCGACCGAATATTCCCTTAAGAACGCTAGCTTTCGGCTTCACCCAGTCTGAGGTACACATCCGGCTGACCCAGTAGTAACAATCGCAGAGGAGCTCCCCTTATGCCCTAGCCGAATTATCGGGAACGTAGGGCATAAATACAAGAGCCAGGCAACCCAGCTTGGCCAAAACTTAAGTCATATCGATGCATATAATGGCGAAGAAAAGGTACATGTAGAAGAATAACACATGTGCGGGGCATGAAGCCCAGATAAATAATTAAGCTTCTGTGTAAGAAGCCCCCAGGTATAATGAGCGCGGTTAGTGCGTCAATAGTGTGCAAGCAAGGCACAAGTTGGCCCTTGAAGGCCTTGAGAAACAATAAAAGAAAGAAAGAGAGAAAAGATAGATAATGTATATGCAAAAAATGGACAGAGGAAGGAGACGAACATAGAGTCCGGCACTAGGCATAGAATCTTCGGAGCCTAGCTGCGTTCCATGGGTTCGGCTCACGTCGATTATTCGATGCATCCCGCAGACGGTACGCTCCACCGGTCAGAACTTGGTCAATAATGAAGGGACCTTCCCATTTGGGCTCGAGCTTGGTCTTTTTCTTCTCCGGCAGGCGTAGAACTAGCTCGCCAACGTTATAAGTTTTGGCCCGTACTTCTCTGCTTTGGTATCTTCGAGCCTGTTGCTGATAGAATGCGGAAGGGCTTTTGCCACGTCGCGCTCCTCCTCCAGGGTGTCCAGACTGTCCTGCCGATCGAGCTTGGCTTCTCTTTCTTTGTACATGCGCACTCGAGGTGAGTCATGAATTATGTCGCAGGGCAGAACCGCCTTTGCGCCGTACACCATAAAGAAGGGTGTGTATCCGGTAGTACGATTCGGCGTGGTCCGGAGCCCCCAGAGTACGGAGTCGAGCTCCTCTACCCAGTGCGTGTTAGACTCCTTTAAGGACCTCACTAATCTGGGTTTGATGCCGCTCATGATAAGACCATTTGCTCGCTCAACTTGGCCGTTAGTTTGTGGGTGATAGACAGAAGCATAATCGAGCTTGATGCCCATGTTGTTGCACCAGAGTTTTACCTCCTCGGCCGTGAAGTTTGTGCCGTTGTCAGTGATGATGCTGTGGGGGACGCCATAACGGTGTACAACCCCAGATATGAAGTCTATCACCGGTCCGGATTCGGCCGTTTTAACAGGTCTGGCTTCTATCCATTTGGTGAATTTATCCACCAGGACCAGTAAGTATTTTTTCTTATGGGTCCCCCCCTTTAAGGGGTCCAACCATGTCAAGCCCCCAGACCGCGAAGGGCCAGGTAATGGGGATTTTTTGGAGGGCGGTGGGTGGCATGTGGCTTTGGTTTGCAAAAATCTGGCAACCGACGCAGCGTTGGACCAAGTCCTGTGCATCTACCCAGGCCGTCGGCCAATAAAAACCTGTACGGAAGGCCTTGCTTACAAGGGCCCGGGCTGCGGCGTGGTGGCCGTCAAGTCCGGCGTGAATTTCTGCCAAAAGCTTCCACCCTTCCTCTTCGGAGATGCACCTTTGAAGGACTCCGGTAGTGCTTTTTTTATACAGCTCTCCCTCGTGGACCCTGTAGGCTTTAGATCGCCGCACTATGCAGCGTGCCTCATTTTGGTCCTCGGGAAGTTCCTGCCTAGTTAGGTAGGCCAGGAATGGTTCTGTCCACGGGGAGATGGTGGCCATTATTACATGGGCTGAAGGTGTTATTTCGGTGGCAGAGCCTCCGATTATGTCAGAGTGTTCGGTATCGGGCATTTTGGCCAGGTCCGAACTATTGTTACCGAGGTGTCCCCTTCCCATACCACGGATGGCTTAAACAACCTCTCCAAAAAGATGTTGGGGGGGGGACCGCATCGCGTTTTGCACCGATGCGGGCGAGGATATCCGCCGCCTGATTGTTTTCCCGAGCCACATGGTGAAATTCGAGCCCCTCGAACCGAGTTGACATCTTTGGGACGGTGTTGTGATAGGCCGCCATTTTCGGATCCTTGGCATTGAAGTCTCCATTTATTTGGGATATTGCAAGGTTCGAATCCCCACGCACCTCCAGGCGTTGAATGCCCATGGAAACTACCATCCGAAGACCATGTAACATGGCTTCGTATTCGACTGCGTTGTTGGAGTCTGTATACAGTATCTGGAGTACGTATTGAACTGTATCTCCGGTTGGGGACGTCAAGACGACGCCAGCCCCCAAACCAGCCAGCATTTTGGAGCCGTCGAAGTGCATGATCCAATTGGAGTATGCGCCGTACTCTTTAGGGAGTTCAGCTTCCGTCCATTCGGCGACAAAGTCGGCCAATACTTGCGATTTAATGGCTCACCGGGGTTTGTATGTTATGTCGAACGGGAGGAGCTCAATGGCCCATTTGGCAATCCGGCCCGTGGCGTCATGGTTGTTTATAATATCATTAAGTGGCACTTCTGAGGCTACTGTAATTGAACACTCTTGAAAGTAGTGTCGCAGCTTCCGGGATGCCATGAATACCGCATAGGCTATCTTTTGATAATGTGGGTACCATGATTTGCATGCAGTGAGGACAGTGGATACATAATATACCGGCTATTGAAGGGGGAATTTATGTCCGTCCGTTTCTCGTTCGACGACGAGCACTGCGCTTACAACCTGATGAGTTGCCGCAACATACAACAGCATTGGTTCGCCGATGTTTGGCGTGGCCAGGATTGGGTTGGATGCCAGTATGGCTTTTATTTCTTCCAATCCGGCTGTGGCAGCGTCCGTCCACTCGAAGTGTTGGTGCGCCGAAGGAGGTGATAAAGGGGTAATGCCTTTTCTCCTAAGCGAGAGATAAAGCGGCTTAGAGCCGCCACACATCCGGTTAATTTCTGGATTTGTTTGAGGTCCGTTGGGATAGCCAACTATGACAGAGCTCGGATTTTGGCCGGATTTGCTTCAATTCCTCTACTGGAGACAATGAAGCCCAGGAGCTTTCCGGCTGGTACACCGAAAACGCATTTTTCCGGATTGAGCTTGATGTCGTATGTTCGGAGGTTGTCGAATGTGAGCCTCAAGTCATCTATTAGAGAGTCGACATGTTTGGTTTTGATGACCACATCATCTACGTGTGCCTCTACTGTTTTGCCGATCTGTTTCTCCAGACATGTCTGAATCATGCGCTGATATGTTGCGCCGGTGTTTTTGAGCCCAAAAGGCATTGTGTTGAAACAGAAGGGGCCGTATGGTGTGATAAATGTCGTTGCGGCTTGGTCGGACTCTGCCATCTTGATTTGGTGGTAGCCGGAGTATGTGTCAAGGAAACACAATGAATTGTGTCCTGCGGTAGCATCGATAATTTGATCGATGCGGGGGAGGGGGAAGGGATCCTTTGGGCAAGCCTTGTTGAGGTCCTTGAAATCGACACATAGGAGCCAGGATTTGTCCTTCTTTGGTACCATCACCAGGTTTGCTAGCCAGTCCAGGTGTTTTATTTCTCTAATGAATCCGGCCTCCAATAACTTGGCTAGTTCCTCTCCCATAGCTTGTCTCTTAGGTTCAGAGAAACGCCAAAGAGTCTGCTTGACCGGCTTGAATCCCTTTAGAATATTAAGGCTGTGCTCGGCCAGCCTGCGTGGGATTCCTGGCATATCCGAGGGATGCCAGGCGAATATGTCCCAATTCTCGCGCAGGACCTCTCGTAGTGCGGCGTCCACTGCGGGGTTTAACTGTGCCCCGATGGAGGCTGTTTTTGTAGGGTCCGTTGGGTGGACTTGGAATTTGACTATTTCATCCGCTGGTTTAAAAGAGGTGGACTTGGATCTCTTGTCAAGTATCACGTCATCCCTGTCCACTGTGGAGCGCAGCGTAGTTAATTCCTCGGCCGCAAGTGCTTCGGATAATGTCTCGAGGGCCAATGCGGCTGTTTTGTTTTCAGCGCAGAGTGCTGTGTCCGGATCACTAGCGCGAGTGATGATTCCGCTGGGCCCGGGCATTTTGAGCTTCGTGTACCCATACTGGGGTATGGCTTGGAAGATCATGAACGCCTCCCGCCCTAAAAGGGCGTGGTATCCGCTACTGAACAGGGCCACTTGGAATGTAATTTCTTCGGACCTATAGTTCTCCGGCGTGCCGAATACCACATCTAGTGTGATTTTCCCAGCACAGCGTGCTTCCCGACTGGGGATGATTCCTCCGAAGGTTCTGCTGCTTCGCTCAATGCGGTTCCAGTCTATTTCCATTTTTTTAAGAGTTTCCTCATAGATGAGGTTTAATCCACTGCCGCCGTCCATGAGTACTTTGGTGAGTCGAAAGCCGTCCACAATTGGACTGAGGACCAGTGCAGGTGGTGCTCGGGCTGTTCGAAATTTAGGTTTGTCACTGGCATTGAAGGTAATAGCTGTGTCACTCCATGGATTTATTGCTGCCACGTGGCAGATTTCGGCAAGGCTGCGGAGTGTTCGCTTGCGCCTATTATTTGATGCGAAGGTCTCAAAGACTGTTAATACCATATTTTTATCCACGGGATGGTGCTCTGTGGCATCTGGGATGAGAAGATCCTCACCACTTTTGGCCACCTGCCGGAGTACCCAACATGCTCTAAGGCTGTGTGTTGGTATGGTATCTACTGTACTATGAATTTTGCAGGGTCCGTTGAGCCATCCCTCCAATACGGTTCCACGCCCTATAGAGGGTCTCTGCTTCTTTGTAATTAACTCGGGTGTCTTATGATAGTGCACCCTTTTACTTCGGACTGGGTGTATATTTGGAGCCGGATTATCCCAAAATTTCGTTTGGGTTTTCCAGGCGCTTTCCATTGCACAGTACTTTCGTACTATGGACGCCAAGTCGGCGAAGCGTGATATGTCACGGTGACTTATGGCGTTAAGGATTCCCTTGTCCGTGCAATTATTGCAGAAAAATGAGACTGCGTCTTCCTCGCGACAGTCCTTAACCTTGTTCGTCACAAGGAGGAATCTGGCCCAATAATGATGTATTGTTTCCTGGGGCTCTTGCCTGATGTGGGAAAGATCGTTTATGTTTGGGTGGGTGGGTGGATTTGAGTCCGAACCCTTACCCAATCTGAGACCCAGGGGCCGAGGAGTTTCCAATCTTGGAAGTTGGATTCCGGGATGTTGCCCGATAAGTCTGGCCCGCTGCCTGACTCTAGGTTCAGGGCTTGGGTGATGTCCTCCCGTAAACGGGTATCCGGCTCGGAAAGCTCAGGAATCTGGAAATAGTTAGTCCTCAAGATAGAGGAAGAAACACCACATTGTTCCTCCACCACCGCAATATGATGGGTGACCGGTGGAGAGTTAATCTCCCTTTGATCGGGTTTAATCCCAATCCGATCATAGTCCGTAGCAACTCCCAAGGCGGCGATGCGATCCAAGAGCTCGTTTAGGGAAGAGAGCTCCATTGGATCCATCTGCTCGGCAAATTCCGAGCCGACGTGGAGGCTGTTTTCGATGACCCGAGAAGTCATCGTCGGTGCAACAGCCGAACGGGCGGTCATGATGAAACTGCCTAGCCGGAGAGTTCGGCCGATAGCCCGGGCTCCCCCAGCGGTAATGTTGTTTTTAACAATGAGACGAGGCATCCTTCCTTACGGTGACGGCATAGTGGAACTCTCAATGAAAGCACCAATGTCGGTGTCAAAACCGGCGGATCTCGGGCAGGGGGTCCTGAACTGTGCGTCTAGGCAGATGGTAACAGGAGACGGGGGACACGATGTTTACCCAGGTTTGGGCCCTCTTGATGGAGGTAATACTCTACGTCCTGCTTGATTGTTCTTGATGATATGAGTAGTACAGAGTTGATCTACCACGAGATCAGAGAGGCTAAACCCTAGAAGCTAGCCTATGGTATGATTGTTGTTCTTGGTCTTACGGACTAAACCCTCCGGTTTATATAGACACCGGAGGGGGCTAGGGTTACACAGAGTCGGTTACAAGGAAGGAGATCTACATATCCGTATTGCCAAGCTTGCCTTCCACGCCAAGGAGAGTCCCATCCGGACACGGGATGTAGTCTCCAATCTTGTATCTTCATAGTCCAACAGTCCGGCCAAAGGATATAGTCCGGCTGTCCAGATACCCCCTAATCCAGGACTCCCTCAACTAGCTTTGCTGCGCTCACATAGGGAAAGGTGTCTAAAGATAACAAAACTGGGACCAACACAAATATGCTCCTTGGTTGTTTGTTCTTTGTTGCAATAGATTATGCATGACCACAGTACATCGGTAGATGCACATGGTGCTGGTGCGTCCACTGTCCCATGCAACTCATTAGCTGTTGTTAATCTAAGGCCGTGTTTGGTTAAAAACTCCCTAGTCCCTACCTGCTTGGTTCCAGGGACTAAACACGGACTAGAGGTTATTAAATGACATGCTAAAAGACCATGTTACCCCTAGTAATGAACTAATAGAGACAAGGTGGGATGCGTGGCAGGGGCAACTGTTGGAAAAAGTCCCAAAAAGACTCCCTCGGGGTCTTCTTTCTTTAGTCCCAAATGCCCACTTTTAGTCCCTAAAAGTCCCTCCTGTTTGGTTTAGATGGGACTGACATGGAGTTTTTTAGTCCCTACACCAAAATGTCCCTGTAAACAAACACCCTCTAATAATGCCGCTGGAAAATTGATGCAATGCCATAGTTAAAAGCAAATTACATGTTTAACAAATTTTATTGTTAATATAATCTCTATGTTAATATTAATCAATGCCACCATTTGAGAAATGCTACTGTCTTGCTTTCTTTTCCATTTAGATAAGGTAGATGCTTCTTTTTGTTGGCTTCTGTGTCATCCACCGTTATTGACCACTAATTGTTTCCTTTGCACCTCTGTGTAAACAGGGTTATCTACTTCACCTCGTTGCCATTGTGACCTTTTGTTGCACTGCAGAAAACACTTTTGTTTTAAGAGTGTTTTGTGCAGTTCAACCAAAATGTCACACCGACAACGTTGCTTGATTGCTTGATCTTAGTGGAACTGCACAAGAGGAGATCTTACTTCCTATCCATTAAGGCGAATTTGGTTCAGATCTTCTTCTTGTGAGTTGTTTGAATTCCGCATCATGAGAGGTCAGTACTAGCCTTCTTTCACATGATTCTGCAGTGTGCTTTCATATGTTGTGCTACTTGTACGATATTGTTGCTTGATTTTAGTGAACTGCACAAATGGAGACAAGACCTCCAATCTGTATGTGTATCGTAATATCCCATTGAGGTAAGATAAGGATATTTCACAACTGCTGGCCTGTATTTTGCCACTTTCATCAGAAAATTAAGTTTAGTACTATACTTGTGCTCCCTAATTGACATGCCAAATCTTACATTGAAGGCGAAGCTTGTCTGTTATTGAACCAAGTGATGAAGGGGAAGAACAAGCGGAAGAAAAACAAAAATCAACTCCTAGTGCTGTAATGAAGCACTGGAACTGTGATGACACAAGTAATGATATAGTTTTGCATCTTAATTTATTCCTATGGCTGGAACGAACAATTGTTTTGCCACTGATTTGATGCCACTCTTAATGTAATATGTAATTATCCCTACTTGTGCAAACAGGGATCTTCTTTGAAGATACCATATATTTTAGTGGAACTGCACAAGAAGATGTTGGAAACATTCAACTAATCGAGGAGTATATAGTAAGCATGGCCACCACCGTAGATAGCAACAGATGGTTCCAGAGAAGTGCTTCATCTGTATGCTCTACACAATAAGCCACCTAACAAAGGTTGGTACTCGCCCACTGATTTCATCCATATGATTGAGCTTTGTCATCTCTATTGGTGTTGTGCTACTGTTTAGATACTGTCATGAAAAAGTGGCATTGTCCTTGAGAAGTGCTTCATCTGTGTTGTTTTAAATATTTCCTTTCCTTTTTTTCGAGCAAACAGGGATGCTAGCATTTAGTAGTCCTCTTGTCTTTGCACAACAGGATCATCTTCCTCTGAAGAAGAATATGGAGTACGTGAAGTGACTAGTTCCGATTATGCCAGGATGAAGAAGCCCTGTCTATCTTCTCATCAAAAGGAGTAGTTGAAGGATGGTTACATTACTCCCCACAAGACCAAACTAACTTCAGCTCAGAAGGACTGACAAATCTCCATTTTTTTGCTGTGATGCGCGAGTACAATGTTGTTCTAGGATTCTTTCTGGTGAGTTCCATTTTTCTAAAAGTGTGATCTACATGGACCATGTATGTGCCTGTTGAAACTATCAATTCATAATACAGTTTGCTTTATACTAATCACTTTTTTGTATTTGTGCAAACAGGGGTGCTCAGCTTGATTTCAATGGGAACTGCACAAAATGTTCATGAATACATTGAATCATTCATTTCCACCACAAGAAAGGAGGTGCAGATAAGTTCAAGGCGTTGCAACATATAAGGGCAAAATCATACAAGCTACGCACGAATTTAGTTGATTTTGGTGGAACTGTTCAAAAAGAACAGCTGGTTTATTTAGCACGAGGTGCCATGTCAATGTCCGAACTGATGGCAAACCCTGCCCATTCCACAATCGTAGGCATTTGATATTTTGGAATGGGACAACCTTGTCAAATTTTGCTCATTGATTTTAGCAAGACATGCATTTGATATTTTCGAATGGGACGCCCTTTGCTGTCAGCAGCGTCGATCAATTTTTCTTTATTCTTTAGTTGTGAAGTAAATATTGCCTCTGACATGTGAGTCGCTGAGATGCATAATCATCGATTGTTTTGAATGTTCTCTATGAATTGCCAGGCCTGTGTGTTTGATTGCAATGTACAGAAACGCTAAAAAGCTGCTCAAACTCTTTGTACTCCTTCTGTTCCTTTTTACTTTGCACATTGTGAAAGTGCATACTTTTTTGTATAAGATTGGTCAAAGTAGAGATACTTTGACTGCAGACAAAACTTGTATGCAAACTAGAAAGGACCGGAGGGAGTACATGTGAAACTGTTGCAAATGAGGTGATCACCTTGGGAATAATGCTAGTACGTATTGTTTTGCATGTTCATCAAATGCCAGTGATACAGGAATTCGAACTAATTGAAATAAATTCATTCATACACGGTCGGATTTCATATAAACATGTTGGATTTCATTACATTTCATACATTCTTCAACTAAAAAGGGGTGCGCTGGAGGTATAATTAATTAACCGAATCTACCCACCTGTGTCCCGCTGAGCCGAACAGAAGCTTCACTGACTTAACTGCAGGTGTAGTTGCCTAACTGACATGTGGCATGTTGGGCCCACGTGTCAGTCAGCCAACTGCACCAGCAGTTAAGTAGAAGCAGCGTTCTTCTCCAGTGCAGCTCTCCGACTCCACGTCGCCGCCAAGAAGCTAACCGGCCGTCAATGGTCAACTCGCCTAGCTTGGCTTCAACCGGAGGGTAGCAATGGTGGCCTTACTTTGACCCGAGCGGCGGCGACCTACCGTGTTCTACTCTTCCTCATTTTCTGTGTGGCGCGGCCTCGTTGGCAGCGGGGCGGGGCCTCGGCGGAGCCGGCGATGTCCTCTGTCTCGTTGCCGTCAGGGTGGGGCCTCGGCTAGGCCGGTGATGTCCTCTGCCTCGTTGTTGGTGCGGAGGGGCCTCGGCAGAGCCGACGGTGTCCTCTGCCTTGTTGTTGGTGCCGCGGGGCCTCGGCGGAGCAGGGCGTCGTCGACGCCAGCGGAGCGGGGACTCGTCGGAGCCGGCATTATCCTCTGCCTCGTCCTCGGTCTCGCCAAACAGCGCCTCGCCCGCTTCATCGCCCTCTTTGCTAGCCTCTTTGTAGGCGGCCGCAGCCTCCGCACCTGCATGCGGTACCGCCAGCGCTCGAGGCGGCCCTTGCGGGCGGAGCGGTACGAGTCGAGCAGCGCCTCCTGCTCCGCCCGCTCCGCGGTGATCTGCTCCTCCGCCTGCAGGTGCTCCTGGAGGAGATGGTGGTTGTAGGCGGCGTCGACCCACGCCTCCCGGAACTGCTCCTCACGCATCTGCCTCACCCTGTCCATATATTGGGCATGAGCCTCGCCGATGGTCATGGTGCAATGCACCGGCGAGGATGGCGCGGAGGAGGGGGTTGGCGCCGGATTGTCGACTACCATGTTCTCCATTGGGACGTCGTCATCCTCCGGCTGCCTGCCGGCCAGCCGGTCGGCAGCAACGACTGCCATCTCCTTGTGGTCTGTCGTCCGCCCGTCCCGAGGAGCGCTGGAGCGTGAGGAAGCCATGGTGGGTAGTAGTGGTGTGGACAGGAGAAAGGGAACGGATGCGGATGACTGCGGTTATGGCCGGCGCAGCAGTTTATATAGTAATGGTGGGCGGGCGGAGGGACGGACATGTGGCACCGGAGTAGCCGCCTCGGTAACCGTGTATCATTAATGTGGGCCACAGATGGACGGACGAACGACACTTGTGTCGTTTGAAGGCAGAGCAATCACCTATACCGAGAAGCGGGGCGGGCGGCGCTGACTATTTCGGGCGGAAAGTGTGCGCGGGCGAGGAGATGACTTTACTTGGAGAGGATGACAATGGGGACCCACCAGGTCCATAGCCTCACGTACGCAAGTGCCTCCTTATATATATATATATATATATATATATCTAAAACTATAATTTATTTTGCTTCCTCCTGGTTTCCTGACATCACGGTCCCACACCATTGTCAACCTATGTAGTACTCCCTCCTTTCCGGTTTATAGGGCTTATCTCAAAATTTTAGTTTTTCCATTTTATAAGGCTCAATTTGGTTGTTCCCCATCACATGTTCAGACTTCAAGGTGCATTAAATCATTGCATGCAAGTATTAAGAGAAAACTGACCAATGCATGCACTTTATGTATGCATGCATTGCAATTAATGCATTCGTAAACATAATTTTTTGAGGAAAACAAGAGCATTAATTGGGTGCTTTTGCAAACTACAAAAAATATTCCACCACTCATCATCTACCTTGGTTGGTGAGATTTTTGAATTGAGCCTTATAAACCGGAAAGGAGGGAGTAGTCAATAAACGAGAGAATTGCACAAGAAGCGTCCGACAGCTGGGACCAAGTAGCTCGAGCAGTATTTGTGTTTTTGAGGTGTGAGCACTGCAGAGTTTTTCGATGTTTAGCCCAGATATTAATTTTTCTCCTCTGAACAACAACGAAAACATTGCTGCAGGTATTAACTGGGCGGGCTGTGGCCCATCTAGCCCAGGCCAAATATCCAGCCCAGATATTAAAAATTTTCAAGCTGAAAATGGCTAGCCCAGCTATACTTTTTTTAGGAATACCCAGGTAAGGTCAAGTTGTTATTCTCCGGCCTGCTGGGCTGCAAATCTTTCCTAGGAGGGATGCATTAGGATTAACAAGAAAATGGGCTTTAAGAAATAATAAATGGGATGTAATTATAAAAACTGGGCAGTAACTATAAAAAAATGCACCAAACACGTGATTACTTTATAAAATTTTATTTTTGGATATTGAAAATTTTAATTTCATTAATTGTTGCGAGCGCAATATTTCGTTGGATTTTTACGTAATATAAATTTATATTGAAATTATATTTAATCTGACTAGAAATTTCGGGATAAAAATATTTCGGATCCCATCAAAATGTGGGAAATTTTATTGAATTCTGTTTTGAACGATTGGTTGAAATGGGCTGTACTTTTAACAAACTGTAAATGGGCTGTAGTAAATTCCATTAGAATTCAAAAATGGGCTACACATTCTTACAAATCTCAAATGGGCTATAAGTTCTCTGCCACACACTTCTGGCCTTACTAAGTTGACGCGTCCCCTAAAAAAACAGAGTTGACGCGTATGCATGGCTTTGTCAACTTATAGTCAACACACGGTTCTAGCAGCAGTGGCGGTTGGATGTCCATCCAACGGATGCCGTGTTTCTTCTTCAATCTCGGCTATTCTAGCTTCACCCACCTAAAAATGATTCCTCCCCCTCACATCTAGGGCGCACCATTTCAGAAGCTGACCTGTGGGCCTACTAAGTTGACATACCAAGGGCTTGTTAAACTTAGTCAATATAAACGATTCTAGCTGCAGTGACCGTATGATGTCCATCCAAAGGCCGTCGTGCTTCTTCAACCTCTGGTCTTCTTGCTCCAGCCGCCCAAAGCAGCGCCGGTCATGCCGCCTGCTCCTGCCTCCCGTGGCCGGCTGTGCTGCCGCGGAGGCCTCACCGCCCCCTACTACTCCCACCGCTGGCCAGGCCATCCCTCCACTCACCCACACCCCCTGTTATTCTGCGCCGACGGCAGCGCAGCCGAACCAGTGAACCCTCGTACTCCTCTCTTCGTGTGCATCCACTGTCACGTCTTCCCCGGCTCCGCGTCGTCCCCTTCCTAGGCCTCGCCGTCGTCCACCGCCCTAGTGCTCTCAGCGCGGCGTGGTCAACGTGGTCAAGGAACGTGGAGAGGCTGACAACTGGGTCCACGGCAGCTGCAAGGAAGTGCCTCCTTATTACATGCAAAATAATCATTCCTCCACCTGACAGCGGGGACCCACCGGACGGGCCACCGTATTTCGTGAAAAAATGATTCGCCCCTTGACTGCTGGGACCCACGAGCTACATCTTTGCATGCAAGGAAGTGCATCTGAAAAAAATGATTCGCCCCCCTGACTGCTGGGACCCACCAGCTACATCTTCGCACGCAAGGAAGTGCCTGATAGTCGGGACCCACCTGGTCGAAGCGTACGTAGCGTTGTCATTCTGGTCGCGAACGTGTACGTACATATATACTGGTGGATGTAGAGGCGCACACGTGTCGTAGTAGAGGCGCGTACTGTCGTAGTAGAGGCGCGCACATAGCATGTACACGTACGTACAGCAGCCAGGGTGCAAGAAAGAAAATACGGCCACGTATGTGTACATACGGGCGGGGTCTCGAACGCCTACTCGCGCATACGTACGGCCAAGGTTCGTGTACATGGCTGGGTTGGAACGGAGAAACATCGTCGTCGTCGTGTTCATGGGCAGGCAACGGAATGCGTCGTGTTCATGGGGAGGCAATGGAATGCGTCGTGTTCATCGGGAGGCAACGGAACGCGTGGGAGCCAACCAGCTGGGTCGGAACGGAATGCGTGGTCGTGTTCATCGGGAGGGCTTGGACGGAACATGCGATGGAAACGAGGCCTGGCGTACCGCAAAACGGAGGAAACAGACCTCCTACGTTCGGAACGGGGTCCTGTTGATCGGGAGGGGTGTGGCATACCGCAAAACGGAGGAAACGGACCTCCTACGGTCGAAACGGGAGTCCTGTTGATCGGGAGGGGTGTGCCGTACTGCAAAACGGACGAAACGGACCTCCTACGGTCGAAACGGGGGTCTTGTTGATCGGGAGGGGTGTGACGTACCGCAAAACGGATGAAACGGACCTCCTACGGTCGAAATGGGGGTCCTGTTCATCTGGAGGAGTGTGGCGTACCGCAAAACGGGACTCCACGGGATACTGTTCATCTCCACCGTCGACCTCCTCCAGCCTCCATGGGCTACCGTCGACCTCCTCTAGCCTCCACAGGCTCCTGTTCATCCAGCCTCCATCGCGCGCTACTCCACTGGCTACTGTTCAACCACCCCTCCACGGGCACCCCTCCATCGTCTACTGTTCATCCAGCCCTCCACACCACAGGGTCCTGTTCAACCACCCCTCCACGGGCACCCCTCCACCGTCTACCATTCATCCAGCCCTCCACACCACGGGGTCCTGTTCATCCAGAGGCAACACCACCGCTCACTGTTCATCCAACCCCCCCGCAACGCTCACTGTTCATCCAATCGATTGGCTTCAGTTAGCAGCAGTAGCGAAGGAACTGGTCGATCCAGTTCAGTTAACAGCCATCGATCGACCGCTCGAGTTCAGTAACGCGTAGCCTGCAGTGCAATCGCTCGGGTTCAGTTAGAGCCCAACGCCTCGCTCGGGTTCAGTTAGAGCCAATGCCTCGCACACACGCGCGTACGTGTATGAGAGAAATGCGCATCGCTCGGCCCCCGACCTCCCATCGTAAATGGGAACTCCCCTAAATTTTCCTCCCCCTCGCTTCTACCACGGTTTTTTCCGTCATGGACGGCCCAAAGAATGTCATGCAGCTGCGTTTCTGGCCCGCCTAGGACGGAAAGCCCATTTTCTGTCATGATTTTTTGTCATAGAAGTAGGAGCCCACCACATCTATGATGATACCGGGTTTTGTCACAATTATCGTCATAGAATTGTCATATGTATGACAGAAAAAAATTCGTTCGGCCCAAAATGTCACGGATGTGTCCTTTTTTGTAGTGTAAGGTGTTATTTTAGTACGAACTCTAGGGCTATTTGTGACACTTATAGGAATAGCCCAATAGATCGATCAGAAAGAATAACTTTGAGGTGGTTTCATACCCTACAATAATATCTTTGTTTGTTCTCCGCTATTAGTGACTTTGGAGTGACTCTTTGTTGCACGTTGAGGAATTGTTATATGATCTAATTATGTTATCATTGTTGAGAGAACTTCCACTAGTGAAAGTATGAAACCTAGGCCTTGTTTTCAAGCATTGCAATACCATTTTCACTCACTTTTGTTACTTGCTACCTTGCTATTTTTATAATTTCAGATTACAAAAACCTATTTCTACCATCCATATTGCACTTGTATCACCATCTCTTCGCCAAACTAGTGCACCTATACAATTTACCATTGTATTGGGTGTGTTGGGGACACAAGAGCTCTTTGTTATTTGGTTGCAAGGTTTTTTGAGAGAGACCATCTTCATCCTACGCCTCCCACGGATTGAAAAACCTTAGGTCATCCACTTGAGGGAAATTTGCTACTGTCCTACAAAACTCTGCACTTGGAGGCCCAACAACGTCTATGATACGTCTCCAACGTATCTATAATTTTTGATTGTTCCATGCTATTATATTATCTGTTTTGGATGTTTAATGGGCTTTAATATGCTCTTTTATATTATTTTTGGGACTAACCTATTAACCGGAGGCCCAGTGCTAGTTTCTGTTTTTTTGCCTATTTCAGTGTTTCGCAGAAACGGAAAACAAACGGAATGAAACCTTTGCGATGATCTTTCTTGGACCGAAAGAAAACCAGAAGACTTGGACTGGAACTCTGGAACTCCATGAGGCGACCACGAGATAGGAGGGGGCGCCCCCACCCTCGTGGGCTCCATAGAGCTGAAGGAAATATGCCCTAGATGCAATAATAAAGTTGTTATTTATATTTCCTTATATCATGATAAATGTTTATTATTCATGCTAGAATTGTATTAACCGGAAACTTAGTACATGTGTGAATACATAGACAAACAGAGTGTCACTAGTTGGCCTCTACTTGACTAGCTCGTTGAATCAATGATGGTTATGTTTCGTAACCATAGGCATGAGTTGTCATTTGATTAACGGGATCACATCATTAGAGAATGATGTGATTGACTTGACCATCCGTTAGCTTAGCACGATGATCGTTTAGTTTGTTGCTATTGCTTTCTCCATAACTATACATGTTCCTATGACTATGAGATCATGCAACTCCCGAATACCGGAGGAACATTTTGTGTGCTACCAAACCTCACAACGTAATTGGGTGATTATAAAGGTGCCCTACAGGTGTCTCCGATGGTGTTTGTTGAGTTGGCATGTATCAAGATTAGGATTTGTCACTCCGATTGTCGGAGAGGTATCTCTGGGCCCTCTCGGTAATGTACATCACAATAAGCCTTGCAAGCAATGTAGCTAATGAGTTAGTTAAGGGATGTAGCATTACAGAACGACTAAAGATACTTGCCGGTATCAAGATTGAGCTAGGTATTGAGATACTAACGATCGAATCTCGGGCAAGTAACATACCAATGACAAAAGGAACAACGCATGTTGTTATACGGTTTGACCGATAAAGATCTTCGTAGAATATGTAGGAACCAATATGAGAATCCAGGTTCCGCTATTGGTTATTGACCGGAGATGAGTCTCGGTCATGTCTACATAGTTCTCGAACCCGTAGGGTCCGCACGCTTAGCGTTCGGTGACGATCGGTATTATGAGTTTATGTGTTTTGATGTACCGAAGGTAGTTCGGAGTCCCGGATATGATCATAGACATGACGAGGAGTCTGAAAATGGTTGAGACATAAAGATCGATATATTGGATGGCTATATTCGGTCGCCGGAAGTGTTCCGGGTGATTTCGGAAAACTGGAGTGCCGGAGGGGTTACCGGGACCCCCGGGGAAGTATTGGGCCATAGTGGGCCTTAGGGGAGAGAGAGGGCAGCAGCCCAGGAGGTGCCCCCCCAAGGGGAGTCCGAATTGGACTAGGCGATGGGGGCGCGACCCCTCTTTCCCTCTCCCTCTCCCTCTCTTTCCTTCCCCTTCCTCCTTCCTAGTAGGAATAGGAAAGGATGAATCCTACTCCTACTAGGAGGAGGATTCCTCCTCTCCTTGGGCGCCACTAAGGCCGGCCGACCTCCCCCCTTGCTGCTTTATATACGGGGCAGGGGGGAACCCTATGACACACAAGTTGATTGTTCCAAGCCGTGTGCGGTGCCCCCCTCCACCATAATCAACCTCGGTCATATCGTAGTGGTGCTTAGGCGAAGCCCTGCTCCGGTAGCAACATCATCACCATCATCATGCCGTCGTGCTGACTAAGCTCTCCCTCTAAGCTCTACTGGATCGTGAGTTTGCGGGACGTCACCGAGCCGTACGTGTACAGATCGCGGAGTTGTCGTACCTTCAGTGCCAGGATCGGTCGATCGTGAAGACGTATGACTACATCAACCACGTTGTCATAATGCTTCCGCTTACGGTCTACGAGGGTACGTAGACAACACTCTTCCCTCTCGTTGCTATGCATCACCATGATATTGGGTGTGCGTAGGAATTTTTTTGAAATTACTACGTTCCCCAACAGTGGCATCCGAGCCAGGTTTATGCGTAAATGTTATATGCACGAGTAGAACACAAAGGAGTTGTGGGCGTGGGTATATACATATTACTTGCCGTCACTAGTTGATCCTTGATTCGGCGGTATTGTTGCATGAAGCGGCCTAGACCGACATTATGCGTACGCTTACGCGAGACTGGTTCTACTAACGTGCTTCGCACACAGGTGGCTGGTGGGTGTCAGTTTCTCCAACTTTACTTGAATCGGATTCAATGAACAGGGTTCTTTCTGAAGATCAAAAAGCAATGACTATACCACGTTGTGGTTTTTGATGTGTAGGTAAGAACGGTTCTTTCTCAGCCCGTAGCAGCCATGTAAAACTTGCAAGAACAAAGTAGAGGAAGTCTAACTTGTTTTTGCAGGGCATGTTGTGATGTGATATGGTCAAGACATGATGCTAAATTTTATTGTATGAGATGATCATGTTTTGTAACACAGTTATCGGCAATTGGCAGGAGCCATATGGTTGTCGCTTTATTGTATGAAATGCAATCGCCATGTAATTGATTTACTTTATCACTAAGGGGTAGCGATAGTCGTAGAAGCAATAGTTGGCGAGATGACAACCATGCTTCGATGGAGATCAAGGTGTCAATCCGGTGACGATGGTGATCATGGCGGTGCTTTGGAGATAGATATCAAAGGCACAAGATGGTGATGGCCATATCATATCACTTATATTGATTGCATGTGATGTATATCCTTTATGCATCTTATTTTGCTTAGTTCGACGGTACCATTATAAGATGATCTCTCACTAAATTTCAAGGTATAAGTGTTCTCCCTAAGTATGCACCGTTGCTATAGTTCGTCGTGCCGAGATACCATGTGATGATCGGGTGTGATAAGCTCTACATTCACATACAACGGGTGCAAGCCAGTTTTGCACACGCGGATTACTCGGGTTAAACTCGACGAGCCTAGCATATGCAGATATGGTCTCGGAACATTGAGACCGAAAGGTCGAGCGTGAATCATATAGTAGATATGATCAACATAGTGATGTTCACCATTGAAAACTACTCCATCTCACGTGATGATCGGACATGGTTTAGTTGATATGGATCACGTGATCACTTAGATGATTAGAGGGATGTCTATCTAAGTGGGAGTTCTTAAGTAATTTAATTAATTGAACTTTAATTTATCATGAACTTAGTACCTGATAGTATTTTGCATGTCTATGTTGTTGTAGATAGATGGCCCGTGCTGTTGTTCCGTTGAATTTTAATGCGTTCCTAGAGAAAGCTAAGTTGAAAGATGATGGTAGCAACTACACAGACTGGGTCCGTAACTTGAGGATTATCCTCATTGTTGCATAGAAGAATTACGTCCTGGAAGCACCGCTAGGTGACAAACCCGCTGCAGAAGCAACCCCAGATGTTGTGAACACCTGGTAGAGCAAAGCTGATGACTACTCGATAGTTCAGTATGCCATGCTTTAAAGCTTAGAACCGGGACTTCAACAACGTTTTGAACGTCATGGAGCATATGAGATGTTCCAGGAGTTGAAGTTAGTATTTCAAGCAAATGCCCGGATTAAGAGATATTAAGTCTCCAATAAGTTCTACAACTGCAAGATGGAGGAGAATAGTTGTCAGTGAACATATACTTAGAATGTCTGGGTACCACAACCACTTGACTCAACTGGGAGTTAATCTTCTTGATGATAGTGTCATTGACAGAGTTCTTCAATCGCTGCCACCAAGCTACAAGAGCTTCGTGATGAACTATAATATGCAAGGGATGGATAAGACGATTCCTGAGCTCTTCGCAATGCTAAAGGCTGCGGAGGTGGAAATCAAGAAAGAGCATCAAGTGTTGATGGTCAACAAGACCACCAGTTTCAAGAAAAAGGGTAAAGGGAAGAAGGGGAACTTCAAGAAGAACAACAAGCCAGTTGCTGCTCAAGTGAAGAAATCCAAGTCTGGACCTAAGCCTGAGATTGAGTGCTTCTACTGCAAAGGAACTGGTCACTGGAAGCAGAACTGCCCGAAGTATTTGGCGGAAAAGAAGGATGGCAAAGTGAAAGGTATATTTGATATACATGTTATTGATGTGTACCTTACTAATGCTCGCAGTAGTGCCTGGGTATTTGATACTGGTTCAGTTGCTAACATTTGCAACTCAAAACAGGGGCTACGGATTAAGCGAAGATTGGCTAAGGACGAGGTGACGATGTGCGTGGGAAATGGTTCCAAAGTCGATGTGATCACCGTCGGCACGCTACCTCTACATCTACCTTCGGGATTAGTTATAGACCTAAATAATTGTTTTTTGGTGCCAGCGTTGAGCATGAACATTATATCTGGATCTTATTCAATGCGAGATGGTTAGTCATTTAAATCAGAGAATAATGGTCATTCTGTTTATATGAGTAATATCTTTTATGGTCATGCACCCTTGATGAGTGGTATATTTTTACTAAATCTTGATAGTAGTGATACACATGTTCATAGTATTGAAGCCAAAAGATGCAGAGTTGATAATGATAGTGCAACTTATTTGTGGCACTGCCATTTAGGTCATATTGGTGTAAAGCGCATGAAGAAACTCCATTTTGATGGACGTCTGGAATCACTTGATTATGAATCACTTGGTACTTGCGAACCATGCCTCATGGGCAAGATGACTAAAACTCCGTTCTCCGGAACAATGCATCGAGCAACAGAGTTATCGGAAATCATATATACTGATGTATGTGGTCCAATGAACATTGAAGCTCGTGGCGGATATTGTTATTTTCTCACCTTCACAGATGATTTGAGCAGATATGGGTATATCTACTTAATGAAACATAAGTCTGAAACATTTGAAATGTTCAAAGAATTTCAAAGTGAAGTGGAAAATCATTGTAACAAGAAATCAAGTTTCTACGATCTGATCGTGGAGGTGAATATTTGAGTTATGAGTTTGGGCTTCATTTGAAACAATGCAGAATAGTTTTACAACTCACGCCACCTGGAACACCACAGTGTAATGGTGTGTCCGATCGTTGTAATCGTACTTTACTAGATATGGTGCGATCTATGATGTCTCTCATTGATTTACATCTATCATTTTGGGGTTATGCTTTAGAGACAGCTACATTCACTTTAAATAGGGTACCATCTAAATCCGTTGAGACGACACCTTATGAATTGTGGTTGGCAAGAAACCCAAGTTGTCATTTCTTAAAGTTTGGTGCTGCGATGCTTATGTGAAGAAGCTTCAACCTGATAAGCTTGAACCCAAATCGGAGAAATGTGTCTTCATAGGATACCCAAAGGAGGAGACTGTGTTGGGTACACCTTCTATCACATATCCGAAGGCAAGATATTCATTGCTAAGAATGTATCCTTTCTAGAGGAGGAGTTTATCTCAAAAGAAGTGAGTGGGAGGAAAGTAGAACTTGACGAGGTAATTGTACCTTCTCCCTTATTAGAAAGTAGTTCATCACTGAAATCAGTTCCAGTGATTCCTACACCAGTAAGTGAGGAAGCTAATGATGATGATCATGAAACTTATGATCAAGTTACTACCGAACCTCGTAGGTCAACCAGAGTAAGATCCGCACTAGAGTGGTATGGTAATCCTATTCTGGAAGTCATGTTACTTGACCATGACGAACCTACAAACTATGAGGAAGCGATGATGAGCCTAGATTCCGCAAAATGGCTTGAGGCCTTGAAATCTGAGATGGGATCCATGTATGAGAACAAAGTGTGGACTTTGGTTGACTTGCCCGATGATCGGCAGGCCATACAGAATAAATGGATCTTCAAAAAGAAGACTGACGCTGACGGTAATGTCACTGTCTACAAAGCTTGACTTGTTGCAAAAGGTTTTCGACAAGTTCAGGGTGTTGACTATGATGAGACCTTCTCACCCGTAGCGATGCTTAAGTCCGTTCGAATCATGTTAGCAATTGCCGCATTTTATGATTATGAAATTTGGCAAATGGATGTCAAAACTGCATTCCTTAATGGATACCTTAAAGAAGAGTTCTATATGATGCAACCAGAAGGTTTTGTCGATCCAAAAGGTGCTGACAAAGTGTGCAAAGCTCCAACGATCCATTTATGGACTGGTGCAAGCCTCTCGGAGTTGGAATATACGCTTTGATAGTGTGATCAAAGTATATGGTTTTATACAGACTTTTGGAGAATCCTGTATTTACAAGTGAGTGGGAGCTCCATAGCATTTCTGATATTATATGTAGATGACATATTGTTGATCGAAAATGATACTGAATTTTTGAATAGCATAAAAGGATACTTGAATAAGATTTTTTCAATGAAAGACCTCGGTAAAGCTGCTTATATATTGGGCATCAAGATCTACGGAGATAGGTCAAGATGCTTGATTGGACTTTCACAAAGCATATACCTTGATAAAGTTTTGAAGAAGTTCAAAATGGATCTGGGAAAGAAAGGGTTCTTGCCTGTATTAGAAGGTGTGAAGTTGAGTCAGACTCAATGCCCGACCATTGCAGAAGATAGAGAGAAAATGAAAGGTGTTCCCTATGCTTCAGCCATAGGCTCTATCATGTATGCAATGCTGTGTACCAGACCTGATGTGTGCCTTGCTATAAGTTTAGCAGGGAGGTAACAATGTAATCCTGGAGTGGATCACTGGACAACGGTCAAGAACATCCTGAAATACCTGAAAAGGACTAAGGATATGTTTCTCGTATATGGAGGTGACAAAGAGCTCGCTGTAACTGGTTACGATAATGCAAGCTTTGACACTGATTCGGATGACTCTAAGTCACAAACCGGATACGTGTTTTTATTAAATGGTGGAGCTGTCAGTTGGTGCAGTTGCAAGCAGAGCGTCGTGGCGGGATCTATGTGTGAAGCGGAATACATAGCTGCTTCGGAAGCAGCAAATGAAGGAGTCTGGATGAAGGTGTTCATATCCGATCTAGGTGTCATACCTTGTGCATCGGGTCTGATGTCTACTACACAACCTTCTTCTTGTAGATGTTGTTGGGCCTCCAAGTGTAGAGGTTTGTAGGACAGTAGCAAATTTCCCTCAAGTGGATGACCTAAGGTTTATCAATCCGTAGGAGGCATAGGATGAAGATGGTCTCTCTCAAGCAACCCTGCAACCAAATAACAAAGAGTCTCTTGTGTCCCCAACACACCCAATACAATGGTAAATTGTATAGGTGCACTAGTTTGGCAAAGAGGTGGTGATACAAGTGGTATATGGATGGTAGATAAAGGTTTTTGTAATCTAAAAATATAAAACAGCAAGGTAACTAATGATAAAAGTGAGCACAAATGGTATTGCAATGCGTTGAAACAAGGCCTTCACCAGTGCAAGTTCTTTCAACAATAATAACATAATTGGATCATATAACTTTCCTTCAACATGCAACAAAGAGTCACTCCAAAGTCACTAATAGCGGAGAACAAACGAAGAGATTATGGTAGGGTACGAAACCACCTCAAAGTTATCCTTTCTGATCAATCTATTCAAGAGTCCGTAGTAAAATAACATGAAGCTATTCTTTCCGTTCAATCTATCGTAGAGTTCGTACTAGAATAACACCTTAAGACAAAAATCAACCAAAACCCTAATGTCACCTAGATACTCCAATGTCACCTCAAGTATCCGTGGGTATGATTATACGATATGCATCACACAATCTCAGATTCATCTATTCAAACCAACACAAAGTACTTCAAAGAGTGCCCCAAAGTTTCTACGGGAGAGTAAAGACGAAAACGTGTGGCAACCCCTATGCATAGGTTCATGGGCGGAACCCGAAAGTTGATCACCAAAACATACATCAAGTGGATCAATAGAATACCCCATTGTCACCACGGGTATCCCACGCAAGACATACATCAAGTGTTCTCAAATCCTTAAAGACTCAATCCGATAGGAAAACTTCAAAGGGAAAACTCAATCCATTATAAGAGAGTAGAGGGGGAGAAACATCATAAGATCCAACTATAATAGCAAATCTCGCGATACATCAAGATCGTACCACCTCAAGAACACTGTAAGTGCATCTAGTGACCCTTAGTGATTTTTGTGTATTGAAGACTTATAGGCTAAGAGACTAATGCGTTTGTGAGTGTACACAGGTATATAAGTCTATGAGGAGTTTGATATTTATAGAGAAAGTCAACCCCTAAAATGAAGTTCTTCGACTGAAGACTTTGGATTTCTGAAGACTTTCTAAAGACTTTGAAAGTGAAGAAATTGGTGTGACCTTCAAGACTTGGTATTCATTCGAGGAACAAGAAGCGTGAAGACTTTTGTTTTCCTAGTTTCATTTTCTCTTTCTTGAGTCATAGGAAACATCGTACTGTTAAAGGGGGTCGAGGAAATACTACGGAAAAATTTCCATGTGATGCTCAACTCAAAATCCTACACCTACCAATCCCTTCAAGTGAAGCCATTGGAAATCTCATACTGTCCTGTCATATTCTTCAGTAACATTGACAAAGTTCTTCTAGTGTCTGAGAAATTTGTTCTGACTAAGGAGTTAGGAATTCGCGAGCGCGGATTTCCTACACAGTGAGGAACATGATAGCCCTGAGGATTTTGCTACTCAAAATTCCGACCGTTGTTATGCTATGTGCCAGCTGTCCCAAAATATCTATCCACCTAACGGTCATATCATTGAAGGGCATTTATGTCTTATCATGTCGGGCTGCTCCCTAGGCTATAAATAGCCACCCCCTACAACCACTAGCTGGTTGGCTGCTCCGAGAGAAACTGACACTTGTCATTTGAGAGCAACCCATCCTCCGAGGACTTTGAGCGAAAATCATCAAGTGAGGAAAAACCCAAAACCCAAACACCTACAAACCCCAAGTGATTGAACATCACTGAAGAGATTGATCCTGTGTGGATCCGACGCTTGTTACCTTTTGAAGACTTTGCTTCTTCCAGACGGTTAGGCGTCATGGTCTAGAGCATCCAAGAGGAATTGTGGATCGTCGAGTGACCAAATTTGTGAAGGTTCGGAAGTCACCTGAAGACTTACCACGAGTGATTGGGCGAGGTCTGTGTGACCTTAGCTCAAGGAGAATATGGTGAGGACTTGGTGTCCTGAGCTGCGTGCTCAGGATTGGGTGTCCGGGACTGTGTGTCCTCGAGTTTAAATACTCGGCCGCTCCAACCAGACATACAACTGAGACAACAGTTGGAACTGGTCTACCAAATCATTGTCTTCACCAAGCTTACTGGTTCTATTCCCTCAACTCTTTCATTTCCTCATAACTTTGTTGTGTGTTTGTTCATATCTGTGTTTGAAGACTTTGACTGAAGACTTTCTCAATTTCCTTAGTTCAATTTCTTCAGTCTGTTTGTCTTCATCCTGTGTTATCCTGTGCTTACGCTTCCTGTACTCTGTGCCTGTCTTCATTTCATCATGATGACTATGCTTGTATTCTGTTATGTTTACTTTTGAGTACTTATTCCGCTGCTAGTAGTTCTTCGCTAAGGAATTTCCTCACCGGCAAATTCCTCAGTGAAGAATTTCATAAAAATCGCCTATTCACCCCCTCTAGTCGATATAACGCACTTTCAGTTGGTATCAGAGCAAGGTACTCCCTTGTTCTGTGTGATTTTGGTTTAACCGCCTAGAGTTTTAGTTATGTCGACCGCAGGTATAATCAAGGTCTCTGCTGGGTGTCCTACCTTCGATGGGACGGACTACCCCTACTGGAAGAATAAGATGCGGATGCATCTTGAGGCAATTGATAACAATCTCTGGTATGTTGTGGAAAATGGTGTTCCCTCAGTCACTCCTTCTCTGAATGCTGCTAATGTGAAGAGATTCAAGCAACTCGACTCTCAAGCGAAGAATATCATATGTGGCCATCTGAGCAAAGGATAGTATGGCAGAGTGAGTGCTTTGGAGACAACGAAGCTTATCTGGGACAGGTTGTCCAAAGTGAATGAAGGAGTCTCAACACAGCGTGACTCTCGAGTTGATGTTCTTTGCAATCTCTTCAATTGCTTCAAAAGACTCGACAATGAAAATGTTCAACAAACCTTCGATCGCCTCACTGACATCTCAAATGAGCTTCAAGCACTTGGTGCCACTGACATCACCGACCATGAGGTGGTGAAGAAATTGCTGAGATCACTTGATTCCACATTTGACACTCTGGCATTGATGATACAAGAACGTGCTGATTACAAGTCACTTGATCCCGCTGATATTCTCGAGAGGCTAAATACTCATGAGTTCCAACTTGCTGAAAAAAGAGATTGCTATGGTTCGAGCTATGGCCGATCACGTGTACTGAAGGCCAAGGCAGTATCTGAGTCCGAAGATGAAGACTCTGGTAGCAGCCTTGGTGATCCTGAAGAACTAAGCCATGATCTAGCTCTACTCGTGAAGAAGTTCCAAAATTTCTCAAGACGTGGTCACTTGGGAAGACCCACAAGGAGTAATGATTCCTCATCCAGTGACTACAAGAGGAGGCTCTGCCACAAATGCAAGAAACCTGGACATTACATTCAAGACTGTCCTCAGTGGGAAAAGGAATCAAAGAAGAAGAAATACAAGGATTACAGTTTTGATGATGCAAAGAAAAAGAAGAAATCCACAAAATCTTCATCATCAAAATCCTCAAAGCCTTCATATCACAAGAAGAGCAGCTCCAAGAAGGCTAGGGCATTCATTGGCAAGGAAATGGACTCCGAGGTTGAATCTGAAGAAAATGAGGAAGAGGAGACATCTGAGGAGTCCGAATCCGGAGTGGCGAGCCTAGCTCTCGCTACTGCATTCGTCAGCAAGTCTATCTTCAACACTGAAGAAAATGACCTCACTAACAAGGCTGATGAAGGCGATGATGACTACGCTCCCACCTATTGCTTCATGGCAAAGGGTGCCAAGGTACTCAAATATACCTCCTCTGAATCAAGTGAGAATGAATCTGATAAAAACCTTAAGCCCAGCTATTCTAAACTTGCTAAGATTGCTGTAAAACAACAAAGGGCTCTTGAAAAGGTTCAAAACATGCTAGACAAAAGTGATGATATGTTGGGTGAAGAAATGGATTGCACTAAAGCCTTGACTGAAAATCTTCAGAGACTTTAGACTAGGTTTGACAATCCTCAAGGTCATCATAACACTCTCTTATCTGATCATGAGAAGCTTTCTTATGAATTTCTTCAAAGAAAGCAAGACCTTGAGAAGCTAAGAGTGAGTTATGAAGATCTTAAGAAGGAGCGCGATTCATTACTTGCTCAACAAATCAGCGCTTCTTAGGAAGAATTTGTTCCTCCATGTTTGAAATGCATTGAACGTGAATCTGCTAATTCTTTACCTGAATGTTCAAATGCTGCTAATGTTTCAAATTCTTCACATGCCTCTGCTATCACTAATTCCTCATCTGAGGACATTGCTAGTATCAGTGACGATGCAGGGCTGAAGGAATTGTACATGGCAGGCATGTACAAAAGCCTCAAAGGGCATCAGACTCTTTGTGATGTGCTTAAAAAGCAGATCCTCAACAGGAAACCCTAGGAAAGAGGGTATTGCTTTTGAGAGGAAACTCAATGCTGATGGTACATATTGGAAGCCTGAGCAGTACCCCAAAACTACATGGGTTGCTGCAAAGGGACCTCCAGTTGATCCATCTAACTTATCTGTATTTGCATGTGAATCTCCTCGTTCTGATGATGAGTCATTTGACTCCAACTATAAATTGTTCAAAAATCAGAATGGTGAAGTATTTGCCAGATATGTTGGCACTAACTGTAGGAACGGCTCCCCTATGAAGAAAATCTGGGTTCCCAAAAGATGCCTTGAAAATCTTCAGGTGAATGTCATCATGACGCCACCTGTGAAGAATAGGAACCCTAGATCAAATTCTTCATATGGATCCAAGTCCTCATACGGACCAAACTCCTCACATGGATCAAATTCCTCAAAAGGATCAAAGTCCTCATATGAACATCATCATGCTAACCCGTCTGTTTTGTAGGGAAGATCTAAGGATTATGGATAGGTGCATTATTCTTCAAATTATTATGTCCATAAGTCCTCGAAGAATTTCTCTGCTTACTCTTATGCTTATTCTAACCCCTCTTATGTGAAACGAAATGGACTGGCTTCTATGCCATCCTTCTCGTATGGAACTCGCAGAATGATGAACTCTTTGCCACCCCTTCAGATGTGGGTGGTGAAGAAAAATAACTAATCTCTTCTGCAGGGTCAGGTCTCCAGACGTACGTAATCGTCTGAAGAATTTGCTGGAGACTTGAGCATGCCTAATAGGATGCGGGCTAATCATGAAGAAATGAACTTTCATTTCTCACGTCCTCATATCACTTTATCTGTTATTTTGCTTGATGAAATTGATCTGATGAATTGATGTCATATTCTTCACTGATGAAGTATATGAGTTTGTAAGCTGCACTAATTCATCTGCAGGATGATCAACCCAAAGCCACTGCGTGGGTCCTCGATAGTGGATGTACAAATCACATGACTGGTGACAAGAATGTATTGATGGATGCTCCATTATCTTCGTCGCATCTGAAGCATATCATCTTTGCTGACAAAGGCAAAAGTCAGGTATTGGGTCTAGGTAAGCGAGGGAGTCCTGGATTAGGGGGTCTCTAGACAGCCGGACTATCTCCATTGGCCGGACTGTTAGACTATGAAGATACAAGATTGAAGACTTCGTCTCGTGTCCGGATGGGACTCTACTTGGCGTGGAAGGCAAGCTAGGCGATACGGATATGGATATCTCCTCCTTTGTAACCGACCTTGTGTAACCCTAACCCTCTCCGGTGTCTATATAAATCGAAGGGTTTTAGTCCGTAGGACAACAACCATAACATACAATCATACCATAGGCTAGCTTCTAGGGTTTATCCTCTCTGATCTCGTGGTAGATCTACTCTTGTACTACCCATATCATCAATATTAATCAAGCAGGACGTAGGGTTTTACCTCCATCAAGAGGGCTTGAACCTGGGTAAAACATTGTGTCCCCTGCCTCCTGTTACCATCCGGCCTAGACACACAGTTCGGGACCCCCTACCCGAGATCCGCCGGTTTTGACACCGACATTGGTGCTTTCATTGAGAGTTCCTCTGTGTCGTCGCCGTTAGGCTTGATGGCTCCTACTATCATCGATAGCGATGCGGTCCAGGGCGAGACTTTTCTCCCCGGACAGATCTTCGTATTCGGCGGCTTTGCACTGCGGGCTAATTCGCTTGGCCATCTGGAGCAGATTGAAAGCTACGCCCCTAGCCATCAGGTCAGATTTGGAAGTTTGGACTACACGGCCGACATCCGCGGAGACTTGATCTTCGACGGATTCAAGCCACAGCCGGGCACGCCGCACTATCACAATGGGTATGACTTAGCTCTGCCGCCTAACAGTACCCCAGAGGTCGCGCCCGCATCAGCTCCGACACTTAGCTCGGAGCCAACTGCACCAATCGAGGATAGGTGGCTAGACACCGCCTCAGGGGCTGCAGTCTCAACGGCAATTGAGCCGAACACCAGCCTAATCCTCCGCGAAGCACGTGACTCCAAGGTGCCGGACTCTTTTCTGGACTCCGAACCGCCCGCGCCCCTGCCAATCGAATCCGATTGGGCGCCGATCATGGAATTCACCACCGCGGATATCTTTCAGCACTCGCCCTTCGGCGACATTCTGAATTCACTAAGGTCTCTCTCTTTGTCAGGAGAGCCCTGGCCGGACTATGGCCAACATGATTAGGATGCAGACGATGAAGAAATTCGACGCCCACCCACCACCCACTTTGTAGCCACTGTCGATGATTTAACCGACATGCTCGACTTCGACTCCGAAGACATCGACGGTATGGACGACGATGTAGGAGACGAACATGAACCAGTGCCTATAGGGCACCGGAAAGCCACCTCGTCATATGACATATACATGGTGGATACACCCAAAGAAGGCAATGGAGATGAGATAGCGGAGGATGACCCCTCCAAGAAGCAACCCAAGAGCCGACGTCAGCGGCGCCGCTCTAAGTCCTGCCAAAGCAAAAGTGGTGATACCAACACAGGAGATAATAACACTCCGGATAGTGCCGAAGACAACAACAATCCCCTCCAGCAAGATTTAGAGCAGGAGGATGGAGGAGCCAGCCCTCCTGAGAGAGCGGCAGCCGGAGAGGAGGAGGATGACAATTACATGCTCCCCTCCGAAGACGAGGCAAGGCTCGGCGACGATGAATTCGCCGTACCAGAGGATCCCGTCGAACAAGAGCGCTTCAAGTGCCGGCTTATGGCCACGGCAAATAGCCTGAAGAAAAAGTAGCAGCAGCTTCAAGCTGATCAAGATCTGCTAGCTGACAGATGGACGGAAGTCGTCGCGGCCGAGGAATATAAACTCGAGCGCCCCTCCAAGAATTACCCAAAGTGCAGGTTACTACCCCGACTGGAGGAAGAAGCGTATGATACGGCTGATCGGCCACCTCGTGGCCGCGATAGAGAGGCATTCCAGCCAAAAACTTAGCCTCTACCTCGACGCCATTCAAATAAAAAGGCATGGGGAGATACGCCAGACTTGCGAGACATATTGGAGGACAAAGCAAAGCATGCAAGATCGATCTACGGACCATGAGGGTGCACAACTCTGCGAGACGATAAACGTCACGCCGGATACAGTAAAAGCGTGTCCGGCCGGGCCGAACACAGCGGGCAAGACCCATTCGAGCTGCGTCGCGATATAGCCCAATACAGAGGCGCCACACACCCCTTATGCTTCACAGTCGAAGTAATGGAACATCAATTCCCAGAAGGTTTCAAACCTGTAAATATTGAATCATACGACGGCACAACAGATCCCGCAGTATGGATCGAGGATTTCCACCTCCACATCCACATGGCCCGCGGTGATGACTTACACGCCATCAAATACCTCCCACTAAAGCTCAAAGGACCAACGCGGCATTGGCTTAACAGCTTGCCAGCGGACTCCATTAGCTGTTGGGAAGATCTGGAAGCCGCATTCCTCGACAACTTTCAGGGCACTTATGTGCGACCACCAGACACCGATGACTTGAGCCACATAATTCAGCAACCAGAAGAGTCGGCCAGGCATTTCTTGACTCGGTTCCTTACAAAGAAAAATCAGATCGTCGATTGTCCGGATGCAGAGGCCTTAGCGGCTTTCAAACACAACATCCGAGACGAGTGGCTAGCCCGGCACCTTGGTCAGGAAAAGCCAAAATCTATGGTAGCTCTCACGACGCTCATGACCCGCTTTTGTGCAGGAGAAGACAGCTGGCTGGCTCGCAGTAATAACATATCAAAGAACCATTGTACCCCGGATACCAAGGAAGGCAATAGCAACAAACATAAGCACTGCATTAACAACGAAAATACCGAGGATACGGCAGTCAATGCCGGATTCAAAGGCTCTAAACCCGGTCAGCAGAAAAAGCCATTCAAACAAAGTACGCCGGGTCCGTCCAGCTTGGACCGTATACTCGATCGCTCGTGTCAAATACACGGAACCCCAGACAAGCCAGCCAATCACACCAACAGGGATTGTTGGGTGTTCAAGCAGGCCGGCAAGTTAATTGCCGAAAACAAGGACAAGGGGCCGCATAGCGATGAAGAGGAGGAGCCCCGGCAGCCGCACACCGGAGGACAGAAGAGGTTCCCCCCACAAGTGCGGACGGTGAACATGATATACACAACCCACATCCCCAAGAGGGAGCGGAAGCGTGTGCTCAGGGACGTATATGCGTTGGAGCCAGTCGCCCCAAAGTTCAACCCTTGGTCCTCCTGTCCGATCACCTTCGATCGCAGGGACCATCCCACTAGTATCCGTCATGGCGGATTTGCCGCACTGGTCCTAGACCCAATCATTGACGGATTCCGCCTCACTCGAGTCCTTATGGATGGTGGCAGCGGCCTGAACCTGCTTTATCAGGACACAATGCGCAAAATGGGTATAGACCCCTCAAGGATCAAACCCACAAAAACGACCTTTAAAGGCGTCATTCCAGGTGTGGAGGCCCATTGCACAGGCTCAATTACACTGGAAGTGGTCTTCGGATCCCCGGATAATTTCCGAAGCGAAGAGTTAATCTTCGATATAGTCCCGTTCCGCAGTGGTTATCACGCGCTGCTCGGGCGAACCGCATTTGCTAGATTCAATGCGTTACCGCATTATGCATACCTCAAGCTCAAGATGCCAGGACCTCGCGGAGTTATTACAGTCAATGGAAACACAGAGCGCTCTCTCCGAACAGAGGAGCACACCGCGGCCCTCGCAGCAGAAGCGCAAAGCAGCCTCTCAAGGCAATCAACCAGTTCGGCGCTTCAAAGCCCGGACACCTTCAAGCGCGCTCGAAGCAATCGGCAAATAGACCACCTGGCGCAATCTGAGCTCGCGTAGCAATAAGGCGGCCACCCCAATCCCAGCCAAACGACGAAACTCGTGCCGCGCGTACATAATTACGCATTAAAAATACCATCGGCACAGGTGGTGAGAGGGGCACAACTGCGGCACGCCCCAATACGCTGCTTAAACCGCACTAGGGGCTTCCCGTTTGGTTATTTTTCTCTTTTTATTTTTTTCCAGCACCATAATTTCTGGAAACACTGTCCAGCAGCACTATTGCCGAACACATGATGCAAGAACCAAGGAGGCAGACAGCTACGTCATACCACGGAATTCCCAGGTGGATTACATTAACGAGCGAAATATTCGATTTAATATCATTCCTTAGCTTGCCCTTTGTAGCGACCAGACCTCAAACAGTCTGATCTCTATGCTCAAGTGTCATCCCTGGATCAGTAATGCTGACACCACACAGTACTTGAAGGATTTATAACAGAGTAGCAATCACACACTTATTACATCGAGTGTCTCAATAGAGAACTTATTACAATAAATATGGCTTAAGGCCATCTAACAACGATAACAACGGAAGGCTTGGAAGATAAGTGAGTCCATCAACTCCAACGGCATCACTGAGTATAGAACCACGACCTAAAAACTCCTTAATCATCGTCTGAAAAGTCTGCAACATTAACGTTGCAGCCCGAAACGGGTCAGCACATGGAATATGCTGGCAAAGTAACACATAGAGAGTAATGGAATTGAAACAACTATACTATATGCATATTTGACTGGTGGAAAGCTCTATGGTTACTATTTTGCGTAAAGCCAATTTTTCCCTACTACAAAGGAATAAATTTTATTTAACTATCATGGTAGTTGTTAAACATTGAGAATGGTTGACAGCATCCTCAATCCCAATTAAGCATCATCATTAAACAAAACCCAACAAAATTAAATTTTTAGAGTAACATGTTGAGATTCACATGATAATCCAAGTACTAGATACTGAAGATGTCCATAACTGGGGATACGGCTAACCATGATTAGTTTATACACTCTACAGAGGTTTGCGCACTTTTCCCCAAAAGACTCAACCGCCTCCGTTTGGTTTCTCGCACTACTTGGTGTTTGAGAAGACGGATGACCGAGACATAGTCTTTCAGAAGCGCTAGCACCTTACGATGGATAGACCGTTACACCTACTTTCCCCTACATCTGCTAGTCTACCCTGTAAGAGTTCGCACGACTTAATCAACTATGCTAGAGCCCATAATAGCTTGTGGCTGCACATGAAAGTTTCTAGTATGAAAAATCTCATGATCCCTTTGGGCCTGGGTGGCGGTCTATAAAGAAAAACAGGCAATCCTGGAATACCCAGGTACCTCAATCCACCCAGATGTGTGTTTAAGTTACCACCTTAGATAAACCATTAAATTAACAAACTCACATCTGTCATGGATATCACTCACCCAATCCACGTCTACTAGCATAGCATAGCAATAGTAAGCAAACGTAGAAGTAACTCCCAAAGGTTTGATAATACAACAGGTAATAGGTACTACCTCAACTACTTCCCATCCCACAATTTAATTAGATCCTTATCATGCAATGTTTGAGGATTGATCTAATGCAATAAAACTGGGTAGTAGGAGGTATGATCAAAGTGTTACTTGCCTTGCTGATGATCCGCGAAACCTAGAGATTCGAAGTAACAGGCGACACACTCCGGGTATTCTATCACATACAAACAAACAAGCATACAATAAGTATTCATCTAATGCACAGGTAAAACTAATAAGAGATCTAACGAGAAGGTTCAACTTAAGAACTCCGGTTTGCAAAAGAATCAAATCAAGCGAAGCAACGAAATTTAAACGGCAAAAGAAATAGGCTTCATTTACTATTCTGGATCTAGGGCAATTTTTACAGTGGAAAACACTTGTTTAAGTTGGTTAAACGAATAGAGGGTTTCGAGACGAAACTCCAGGCGCTTGAATCGCCTGATTCCGATAAACGAACGAAAAGTTATACTAAAACGAAAATCGGATCAGAAATCGCGATCAGAAAAATCGCGGATTTAATCCGAGAAAAAGAAAAACGACGAACGTTTGCTAGAACGGACGAACGAACGAACGCTCGCTATTTAAATAAATCAGAAAAACCGATCTATTTAAAAAAACCAAAACTAAAAAAACGAACAAAACCGTCGGAAAAACCGAACGGTTTTTCGAAAAAAAACGGCGTCTAAAAAAAAATTCTACCCGGCAACTCCGGCGAGAGATCCGGCGGCGGCGGCGGGGCTCCGGCGGCAGCGGCGGTCGGCGGCGGCCGCGGGATCCGGCGGCGGGGCGGCGGGCGGCACGGTGCGGGCGGCAGCGGGA
>NC_041392.1:153014985-153022956 GCF_002162155.2 Triticum dicoccoides | reverse complement strand
GCGGGCGGCGGGGCGGCTCGGTGGGCTGCGGGGTCGGGCGCCCCGGCTTTAAAGGCCGGACGGGCCTGGTGTCCAGGTCGGACACGACCCGTAGGTCGGTTTCGTTTTTTCTTTAAATATTCGGCGCAGAAAAACAAATAAAAGAAATACTAAACTGACACCAAAAATCCTAAAATAAATTTTCCCGGCTTCTAAAATCAAGCCGCACAAGGTGAACATTTGTTTGGGGCCTAAATGCAATTTTGAAAAATGCACATTTTTCCTAAATCCAAATAAAATAACGAAAACTCCAAAATAAAATCTTATTTGATTTTATTATTAAATCCTGAATATTTCTTTATTTTGGGAAAGTCATTTTATTCACTCTCTCATATTTTTGTAATAGAAATAATTGATGATAAAATAATTAAAATCAAATGATCCTATTCTCAAAATTTGAGAAAACTCAAATATGAAAATAACGAAATCCCCAACTCTCTCCGTGGGTCCTTGAGTTGCGTAGAATTTCTAGGATCAAAACCAAAAGCAAATAAAATATGATATGCAATGATGATCTAATGTATAACATTCCAAATTGAAAATTTGGGATGTTACAAACCTACCCCCCTTAAGATGAATCTCGCCCTCGAGATTCGGGTTGGCTAGAAAATAGGTGAGGGTGGTCCTTGAGTAAATCTTCCTCTCGCTCCCAGGTGGCTTCATCCTCAGTGTGGTGACTCCACTGAACCTTGCAAAACTTGATAACCTTGCTGCGGGTGACTCGACTGGCATACTCTAGAATCTTAACTGGTTTCTCCTCATAGGTCAAATTGTTATCCAACTGAATTGCTTCCAATGGCACGGTGTCTCTCAAGGGTATGTCAGCCATCTCCGCGTGGCACTTCTTCAACTGTGAAACATGGAACACATCATGAACTCCTGACAATCCTTCGGGCAATTCCAACTTGTAGGCCACTTCTCCCATATGTTCCAATACTCGATACGGTCCTACAAACTATGGCGCTAACTTTCCCTTAACACCAAAACGCTTTATTCCCCGAAGTGGGGATACTTGAAGATAAACTCTGTCTCCGACTTCGTAAACTGTCTCCTTGCATTTTGAATCGGCATAACTCTTCTGCCTGGATTGAGCTACCTTGAGCCTATCGCGAATCAATTTCACTTTCTGTTCAGAATCCTTAATCAGATCCAGTCCAAAAAACTGGCGGTCTCCAACTTCATCCCATGACAACAGTGTCCTACACCTCCTTCCGTACAAGGCTTCGAAAGGGGCCATCTTTAAACTGGATTGATAGCTGTTGTTGTAAGAGAATTCTGCATATGGCAAATTATCGTCCCAACTAGATCCATAATCTAGCGCACAAGCTCTCAGCATGTCCTCCAAAATCTGATTGACTCTCTCGGTCTATCCATCTGTCCGTGGATGAAAAGCTGTGCTGAACTCTAGCCTGGTACCCAAAGTTTCGTGCAACTGATTCCAGAACTTTGAGGTAAACTGGGATCCTCTATCTGATACTATGCTCCTTGGAACTCCATGTAAGCATACAATCCTGGTCATGTATATCTTTGCCAACTTAGCACTGGTGTAAGTGGTCTTTACCGGGATGAAATGAGCTACCTTCGTCAAGTGATCGACTACAACCCAAATCGAGTCATAGCCTGAACGAGTCCTGGGTAATCCTGTGATAAAATCCATGCCTAACTTTCCCACTTCCATTCGGGTATCGGCAATGGCTGTAACAATCCTGCTGGCTTCTGATGCTCTGCCTTTACTCTCTGACATACATCACAAACTGCTACATACGCCGCAATATCCTTCTTCATTCCGGTCCGCCAGAAAATATCCTTCAAATCCAAATACATCTTGGTATTTCTTGGGTGAATCGAATATGGTGAATCGTGTGCCTCTTGCAGAATCAACCTCCTGATCTCCGGGTCATTAGGTACATAAATACGGTCTTCAAACCATAGGGTGTCGTGCTCATCCTCACGAAATCCTTTAGCCTTTCCTTCGCTCATTTTCTCCTTTATAGAGGCAATCTCCTTGTCAGTATTCTGAGCTTCTCTGATTCTATCCATCAAAGTTGACTGAATCTCCAATGCTGCTACATAGCCTCTCGGAACTACTTCCAAACGTAGCTCACGAAGATCCTCGGCTAACTCCTTTGGTATTTCTCTCGTCATTAGTGTGTTGACATGGCTCTTACGGCTCAATGCGTCAGCTACTACATTAGCCTTTCCAGGATGGTAATGCAATCTCATATCATAATCCTTGATGAGCTCCAACCATCTCCTTTGTCTGAGGTTTAACTCCTTCTGCGTGAAAATGTATTCCAAACTCTTGTGATCCGTGTACACATCACAATGATTTCCAATGAGGAAATGTCTCCATGTTTTCAATGCATGTACTACGTCTGCTAACTCCAAATCATGCGTAGCATAATTCAATTCGTGGGGTTTCAGTTGTCGTGAGGCATATGAAACAACTCTCCCTTCCTGCATAAGCACTGCTCCAAGTCCTCATCGTGAAGCGTCGCAATACACCTCATAATCCTTGGTGTGGTCTAGCAAAATCAACACTGGTGAAGTAACCAAGCGTTTCTTCAACTCCTGGAAACTAGCCTCACACTCCTCAGTCCATATGAACTTGGTATCCTTCTTTAACAACTCCGTCATAGGTTTTGCAATTTTGGAGAAATTCTCGATAAATCTCTGGTAGTATCCTGCGAGTCCAAGAAAACTTTGGATCTCTCCAACTGTTGTTGGTGCTTCCCACTTGGTCACGGTGTCAACTTTAGTGGGATCTATTGCTATACCTTCTCCGGATATAACGTGTCCGAGGAATCCTACTTCCTTCAACCAAAACTCACATTTGCTAAACTTGGCATATAGTTGATGTTCTCTGAGCTTTCCAAGAACCAAACACAAATGTTCCTTATGCTCCTCTTCATTCTTCGAGTAAACCAGGATATCATCAATGAACACCACGACGAACTTATCCAAGAACTCCATAAACACTTTGTTCATCATGTTCATAAAATAAGTAGGTGCATTAGTCAGACCAAATGACATAACGGTATACTCGTACAACCCATACCTGGTGGTAAAAGCTGTCTTAGGTATATCCTGTTCTCGAATCTTCAACTGGTGGTATCCCGATCGCAGATCGATCTTGGAAAATACTCTAGCTCCTTGCAATCGATCAAACATATCATTGATCATTGGTAGTGGGTACTTGTTCTTGATTGTTACTTCATTCAACCCACGATAATCAACAACCATCCTTAACGATCCATCCTTTTTCTCCACTAGAAGTACTAGTGATCCCCAAGGCGATGAACTTGGGCGAATGTAACCTTTATCCAGTAACTCCTTAATCTGCTTCTTAATCTCCACCAAATCCTTTGCAGGCATCCTGTATGGTCTTTTTGATATTTGCCCTATGCCTGGCAATAGCTCAATCAAAAACTCAATATCTCTATCCGGTGGCATGCCTGGCAACTCTTTGGGAAATACGTCAGGGAAATCCCTTACCACTAGTACTTCCTCCTGCACAACTCCTGTTAAACAATTTACTTGAGTCCCTTTTGGCACATGTCGGGATACATATTTGATCCTTCTCCCTTCTGGGGTGGTAAGCAAAATTGTCTTACTGGCGCAATCGATGTTTCCTCCATACATCTACAGCCAATCCATACCCAGAATTACATCCAATCCTTGTGATTCCAAAATGATTAAATCCGAGGGAAACACATGCCTACCTATACTCAATGGCACTTGAAAACATCCTTGACTGGCCATATACTCCGCTCCTGGTGAGCTTACTAGCATAGGTGTTCTAATAACCTTAGTGGGCAGGTTATACTTATCCACAAATCCCCTTGATATGTATGAATGCGATGCACCAGTATCAACAAGAACGAGTGCAGTAAATGACTTAACCAAAAACTTACCGATTACTGCATCCGCTGCTCTTCAACCTCCTCCACATTAACGTGGTTCACCTGTCCTCTGTTGAAAGGGTTCGGCTTCTTCCCAGAGTTTCCATTGCCATTTTGGCCTTCAGGACATTCATTGGCATAATGTCCGGTCTTCTGACACTTAAAGCAAGTGACTTGGCTCAGGTCTTTCTTGGCTGGGGTTGATGGGTTGGTACGGTTCTGGCCGTTGCTTCCTCCATTACCATTACCATTCTTGGTGCCATTGTGATTGTGTGAGCTACCTCCTCCATGGGTATGCTAAAAATGTCCTCCCGATCTAGGGGTAAAACGTGGCTTCTGCTGAGCTCCTGAATTGTACTTTCCTTGTCCATACTTCCTCTTGCGGTTCTCAATTTGCTGCTGCTTGCCTTCAATCATAAGAGCACGATCTACCAACTCCTGGTAGTTGTTGAAGGTTGCTATCATCAACTGCATGCTCAACTCATCATTCAGTCCTTCCAGAAACTTCTCCTGTTAGCCGCATCTGTAGCAACGTCATCTGGGGCATAACATGCTAATTTACTAAAGTCCTCCACATACTGGCCAACTATCCGTCCTCCTTGGCGCAAGTTGCGAAACTCATGCTTCTTCATGGCCATAGCTCCTGCTGAAACATGGCAGTTCGAAAAGCCTGCTGAAATTGGTCCCATGTGACAGTGTCGACAAGGAAAGTGGCTGTGAAATTATCCCACCATGATGCTGCGGGTCCTTCAAGCTGATGTGCGGCAAACTTCACCTTCTCCGCATCCGTGCATCCTGCCGTGGTCAACTCTCTAGCTGTCTTGCGGAGCCAATCATCTGCTACTATCGGCTCGGTGCTACTGGAAAACACCGGCGGATTCAGTCTAAGAAAACGGGCTAAGTGATCAACAGGTGGTGGTGGTGGTGGGTTGTTGTTGTTGTTCCCCTGATTCTGATTCTGGACTAGCAACTGCATCAATGTGTTCTACTGCTGGATCAACTGGGTGAGCTCCGGTGGAAAGGTAAATCCGGGGTCACGTCTCGGAGGCATCTGAGGGTTTTAGAAAAGATGAGATTTAAGAATAGAGGGGGTCTAAAGAGAAAACACTACCCATATGCATATGAGGCAAAAGCAAACAATTCACTTCATTCAATCAAACAAGGGCATACAATCAATCTAACTATCGCAAAAGTGCTTCGAACTACTGTATTTACATGGTGGACTACTACTACTGATGGGGTGGTCCACTAGAAATATTCTTCGGTTGCAGACTCCATGACATCTGCTCCGGCTTCATCAACATAGTCATCATCGCTATCATTTGGGTCCGAGTCGGTGTCGTCGATGATGATGTAGTCTTCCGGGCGAATCTCCTTGGGTTTTTCGTCTTCTTCTACCGGTGTAGGGTCTCCCATAAATATCCTGATCTTCTTGATCAGATCGTCATTCTTCTCCACCAATACTTCAATTTATTCTTCATAATCTTCACGTGTAGCCTTGAGTTCTTCCTCCAGTTCCTTGATTCTAGTCCTTGCCTTCTTCAGATCTATCATGTCGGCGCACATCTGGTTCTCCTGTCGTCGAATGTGCTGGTTTAATTCCTGGATAAAAGCTGCAATTGATCTATCCTTTCTGGTGCTGATCATCTCCCAGTGCTCATCTCGGCACCCACAAATCTGGTAGATAGTATCCTTGAGGTCATTGCGGTAGACTTCTCCAATGCGTCCCATGGCGATGTGAGCTGCCATGCTCTTCCCTAGACTCCAAGTTGGTGCATCAAAAGAAAACTCTATGGGCTCAGTGACTGGCATGAACGTCCTTCCTGGAATTTGAACTTGAATCATCCAGCGCTCTTCTTCAGGTAAAGTGGCGTTGTAGGTTCCAATGAAGCTTGGTACTCCTATGTTCAGATATCTAGTGACTTCCTTCAAGTGGCGTCCAAAGGGTGTATCTTCATCTGGTTGCGTGAACTTGTTCCTTGCATCTGCCATCCTAAAGAGTAGAAAAGATGAGAGGTCAGAAGAGAAGAGAGTGAATAGTGACTAGGTCTTTTAGCTTAGTGGTCGTGTCCTACAGTCAGCGCGTGCTCTAATACCATCTTTGTAGCGACCAGACCTCAAACAGTCTGATCTCTATGCTCAAGTGTCATCCCTGGATCAGTAATGCTGACACCACACAGTACTTGAAGGATTTATAACAGAGTAGCAATCACACACTTATTACATCGAGTGTCTCAATAGAGAACTTATTACAATAAATATGGCTTAAGGCCATCTAACAACGATAACAGCGGAAGGCTTGGAAGATAAGTGAGTCCATCAACTCCAACGACATCACTAAGTATAGAAGCACGACCTAAAAACTCCTTAATCATTGTCTGAAAAGTCTGCAACATTAACGTTGCAGCCCGAAACGGGCCAGCACATGGAATATGCTGGCAAAGTAACACATAGAGAGTAATGGAATTGAAACAGCTATACTATATGCATATTTGGCTGGTGGAAAGCTCTATGGTTACTGTATTGCGTAAAGCCAATTTTTCCCTACTACAAAGGAATAAATTTTATTTAACTATCATGGTAGTTGTTAAACATTGAGAATGGTTGACAGCATCCTCAATCCCAATTAAGCATCATCATTAAACAAAACCCAACAAAATTAAATTTTTAGAGTAACATGTTGAGATCCACATGATAATCCAAGTACTAGATATTCAAGATGTCCATAACCGGGGACACGGCTAACCATGATTAGTTTATACACTCTGCAGAGGTTTGCGCACTTTTCCCCATAAGACTCGACCGCCTCCATTTGGTTTCTCGCACTACATGGTGTTTGAGAAGACGGATGACCGAGAGATAGTCTTTCAGAAGCGCTAGCACCTTACGATGGATAGACCGTTACACCTACTTTCCCCTACATCTGCTAGTCTACCCTGTAAGAGTTCGCACGACTTAATCAACTATGCTAGAGCCCATAATAGCTTGTGGATGCACATGGAAGTTTCTAGTATGAAAAATCTCATGATCCCTTTGGGCCTGGGTGGCGGTCCATAAAGAAAAACAGGCAATCCTGGAATACCCAGGTACCTCAATCCACCCAGATGTGTGTTTAAGTTGCCACCTTAGATAAACCATTAAATTAACAAACTCACATCTGTCATGGATATCACTCACCCAATCCACGTCTACTAGCATAGCATAGCAATAGTAAGCAAACGTATAAGTAACTCCCAAAGGTTTGATAATACAACAGGTAATAGGTACTACCTCAACTACTTCCCATCCCACAATTTAATTAGATCCTAATCATGCAATGTTTGAGGATTGATCTAATGCAATAAAACTGGGTAGTAGGAGGTATGATCAAAGTGTTACTTGCCATGCTGATGATCCGCGAAACCTAGAGATTCGAAGTAACAGGCGGCGCACTCCGATATTCTATCGCAGACAAACAAACAAGCATACAATAAGCATTCATCTAATGCACAAGTAAAACTCAAATAAGAGATCTAACCAGAAGGTTCAACTTAAGAACTCCGGTTTGCAAAAGAATCAAATCAAGCGAAGCAACGAAATTTAAACGGCAAAAGAAACAAGCTTCATTTACTATTCTGGATCTAGGGCAATTTTTACAGTGGCAAAAACTTGTTTAAGTTTGTTAAACGAATAGAGGGTTTCGAGACAAAACTCTAGGCGCTTGAATCGCCTGATTCCGATAAACGAGCGAAAAGTTATACTAAAACGAAAATCGGATCAGAAATCGCGATCAGAAAAATCGTGGATTTAATCCGAGAAAAAGAAAAACGACGAACGTTCGCTAGAACAGATGAACGAACGAATGCTTGCTATTTAAATAAATCGGAAAAACTGATCTATTTAAAAAAACTGAAACTAAAAAAGAACAAAACCGTTAGAAAAACCGAACGGTTTTTCGAAAAAATAGCGTCTAAAAAAAATTCTACCCGGCAACTCCGGTGAGAGATCCGGCGGCGGCGGCGGGCGGCGGGGCACTGGCGGGCGGCGGTGG
>NC_041392.1:152989220-153014772 GCF_002162155.2 Triticum dicoccoides | reverse complement strand
GCGCGGGCGGCGGCGGGATCCGGCGGCAGCAGCGGTCGGCGGCGGGGCGGCGGCGCGGGCGGCGGCGGTGCTAGGGTTCGGGCGGCGGGGCGGCTCGGTGGGCTGCGGGGTCGGGTGCCCCGACTTTAAAGGCCGGACGGGCCTGGTGTCCAGGTCGGACACGGCCCGTAGGTCGGTTTCGTTTTTTTTAAATATTCCGCGCAGAAAAACAAATAAAAGAAATACTAAACGGACTCCAAAATTCCCGAAATAAATTTTCCCGGGCTTCTAAAATCAAGCCGCACAAGGTGAACATTTATTTGGGGCCTAAATGCAATTTTGAAAAACGCACATTTTTCCTAAATCCAAATAAAATAACGAAAACTTCGAAATAAAATCTTATTTGATTTTATTATTAAATCCTCAATATTTCTTTATTTTGGGAAAGTCATTTTATTCCCTCTCTCATATTTTTGTAATAGAAATAATTGATGATAAAATAATTAAAATCAAATGATCCCATTCTCAAAATTTGAGAAAACTCACATATGAAAATAACGAAATCCCCAACTCTCTCCGTGGGTCCTTGAGTTGCGTAGAATTTCTAGGATCAAAACCAAAAGCAAATAAAATATGATATGCAATGACGATCTAATGTATAATATTCCAAATTGAAAATTTGGGATGTTACACCCTTGGAAGGGACATAGTCCTACTCTTTGCTTATCGCATTATCTGTATCACTCCGCTTTAAACACAATGTTTTCATAAACAATGCATGACATTACGACTATTATTGCATTCTTGTTATATATATATATATATATATATATATGTGTGTGTGTGTGTGTGTGTGTGTGTGTGTGTGTGTGTGTGTGTGTTCATTAATGACGCCTTGCAGCCGTCACCTTGGTACGGCTAATACACCAGGGGCTTACGTACCTCACAATACGGTGTGAAAAGTCCGAACACTGTCACAAGTGCGGCACCCCGAACTTATAGCATTATATGCATCAGCTCCGAATCATGTCTTTGGTCAAATGTTGGGCTTGCCCGGCTCCTATGTTTTGGTACGTTACGTTCCGCTCTATCGGCTAAGGTAGCGCTAGGAGAACTACTGCGATTGTGCCCTGGTTCTGCTGGGTTCAACACCTCAGTAGAGAAAGCTAAAACTGACTGTCATGATAAGGCGAGAGACTGGTCGCTATTTGGCGAGGTTTTCGAGTCCCTAAAGACTTATGCCGCTTAGAGCGAGGGGCCGGCCCTGTCCGGCTTAAAGGCGTGTATCGCGCCCCAAATTCGGCCTTCCGAATACCAGGGGCTTCGCCGAAATTTAAAATTATAGAATTCTATGGCTAAGTGAGAGTGATAAAGCATTATTAGTCCGGTTGCCTTGTTCGCTGTGCTGAGCACCTCCCTCGAAGGACCCAAACATGGGAACAAGAGTGCTCAGGTTTATCCCGAACACCCCAGCACTCGTGGCATGGGGGCAGAAGCCGAGGACTAGCCATCTCTCAGATTGGATAAACAGCCAAACTGAAGGTAATATTTTAAATTCACACAAGCGTTGCTTAGCGCATATGAAACAAGTTTTCATAAATACAGGATAAAACGAGCAAGTCTCATTCAAATATTACATATTTTGAACACTCGTCCGCTATGAGACGGGCACCCGGCAGAACACCCTCGTAGTACATCTCGGGGTGGCGGTGCTCCTTGCCCTCCGGAGGCCCCTCCTTGATCAGCTTCACGGCGTCTAGCTTGACCCACTGCAATTTCACACGGGCGAAAGCCCGGTGTGCACCTTCAATACAGACAGATCGCTTGACGACCTCCAGCCGCGGGCAGGCATCCACAAGCCGCCTCACCAGGCCGAAGAAGCTGTTCGGAAGGACATCGCCAGGCCACAGCCGGACTATAAATCTCTTCATGGCCCGATCGGCCGCCTTATGTAGCTCGACCATCTGCTTCAGCTGGTCGCTCATTGGCACCGGGTGTTCGGCCTCAGCATACTGAGACCAGAACAGCTTCTCCGTTGAGCTTCCATCCTCGGCCTGGTAAAATTGTGCGGCATCGGACACGCTGCAGGGCAAATCTGCGAATGCTCCTGGAGAGCTCCGGATTCGGGTAAGTAATCGGTAATTTACTTTTACATTCTTGCTTTGCATATAGAAAGCCTTACCCGCCGCTATCTTCTTCATCGCATCGACCTCCTGGAGGGCCTTTTGGGCTTCGTCCTTGGCACTTTTTGCCATCTCGAGGGCCGCGGCAAGCTCAGACTCCCGCGTCTTTGAGTGAAGCTCCAACGCCTCGTGCTTCGCCACGAGAGCCTGGAGCTCTTGCTTCACCTCGCCCACCCGAGCCTCGTGCTTCTCTCGCTCGGTGCGCTCCCTGGCCGCTATATCCTCGGCCTTGGTTAGCGCTTGCTTCAGGGTCGCCACCTCGGTCGTGGCCCCTGGCAAATGTACGATGATCCTGTCATTTTGCAACCGCGTCTTCTTTTATATATACATATCTATAGACATGGTATTACTTACCCTTGTTCTCCTCGAGCTGCCTCTTGGCAAGGCCGAGCTCTTTCCTGGACCCCTCGAGGTCCTGCTTCAGTACGGCGACCTCCACAGTCAGTGCGGCGGACGCCAGCAGCGAAGCCTGCATATGCATATTGACATACTTATATTAGCCTCCTGCGATACACCGAACAAAGCATCAGGGGCTACTGTCTATGCGGTAATATTTCTACTGGATTTTAAAACACTTACCTCGAAGCCTGTTAGAAGGCTGGCACAGGCTTCAGTCAACCCGCTCTTGGCGGACTGAACCTTCTGGACCACCGCACTCATAACAGTACGGTGCTCCTCATCGATGGAAGCGCTGTGAAGCGCTTCCAACAGATTGTCCGGCGCCTCTGGATGGACAGAGGTCACCGGCACAGGCGTCTTGCCCCTCTTATAAGGAGGCCGCCTGCCCGAGCCTGGAACCGCTGGAGGTTCCGGCGCGGTGTTCGGCTGAGGGACGAACTCGGAGCTCTCAGGGGCTCCGTCCCCTCGGCTCCCGGAGTCCGAAAGGTCGCTGTGAGGCGCCTCCGGGACTATCTGCCCTCGATCCGGTGCCTCTTGAGATAGTACCTCGGCGTCGTCGGCAGGATGATGGGAAGTGGCAGTCGGGACTGGATCATTATCCGTGTTCGACGAGCCCAGGGAGCCGTTCGATGATACATCGATACTGGCTCGTGGCGGCCTGTATAATTACGTTCGGCATTAGGGAAAACAGGGCGATGAAGGAATTCTATGAGTTACTCTGGTATTCGAATACTTACGATCTCCCCGGGGGCTTGGCCCTGGGTAAACACTCGTCTTCGCCTTCGTCGGCGGCGGTGGAACTGTCCGGAAGGAGAGTCCTTCCCTTCTTGGACCCTTCGGCCTCCCCAGTTGGGGCGAACTTCCTTTTCTTGTCTCCCCCGCTTGGAGGGGGAGCATCTTCTTCTTCATCCTCGTCTTTGGGGGAGGAGTGTGCCGCAGAGTTATCGGACGATGAGTCCGATAACACCTGGCGCCGGGAACTCTTTCGGGTTCCCTTGGCCTTCTTGGTCTTCTCCGGCACCTTGTAAGGGGCCGGAGTCAGCATCTCCGTTAGGAGAGCGCCCGCAGTATCTTTGGGCAAAGGGGCCAGACAGTTGATCTACCCCGACATCTCCACCCAGTCCTGATTAAAAGCATGGAGATTAGACCCCGCACATAATTAAGCTAGGGAAAATAAATGTCCTACAGGACGTATTGAACTCACCGAACGCGCTAGGCGCTTTGTGCTTAGTCTGGGGTCCTCGGCAAGAGAAGGAGGGACCTCAGCGCTCTTGAACAGCACCTTCCAGACGTCCTTGTGCGTCATATCGAAGAGCTCGCTCAGAGTCTGGTGCTGGGCCGGGTCGAACTCCCACAAAGTAAAATCCCGTTGTTGGCGCGGGAGGATCCGGCGGATGAGCATAACTTGGACTATGTTGACAAGCTTGAGCTTCTTGCTCACCATACTCCGGATACATTTCTGGAGTCCATCCAGTTCCACCGATGAACCCCACGACAAGACCTTCTCTTTCCAGGAAGTGAGCCGTGTAGGGAATCCGGACCGAAACTCGGGGGCTGCCGCCCATTCGGCGTCGCGCGGCTCGGTGATGTAGAACCACGCCGATTGCCATCCCTTTATTGTCTCCATGAAGGAGCCTTCAAGCCATATAACGTTGGGCATCTTTCCCACCATGGCTCTGCCGCATTCTGCTTGTTGGCCTCGTACAACCTTCGGCTTGATATTGAAGGTCTTTAACCACATGCCGAAGTGGGGCCGGATGCAGTGGAAAGCCTCACACACGACGATGAACGCCGAAATGTTGAGGACGAAGTTCAGGGCCAGATCATGAAAATGCAGCCCATAGTAGAACATGAGACCACAGACGAATGGATGGAGGGGAAACCCCAGTCTGCGAAGGAAGTGGTGGAGGAAAACTACCCTCTCGTGAGGTTCCGGGGTAGGGACGATCTGCCACGCAGCGGGCAGCCGATGTGTGATATTCGCGGCTATGTATCCGGCTCCGCGCAGCTTCTTGATGTCTCCCTCCGTGACGGCGGAGACCATCCACCTGCCTCCCGCTCCGGACATGGTTGGAGAAGGTTGAGGTGGGAAGTGTGGACTTGGGCGCTAGAGCTCGAGTGTGCGAAAACGGATGAGCAAAGGAGGAAGAAGGCGTGGATAGAAAGGTGAATCCTTATCCCTTTATATGGGCGGACGATGCTAAGCGTCCCCACTTGCCTGGTAAAACTCGCTCATCCCCCAAGCGCCGTAATCAACGGCGCGGTTGGGTTACCCACGCCCGTATTGATGAGAATCCCGTAATAAGGGGACATGATATCTGCTTTGACAAGGCATGTCGAAAAATTGCCTCGCGTTGTGTGCAGGGCTGCTTAAAGGAAACGGTTCGAATAATCACCGGGCCATGACATAACATCATGTTGCCAAAACAAGTCAGCAAATTAGAATTGCAAAAATATTATTCTCTGTATGGTGGTATGTGGAACTTATTTTGCAGGGTCGGACACTATCCTTGTTTTCAAGTTCTTCTATGATATATTCGGAGAAGGAACCCACCTTGCAATGCCGAAGACAATACTGCGCACCGGACTCATCGTCATTGAAGCCTGGTTCAGGGGCTACTGAGGGAGTCCTAGATTAGGGGGTCTCCGGACAGCCGGACTATCTCCATTGGCCGGACTGTTAGACTATGAAGATACAGATTGAAGACTTCGTCTCGTGTCCGGATGGGACTCTACTTGGCATGGAAGGCAAGCTAGGTGATATGGATATGGATATCTCCTCCTTTGTAACCGACCTTGTGTAACCCTAACCCTCTCCGGTGTCTATATAAACCGAAGGGTTTTAGTCCGTAGGACAACAACCATAACATACAATCATACCATAGGCTAGCTTCTAGGGTTTAGCCTCTCTGATCTCGTGGTAGATCTACTCTTGTACTACCCATATCATCAATATTAATCAAGCAGGACGTAGGGTTTTACCTCCATCAAGAGGGCCCGAACCTGGGTAAAACATTGTGTCCCCTGCCTCCTGTTACCATCCGGCCTAGACGCACAGTTCGGGACCCCTACCCGAGATCCGCCGGTTTTGACATCGACAGTAAGGTTGCGATCAGAAAGGATCGACACATGGACAAAGTCATGCTTGTTGAGTCCCTAGGATACAACCTTATGTCTGTCTCAATGCTTTGTGATCTTGATATGGTTGTTGTCTTTGGCAAGTACCGTTGTATTGTGGTTATGGAAGCTGACAATTCCAAAGTCTTCGAAGGTTTTAGGAGAGGAGACCTGTATATTGTTGATTTCTCTACAGGACCACAACCAGCCATGTGTCTACTTGCAAAAGCTTCAGAAGGCTGGCTCTAGCATCAACGACTTGGTCATACAGGCATGAGGAATTTGCACAAGCTTGCGAAGAAGAAGCATGTCATTGGCATCGAGAATGTCAAATTCCTCAAGGATCACCTATGCGGAGCCTGTGAAGCCGGGAAGATGACAAAGGCCAAGCATCCAGCGAAGACTATCATGACCACCAGTCGCCCATTTGAATTACTTCACATGGATCTCTTTGGTCCTAATCATTATTCTGCTGTTTCAAATGAAGCATCTCAATATGGCTTTGTTATTGTTGATGATTACTCTCATTACACATGGGTACACCTTGTTACTTACAAACATGAAGTGCAGGAAGTCTTCAAACGGTTTTCCTCGAGGGCTTCAACCAACTTTGTTGTGAAGATCAAGCACATCAGAAGTGACAATGGCACTGAGTTCAAGAATTCTGGTCTCGATGACTATCTTGATGAACTTGGTATTACTCATGAGTTATCTGCTCCTTATACTCCTCAACAGAACGGCGTTGTGGAGCACAAGAACAGGACTCTTGCTGAGATGGCTCGCACTATGCTTGATGAATACAAAATGCCTCGTCGTTTTTGGACCGAGGCAATTGATACTGCGTGCCACATCATCAACAGAGTATATCTTCACAAATTCTTCAAGAAGACTGCCTATGAACTCCTCACTGATAAGAAACCCAATGTAAGTTATTTCAAAGTCTTCGGTGCTAAATGTTGGATTAGAGATCCTCATCACAACTCAAAATTTGCACCGAAAGCACATGAAGGTTTTATGCTTGGTTACGGAAAGGACTCGCACACCTACAGAGTCTTCAACAACGTTCTTCACAAGGTTGTTGAAACTGTAGATGTGCGGTTCGATGAAACTAATGGCTCGCAAAGAGAGCACCTACCTACTGTCATAGATGAACCAGCACCTGAGGAAACTATCAAGTTCAAGGCTACTGAGGATGTCATTCCCACTGAAGAATATGCTGAAGAATTCATTCCAAAACATGAGGAACGTCGAGCTAATGCACCTGAAGAAAATACTAAAGAAAATGGTGCTGCAGAGAATGCTGATCAAATTCTTCAACGACAACCAGCTCATCCTCGCATTGCAAAAGAAGTGCAAGTTGAAAAGATCATCAATGACATCAAAGCGCCAGGTCCTCTCACACGCTCAACAGCTTCACATTTATCTAACTTTTGTGGGCACTATGCTTTTGTCTCTATTACAGAGCCCACTAAGGTAGATGAAGCATTTCTGGAGCCTGAGTGGATTCAGGACATGCAAGAAGAATTACATCAGTTCGAGCTCAACAATGTCTGGGAACTGGTCAAACGCCCAGATCCTCGCAAGCACAATATCATTGGCACAAAGTGGATCTACTGCAACAAGCAAGATGAAAATGGCCTTGTGGTGAGGAATAAGGCACGGCTTGTAGCTCAAGGCTACACACAGGTTGAAGGAATTGATTTCGATGAAAGTTTTGCACCTGTTGCTAGACTTGAGGCTATTCGCATATTACTTGCTTATGCTAACCATCATGATATCACTTTATATCAAATGGATGTGAAAAGTGCATTCCTCAATGGTAAGCTTGAGGGAGAAGTATATGTTTCTCAACCCCTAGGTTTTGAAGATCCAAAGAATCCTGACAAATTCTTCAGACTCAACAAGGCCCTCTATGGCCTCAAGCAGGCCCCACAGGGGTGGTATGTTACCTTGAAGGAATTCCTCATGAAGAAAGGCTTCAAACCCGGTTCACTCGACCCTACTCTTTTCACTAAATCTTATGATGGTGAATTGTTTGTGTGCCAAATATATGTTGATGATATTATCTTTGGCTGTACTAACCAACGTTATAGTGATGAATTTGCCTATATGATGAGTGAAGAATATCAAATGTCTATGATGGGAGAGTTGAAATTCTTCTTAGGTCTTCAAATTCATCAACAATGCAATGGCATATTCATATCTCAGGAGAAATACCTCAAGGATGTACTGAGGAAATTCGGCATGCAAGATTGCAAAGGCGTAAAAATTCCTATGCCGACAAATGGCCATCTGTGCACTGATGAAAATGGTATTGACTTTGATCATAAGGTATACTGCTCCATGATTGGTTCTTTATTGTACTTATGTGCATCTAGGCCAGATATAATGCTTAGTGTTTGCATGTGTGCCCGATTTCAAGCTACACTGAAGGAATCACACCATAAGGCTGTGAAGCATATTCTTCGATATCTAGCTCACACACCAACACTTGGATTATGGTACCCCAAGGGCTCGGCTTTTGATCTCATTGGATATTCTGACTCTGACTATGCTGGTGATCATGTGGACCGCAAGTCAACATCTGGTACATGTCATTTCCTCGGACGATCTTTGGTCTGTTGGTCCTCGAAGAAACAGAACTGCGTATCACTATCTACTGCTGAAGCTGAGTACATTGCCACTGGTTCTTGCTGTGCTCAATTGCTATGGATGAAGCAAACTCTCAAGGACTACGGCGTCAACATGAAGAATGTGCCTCTCTTCTGTGACAATGAGAGTGCCATCAAGATTTCTCACAAGCCAGTTCAGCACTCGAAGACAAAGCACATTCAGATTTGTCAGCATTTTCTTCGTGATCATGTGTTGAAGGGCGACATTTCTATTGAGCATGTGAAGACTGAAGAACAGCTAGCCGATATCTTCACAAAGCCCTTGGATGAGAAGAGATTTAGCAAGTTGCGGTGTGAGCTAAATATCCTAGAATCTTCGAATGTTCTTTGAAAAAGACACTCATCCTAACACTTATGCAAAATTGATGACTTAGATGTGCAACACATGAAGAAATGTTTTTCTTCAATCAATGAAGAATAACACTCTTAGTGTGAAGAAATTAATGAAGAATTTGATTCTCAGAACCCTACGATAATTGTACGCGGTGTCTGAAATCATCATTCTTATACGGTGGGTCACGCCACCACCAAAAGTTGAAATTCCTCAATTGATCATATTCTTCAACTTTGCACTGTCTTCACTGTTTCCGTCGTTTTTCTTCATTGGCTATATATATATAAGTTTATGTCCTCTACATCATTCACTTATTGCTAATTCTTCAAGTTGGTTTTTCTGCCTAAGTGAATGTGATCGGACCCTTCCCCTCTATGCTATACTCAACCCAATCTGTTCACAAATTCTTCATGTGCGTTCTATTTGAAACTCGTTCAAAATCATCACTGTGTCCTTGTCAGCTGAAGAAATTGCGAACGGAACTTTAAAACCTATCTTATCTAAATTTTCGGCTTTGCCGCTCAAACCATTCTGCATCCCACGATACACTTATCCATTCACCCACGATCGCACATGATCTCCACCTCTCAGTATGTGGGTGACACATGTCAAGCGAATGAGAAGGGTCAGGGGCATGTTCGTCCAATTTCTTCGGGCGAGCAGTTTTTCACCGTGGCTATAAATACCTCTCCTTCCCTTCCTCAGTTCTTTTACTCCGCTCGATCTCTCTCCAGCTCAAGCTTCTCAAACCCTAGCGCTGCCGCTACTTCATCGTCGCCGGTGAGGAAGAGCTTCACTGCCTCGACCTCGTCGCCAACGTACTCGCACCGACCGCAGAAATCTTCACTCCGCCGCCGCCATAGCCGTCTTCCTCCGCCGAGTTAGGGCGTGGAAGATCTACACAGACGAACTTCACCTCTCCTCTTCACTGTTCGTCGTGTTCTTCATCCAGGGTAATTAAAAGTTACTTTTACTGCCCTCGTTGATTCGAATGATTATCTACAAAATCTTCAAAGGTGTTTTTCTTCATATTTTCACACACTAAAACACGTCACAAGTCATCTGTTCTTGATTCGTTTCTCTAAGCATCATTTTTCTTCAAGATTCCGCAATTGTGTGGATCTTCGATCTATACAACTCTGGAACCTAAGACAAAGAACGCTTAGTGAAATTCTTCAAGACTCATCTGGTCAAATTCCTCAAACTTGTTCTTTTTGAAAAACCTTCTGAGAACGCATATGACCTCTCCAAATTCCTCGCAACTATACTCTGTTCACAGGTACTCATGTCAGCTGCTGAATCACTAGGTTCTCATCAACTTAACTCATTTGCAGCGTTCCTCGAAGAAAAGTTGCATACTTCTTCAGAGAATTCAATTGTCCAAATTCCTCAACTGAAGAAAATGGCTAACGGTAAGAAGCCACAGAAAGGAGGAAAGAGGCCTGAGGTCAATACATTGTTTGAGATCCCTGATGAAATATATGCTGGGTACTTCACACCTACTGAGGAAACCAAGAATGAGCGCAAGGTGCGCATTCAGAAGATAGAGAGGAGATGGGCTAGAGAGTGGAGGGATTACAGATATGTCACTCCCAAGTACATGAAGAAATTCGCACTCAATCCTCCATGCCCAAGACCTCCATTGGCACCTGGCCAAATAGCTGATCCCACTAGCCTCAAGCGCGGTGAGGATTATCCTGACGAATGGGCCAAGCGCCAAGCCAAGTTGGCTAAGCAAGCCAGAGAAGCAGTGAGGAAATTCAATGAAGACTCTGCTGCTGCTGCCTCTTCTGAGGCCTCTGCTGTCAAGCCAAAGAAGGCTATGTCAAAGAAGCCTGCGCGCAAGCCAAGTGCTTCACCAACAATGCCCTCAAGGCCAAGCTCCTCAGCAATGCCCTCACGGCCAGAATCCTCAAAGCCCTCACTGCCAATTCCTCATGCTGCTCCTGCTCCCTCAAAATCCTCAGCTCCTCCAAAGTCCTCAGATGTTCCAACAAAGTCCTCAGCACCTGTGCATCTTGCCTCGTGCCAAAGGACTGCAGGCATGTCCATTGCCTCAGGAGCTTCAGCTAGTTCCTCAGCTGCACCAACTTCCTCAACAGGACCCTCTCTACTGAAGACTAGGCCACTGCTGGACGAGGTCCTCGCCCTATTCCTCAGAAGAAGCAAGTTGCCTTCCAAGTGTCGTCTGATGAAGACGAAGCTGATGATGATGAACTTGCAGAAATCATCAGAGATAGGAAAGTCAGGGCCGCTGGAGCCAAGGGAACAGATGTGCCACTGCTTTTGGATCCCAAGTTGATCCTTGAATACATTGATGTTTGGCACAAGGACCCCAACACTCCCATGCCGGATTTCAAGCTGACTCCTGGTCAAATTCACATGCTGACTCACTTCATACAAGAAGAGAAATGGAAATTTGAATAAGGGAGGAGGGTGAAGAAAGCATAGTACAAGAAAGAGCGCTTTCTGAAGCAAAACGTTCTGAAGCTTTCACCTGAAGAACTTGTTGCTCTCCAATCTGAAATCAAGAAACCGAGTGATGAATTTGATCGCTATTATGCTGACTGGCTGGGAGCCAAAGTCAGATTTGTAAAGATCACAAAACAGTTCACCTCCACTGTTGCAGCCCCAACGCAACAGGAAAATCCTCAGGCTGAAGCATCTGCTCAGCCTACTGAAGAAAATGCCAGCACCGCTGATGACAATCAGGCTGCTAAAGAAAACATGAGTTCCAGGGCTGACGACTGCATTCCAGCCGCTGAAGAAATTGGAAGGGCACCCACTAGTGGTGTGCCTGAAGAAAATGAAGAAAATCAAACAGATTCCTCTGCTCCTCCTGTGCCTACACCAACTCCAATCCTTCCATCTGCATCACAGGTGAAGAAGACCAAGGCTGCGGAGCGTGCAGCAGTGAAGAAAAGGAAAGCATCAGCTGCTTCAGATTCTTCAGCTCCGAAGAAGATGAAGCCTATGACAAGTTCATTTGCTAATCCCATTGATGCTGTTCCCATCTCGACCAGGCCATCAAAGGACCTCGTTCCTTTTGGTGAAGAATATGAGATCCCTAGCAGATCTGATGAAGAAAATCATTCTGCTACTTCATCAGAGAAGATTGATGAAGAAATTGAAGTGGATACGATCCCTTCAACACCTTTCATCTCCTCGTCCATGCCTCAGTTCACAGCTGAAGAGGCTAGCGTTGAAGAAATGGAAGATGAAGATGTGGACGTTGGCTGCTCCACACCAGTAATAAGTGATGAATTCTAGGAAAGTCAGCATCCAAACTCTCCAATGTTCACACCGTTGCAGCAAATACCTCAGTCGCCTGCACAAACTGTTCAAATAGGCTCTGAAGAAACTCACCCCACTTCATCTATAGATGAGGAAATTCCAGCCACTAGTGCTGAAGAAACTGCTGCTGCTGAACATCTAAAGACGCAGACTGCCACTAAAGAGGAACCAGAAATTCCTCAGCCTGAAGAACCTGAGATTGCGATTCCTGAGGTCGTGATGCAACTCACTGACACTCCTCTGCCCAAGCTAAAGGATCCATTCTCATGCAAGCAAAAGTTCAAGGCTGATGATTTCTTCGGCGAGCATGTATTCTTCGAAGACTACAACCCTTATAACTCTGCTCGCATTAGGAAGAGGCGTTTCTGGACTGCTAGTCAAGCCAATTTCTATTCCTAAGTGCTGTTCAACAAAGAGAAAATCTTCTATCATGAGCATATTCCTCACGTGGATATGGAATCTCTGCCGTGCTTCTCACCAGTCCTTAGTGTTCTTCACAATGCTGGACTGTTAAACTTTTGCTCTGACATCTGTGATTGGAATGAAGAACTGATTCTTCAATTCTATGCAATGCTGCACATCACAGGAGATTCTGAAGATGTGAATTCATGGGTGCTGGACTGGATGTCTGAAAACACTCACTACACTGCACCAGCTTCTGAATTGCTTCGTGCCTTACCACTCAGTCCTCCCCTTGAAGAAGCTCATTGCATCTACAGTGAACCTGAGCTTACAAATCACTACATGCAGGTGCTGATGAAACCTTTGAAGTCAGGTCAGGCACCAAGAACCAAATTTCTCGTGAAGGAATTGCTGTATGTGCCAAGAACTGTCTATCGTATTCTTACGAGGAAAATGAGTCCTATCAAAGGCCATGACTCATCTGATGAGGAAATTGTTGGCATCATGAAGAATATGGTATTCAACATCGTTCATGGCATTCCCGTCAATTATCACGATTTCTTCATGAGGACTTTGGCAAATATTGCACTGTCTCCATTTGAGCTGAAGCCTTATGCTCCTTGGATTATGAGATTCCTCAGGACAAGGTCTTCACTCAACTACAAAGCTGATTTTCAGAATCACCTTAGCTACCTGCCTCCCATTGAAGTCCTCAAGCAGACCTATTCCTCAGTTGATGGAAAGGGCAAGGCACCAGCTGTTATAGATGAAGGCATTCGTCCATTGGATGGTCAATTTTGCAAAGCTGCTTCTTATCCCACCAATGATGATTCTGCCACACATGACTCTGCAAATGCACCCAAGTCCACTCCTCAAGCCACTGCTCCGCGTGTGATGACTGACCGTGAACTTCTACTCAGTCTTCACCAGAAGGTGGATCGAAATCACAAATGGGTTAAGCGTCAGTTTGGTTCATTTCTTCACAACATGAATGCTACACACAATGCAGTGAAGAAAAACCATTACTACCTCCATCAAGTCTTCGGTCGTACCTGGGCAATCCTGTCACATCTGTATGGTGAAGACGATCTGAAGAAAATGGGTCTCAATGAAGATTTTGACTGGTCTGCACCTCCACCGAAGATATTCAAGAAGGTCAAGGTTCCTTCTCTGGTGGCCAGCTCATATTCTTCATCGCGCAACAGTGATGAAAATGAAGACTTGGACGACACTGCGGCAGGCCCTACTACAATAAACGACCCCAACAACGCTGGCACTCCTTCATCAACTTGATATTCTTCAGGGGCGTTAGTCCTCATATTCGATCCTTTTGGTCATTTGATGATAAAGGGGGAGAATTTTGAGTTAGTCTTCAAGCGGGTCTTTCTATATGGGCGCTCGTTTTTTTTTCAAGTTACAACTCTCGTTCTTCTGAGACTTCTATTGGATCGAGTTGTAAACTTAAACCCGATGGTGCTCTGATACTCCTGATACGTTTTTCTGCATGCTTATTCCTCGTTAATATTATTGCACGCGTGCTGAATTACATCAGTCACCATATTTCATCATGAATTTCAAATTCTTCACTGTTATATGTCAAATGCGTGTATGAATTACAAAATATAGGGGGAGATCTCCATGATTCAACTCTTCAAGTGTGCATTGCTTCAAAAGCAAATTCCTCACTATGCACATCTTCAGGGGGAGTTCTTCTATATCTTGCAATCAAATTCCTCAATATCAGTATTTACACTTCATATGTTTATCCCCGTTGAAAACTTAACCTATATTGTCATCAATCACCAAAAAGGGGGAGATTGTAAGTGCATCTAGTGCCCCTTAGTGATTTTGGTGTATTGAAGACTTATAGGTTAAGGGACTAATGTGTTTGTGAGTGTACACAGGTCAATAAGTCTATGAGGAGTTTGATATTTACAGAGAAAGTCGACCCCTAAAAATGAAGTTCTTCGACAGAAGACTTTGGATTTCTGAAGACTTTCTGAAGACTTTGAAAGTGAAGAAATTGGTGTGACCTTGAAGACTTGGTATTCATTCGAGGAACATGAAGCGTGAATACTTTTGTTTTCCTAGTTTCATTTCTCTTTCTTGAGTCATAGGAAACACCGTACTGTTAAAGGGGGTCGAGGAAATACTAAGGAAAAATTTCCATGTGATGCTCAACTCAAAATCCTACACCTACCAATCCCTTCGAGTGAAGCCATTGGAAATCTCATACAGTCCAGTCATATTCTTCAGTGATAGAGATGAAGTTCTTCTAGTCTCTAAGAAATTTGTTCTGACTGAGGAGTTAGGAATTCGCCAGTGCGGATTTCCTACACAGTGAGGAACATGATAGCCCTGAGGATTTTTCTACTCAAAATTCTGACCGTTGCTGTGCTATGCGCCAGCTGTCCCAAAATATCTATCCACCTAACGGTCATATCATTTAAGGGCATTTATGTCTTATCATGTCGGACTGCTCCCTAGGCTATAAATAGCCGCCCCCTACAACCACTAGCTGGTTGGCTGCTCCGAGAGAAACTGACACTTGTCATTTGAGAGCAACCCATCCTCCAAGGACTTTGAGCGAAAATCATCAAGTGAGGAAAAACCCAAAACCCAAACACCAACAAACCCCAAGTGATTGAGCATCACTGAAGAGATTGATCCTGCGTGGATCCGACACTTGTTACCTTTGAAGACTGTGCTTCTTCCAGACGGTTAGGCGTCATGGTCTAGAGCTTCCAAGAGGAATTGTGGTTCGTCGAGTGACCAAGTTTGTTAGGTTCGGAAGTCACCTGAAGACTTCCACGAGTGATTGGGCGAGGTCTGTGTGACCTTAGCTCAAGGAGAATACGGTGAGGACTTGGTGTCCTGAGCTGCGTGCTCAGGACTCGGTGTCCGGGACTGTGTGTCCTCAAGTTTAAATACTTAGCCGCTCCAACCAGACGTACAACTGAGACAACAGTTGGAACTGGTCTACCAAATCATTGTCTTCACCAAGCTTACTGGTTCTATTCCCTCAACTCTTTCATTTCCTCATAACTTTGTTGTGTGTTTGTTCATATCTGTGTTTGAAGACTTTGACTGAAGACTTTCTCAATTTCCTCAGTCTGTTCGTCTTCATCCTGTGTTATCCTATGCTTACGCTTCCTGTACTCTGTGCCTGTCTTCATTTCATCATGATGACTATGCTTGTATTCTGTTATGTTTACTTTTGAGTACTTATTCTGCTGCTAGTAGTTCTACGCTAAGGAATTTCCTCACCAGCAAATTCCTGAGTGAAGAATTTCATAAAAATCGCCTATTCACCCCCCTCTAGTCGATATAACGCACTTTCAAACACGAGAGAGAGAGATCAAACACATAGCTACTAGTACATACCCTCAGCCCCGAGGGTGGACTACTCCCTCCTCGTCATGGAGAGGACCGGGATGATGAAGATGGCCACCGAAGAGGGGTTCCCCCCCTCCGGCAGGGTGCCGGAACGGGTCTAGATTGGTTTTCGGTGGCTACGCTGGCTTCTGGAGGCGGAACTCCCGATCTATTCTGCTCCCCACAGTTTTTAGGGTATATGGATATATATAGGAGGAAGAAGTACGTCGGTGGATCTCCGGGCTGTCCATGAGGGTGGGGGCGCGCCTAGGGGGTGGGCACGTCCCCACCCTCGTGGGCAGCCCGGGACTCTCCTGGTCCATCTTCGGTACTCCGTGGGCTTCTTCTGGTCCAAAAATAAGTTCCGTGAAGTTTCAGGTCAATTGGACTCCGTTTGATTTTCCTTTTCTGTGATACTCCAAAACAAGGAAAAAACAGAAACTGGCACAGGCAATGGGCTCTAGGTTAATAGGTTAGTCCCAAAAAATAATATAAAAGTGCATAATAAAGCCCATAAACATCCAAAACAGATAATATAATAGCATGGAACAATAAAAAATTATAGATACGTTGGAGACGTATCAGCATCCCCAAGCTTAATTCCTGCTCGTCCTCGAGTAGGTAAATGATAAAAATAGAATTTTTGATGTGGAATGCTACCTAACATATTTCTCTAAGTAATTCTCTTCATTTTGGCATGAATGTTCAAATCCATAAGACTCAAGACAAAAGTTTAATATTGACATAAAAATAATAATAATTCAAGCATACTAACTAAGCAATCATGTCTTCTCAAAATAAGATGGCCAAAGAAAGTTATCCCTACAAAATCATATAGTCTGGCTATGCTCCATCTTCACCACACAAAGTATTTATATCATGCACAACCCCAATGACAGGCCAAGCAATTGTTTCATACTTTTGGTGTTCTCAAACTTTTTCAATATTCACGCAATACATGAGCGTGAGCCATGGACATATCACTATATGCGGAATAGAATGGTGGTTGTGGAGAAGACAAAAAGGGAGAAGATAGTCTCACATCAACTAGGCATATCAACGGTCTATGGAGATGCCCATTAATGGATATCAATGTGAGTGAGTAGGGATTGCCATGCAACGGATGCACTACAGCTATAAGTATATGAAAGCTCAACAAAAGGAACTACGTGGGTGTGCATCCAACTCGCTTGCTCACGAGGACCTAGGGCATTTTGAGGAATCCCATCATTGGAATATACAAGCCAAGTTCTATAATGAAAAATTCCCACTAGTATATGAAAGTGATATCATAGGAGACTCTCTATCATGGAGCTACTTTGAAGCACAAGTGTGGAAAAAGGATACTAGTATTGTCCCTTTTTATTTTCCCCTTTGTTTTTGGGCCTCCCCCCTTTTTTTGGGACAATACTATATGAATGATGATCATCACACTTCTATTTATTTACAGCTCAATCATTACAACTCGATAATAGAAAAAAGTATGACTCTATATGAATGCCTCCGGTGGTATATTGGGATAGCAATGATGCATGAGTGACATGTTTATAAAGAATTATGAACGGTGGCTTTGCCACAAATACAATGTCAACTACATGATCATGCAAAGCAATATGAAAATGATGGAACGTGTCATAGTAAACGGAACGGTGGAAAGTTGCATGGCAATATATCTCAGAATGGCTATGGAAATGCCATGATAGGTTGGTATGGTGGCTGTTTTGAGGAAGGTATATGGTGGGTGTATGATACCGGCGAAAGATGCATCGTATTAGAGAGGCTAGCAATGGTGGAAGGGTGAGAGTGCGTATAATCCATGGACTAAACATTTGTCATAAAGAATCACATACTTATTGCAAAAATCTATTAGTTATCGTAACAAAGTACTACGCGCATGCTCCTAGGGGGATAGATTGGTAGGAAAAGACCATCGCTCGTCCCCGACCGCCACTCATAAGGAAGACGATCAATAAATAAATCATGCTCCGACTTCTTCACATAACGGTTCACCATACGTGCATGCTACGGGAATCACAAACTTCAACGCAAGTATTTCTCAAATTCACAACTACTCAACTAGCATGACTCTAATATCACCATCTTCATATCTCAAAACAATCATCAAGTATCAAACTTCTCATAGTATTCAATGCACTTTATATGAAAGTGTTTATTATATCCCTCTTGGATGCCCATCATATTAGGACTAAATTCATAACCAAAGCAAACTACCATGCTGTTTAGAGACTCTCAAAATGATATAAGTGAAGCATAAGAGTTCATCTATTTCTTCAAAATAAAACGACCGCCGTGCTCTAAAAAGATATAAGTGAAGAACTAGAGCAAATAACAAATTACTCCGAAAGATATAAGTGAAGATCAATGAGTATTCAAATAATTATGCAACTATGTGAAGACTCTCTAACATTTAAGAATTTCAGATCTTGGTATTTTATTCAAACAGCAAGAAAAACTAAATAAAATAAAATGACGCTCCAAGCAAAACACATATCATGTGGCGAATAAAATATAGCTCCAAGTAAAGTTACCGATGAACGAAGACGAAAGAGGGGATGCCTTCCGGGGCATCCCCATGCTTAGGCTCTTGGTTGTCCTTGAATATTAACTTGGGGTGCCTTTGGCATCCCCAAGCTTAGGCTCTTTCCACTCCTTATTCAATAGTCCATCGAATCTTCACCAAAAACTTGAAAACTTCACAACACAAAACTTAAAAGAAAATCTTCGTGAACTCCGTTAGCGAAAGAAAACAAAAAACCACTTCAAGGTATTGTAATGAACTCATTCTTTATTTATATTGGTGTTAAACCTACTGTATTCCAACTTCTCTATGGTTTATAAACTCTTTTACTAGCCATAGATTCATCAAAATAAGCAAACAACACACGAAAAACAGAATCTGTGAAAAACAGAACAGTATGTAGTAATCTGGATCAAACATATACTTCTGGAACCCCAAATATTCTAAAATAAATTTCTGGACGTGAGGAATTTATCTATTAATCATCTGCAAAAAATTAACTAAATAGGACTCTCCAATAAAAAATGGCAGCAATTCTCGTGAGCGCTAAAGTATCTGTTTTTTACAGCATGATCACAAAGACTTTCCCCAAGTCTTCCCAAAGGTTCTACTTGGCACAAACACTAATTAAAACATAAAAACTCAATAATAACAGAGGCTAGATAAATTATTTGTTTCTAAACAGGAGCAAAAAGCAAGGAACAAAAATAAAATTGGGTTGCCTCCCAATAAGCGCTAACGTTTAACGCCCCTAGCTAGGCATGATGATTTTAATGATGCTCACATAAAGGATAAGAATTGAAACATAAAGAGAGCATCATGAAGAATATGACTAGAACATTTAAGCCTAACACACTTCCTATGCATAGGGATTTTGTGAGCAAACAACTTGTGGGAACAATAATCAACTAGCATAGGAGGGCAAAACAAGCATAACTTCAAAACTTTAAGCACATAGAGAGGAAACTTGATGTTATTGCAATTCCTACAAGCATATGTTCCTCCCTCATAATAATTTTTAGTAGCATTATGAATGAATTCAACAATATAACCAGCAGCTAAAACATCTTTTCATGATCTACAAGCATAGAAATTTTATTACTCTCCACATAAGCAAAATTCTTCTCATTCGGAATAGTGGGAGTATCATAAGAGACTCAAATACTATAAATTGTTTCCACATTAAAAGAGTAATGTTCAGAAAAGGGGTAATCATAATCATGACAAGTTTTATAAATATAATCATCACTACTTTTTATAGCATATGTATCATCACAATAATCATCATAAGTAGCAACTTTGTTCTCATCATAATCAATTGAAACCTCTTCCAAGATAGTGGAATCATTACTAAATAAAGTCATTACTAAATAAAGTCAACATCCTCCAAAATAGTGGGATCATTACTTCCTAAAGTTGACACTCTTCCAAACCCACTTTCATCAATATAATCATCATAAGTAGGAGGCATGCTATCATCATAATAAATTTGCATATCAAAACTTGGGAGACTACAAATATCATCTTCATTAAACATAGCTTCCCCAAGCTTGGGACTAACATTAATTGTAGCAAATACATTCTCAAAAACATCATCTTCTTCAAACATAGCATCCCCAAGCTTGGGCCTTTTCATATCATAAGCATAATCACTCTCATCATTAATAGTATGGATAGCACCGATAGTATAGCAATTATCATCATCACAAGGAGTAATAGGAGCAACATCATTTGGGAGGGATACCTTTTTACCTTTGCATCTCTGTTTTTTCTTTTTCTTCTTCATATCATGTGTGCGTTTAACCCTCTTTTTCGAGCTCCTTATTGATGAGATGGTTGAATAGAAGGCTCCTCCTCGTTACCTGATTCATCATAAGAAATAATAGAAGGATATTGGGAAGTCTCTTCCCTTTCATTAGTATTCTCTTCATCTTCTATTTGTTTTCTTTTCTTTATGTAATTGGCAATATAAGGATTTTCAATACAATTCACCGCACAATACATATAAATTTCCTCTAGCTCAAAATCAAGAAGTTTATCACGGGCAAATACTGGAAGATAGTTAGTTATACGTTTCATTTCTTCATAACCCATAAGAAAACTAAGTTCATTATGATGTTCAAGGGAAATCAAGTCATCACAATTTTTGGAAACGATTATATCATGAAACAATTTGCATCGGATGCTTAAATGACCACGTTCATTGCAAAGTTCACAAGTACGACTAAGAAAATTTAAATTTTCAGCACAAACATCCAACCTTTCTTGCAACCATTTAGTTTCTAAGTACTTATGCCTCTTGCAAAATCTATCTTCCCTAATTGGTGTGTATTTGCAAACTCTATGTGCTCCACAAAAATTGACATGATTTTAAGAGACATTCTCATCATGACTAGTGCAATCATCATTAGTACTATGGATATTCAAAGAGTTCATACTAATAACATTGCAATCATGCTCATCATTCAAAGATATAGTGCCAAACATTTTAATGCATTCTTCTTCTAACACTTTGACACAATTTTCCTTTCCATCATACTCATGAAAGATATTAGAAAGTTGAAACGTATGAGGCAAACTCAATTCCATAATTTTTGTAGTTTTCTTTTATAAACTAAACTAGTGCTAAAACAAGAAACAAAAAGATTCGATTGCAAGATCTAAAGATATACCTTCAAGCGCTAACCTCCCCAGCAACGGCGCCAGAAAAGAGCTTGATGTCTACTACACAACCTTCTTCTTGTAGACGTTGTTGGGCCTCCAAGTGTAGAGGTTTGTAGGACAGTAGCAAATTTCCCTCAAGTGGATGACATAAGGTTTATCAATCCGTACGGGGCGTAGGATGAATATGGTCTCTCTCAAGCAACCCTGCAACCAAATAACAAAGAGTCTCTTGTGTCCCCAACACACCCAATACAATGGTAAATTGTATAAGTGCACTAGTTTGGCGAAGAGATGGTGATACAAGTGGTATATGGATGGTAGATAAAGGTTTTTGTAATCTGAAAATATAAAAACAGCAAGGTAACTAATGATAAAAGTGAGCACAAATGGTATTGCAATGCGTTGAAACAAGGCCTAGGGTTCATACTTTCACTAGTGCAAGTTATCTCAACAATAATAACATAATTGGATCATATAACTTTCCCTCAACATGCAACAAAGAGTCACTCCAAAGTCACTAATAGCGGAGCACAAATGAAGAGATTATGGTAGGGTATGAAACCACCTCAAAGTTATCCTTTCTGATCGATCTATTCAAGAGTCCGTAGTAAAATAACATGAAGCTATTCTTTCCGTTTAATCTATCATAGTGTTCGTACTATAATAACACCTTAATACACAAATCAACCAAAACCCTAATGTCACCTAGATACTCCAATGTCACCTCAAGTATCCGTGGGTATGATTATAGGATATGCATCACACAATCTCAGATTCATCTATTCAAACCAACACAAAGTACTTCAAAGAGTGCCCCAAAGTTTCTACCAGAGAGTCAAGACAAAAACGTGTGCCAACCCCTATGCACAGGTTCATGGGTGGAACCCGAAAGTTGATCACCAAAACATACATCAAGTGGATCAATAGAATACCCCACTGTCACCACGGGTATCCCACGCAAGACATACATCAAGTGTTCTCAAATCCTTAAAGACTCAATGCGATAGGAAAACTTCAAAGGAAAGACTCAATCCATTACAAGAGAGTAGAGAGGGAGAAACATCATAAGATCCAACTATAATAGCAAAGCTCGTGATACATCAAGATCGTACCACCTCAAGAACACGAGAGAGAGAGAGAGATCAAACACATAGCTACTGGTACATACCCTCAGCCCCGAGGGTGGACTACTCCCTCCTTGTCATGGAGAGCATCGGGATGATGAAGGTGGCCACCGGAGAGGGATTCTCCCCTCTGGCAGGGTGCTGGAACAGGTCTAGATTGGTTTCCGGTGGCTACGGAGGCTTCTGGCAGCCGAACTCCCGATCTATTCTGCTCCCGAAGTTTTTAGGGCATATGGATATATATATAGGAGGAAGAAGTACGTCGGTGGATCTCCGGGCTATCCACGAGGCAGGGGGCGCGCCCCCACCCTCGTGGGCAGCCCGAGACTCTCCTGGTCCATCTCCGATACCCTGTGGGTTTCTTCTGGTCCAAAAATAAGTTCCATGGAGTTTCAGGTCAATTGGACTCCGTTTGATTTTCCTTTTCTACGATACTCTAAAACAAGGAAAAAACAGAAACTGGCACTGGGCTCTGGGTTAATAGGTTAGTCCCAAAAATAATATAAAAGTGCATAATAAAGCCCATAAACATCCAAAATAGATAATATAATAGCATGGAACAATCAAAAATTATAGATACGTTGGAGACATATTATGGTCCAATGAAAATCTTTTGTGACAATACTGGTGCAATTGCCTTGGCAAAGGAATCCAGATTTCACAAGAGAACCAAGCACATCAAGAGATGCTTCAATTCCATCCGCAATCAAGTCAAGGAGGGAGACATAGAGATTTGCAAGATACATATGGATCTGAATGTTATAGCCCCGTTGACTAAGCCTCTCTCACGAGCAAAACATGATCAACACCAAGACTCCATGGGTGTTAGAATCATTACAATGTAGTCTAGATTATTGACTCTAGTGCAAGTGGGATACTGAAGGAAACATGCCCTAGAGGTAATAATAAAGTTGTTATTTAAATTTCCTTATATCATGATAAATGTTTATTATTCATGCTAGAACTGTATTAACCAGAAACTTAGTACATGTGTGAATACATAGGCAAACAAAGTGTCACTAGTTTGCCTCTACTTGACTAGCTCGTTGAATCAATGATGGTTATGTTTCCTAACCATAGACATGAGTTGTCGTTTGATTAACGGGATTGCATCATTAGAGAATGATGTGATTGACGTGACCCATCCGTTAGCTTAGCACGATGATCGTTTAGTTTGTTGCTATTGCTTTCTCCATAACTATACATGTTCCTATGACTATGAGATCATGCAGCTCCCGAATACCGGAGGAACACTTTGTGTGCTACCAAACGTCACAACATAACTGGGTGATTACAAAGATGGTCTACAGGTGTCTCCGATGGTGTTTGTTGAGTTGGCATGGATCAAGTTTAGGATTTGTCACTCCGATTGTCGGAGAGGTATCTCTGGGCCCTCTCAGTAATGTACATCACAATAAGCCTTGCAAGCAATGTAGCTAATGAGTTAATTACGGGATGTAGCATTATGCAACGAGTAAAGAGACTTGCTGGTAACGAGATTGAACAAGGTATTGAGATACCGACAATCGAATCTCGAGCAAGTAACATACTGATGACAAAGGGAACAACATATGTTGTTATGCGGGTTTGACCGATAAAGATCTTCGTAGAATATGTAGGGACCAATATGAGCATCTAGGTTCCGCTATTGGTTATTGTCCGGAGATGAGTCTTGGTCATGTCTACATAGTTCTCGAACCCGAGGGTCCGCACGCTTAACGTTCGGTGACGATCGGTATTATGAGTTTATGTGTTTTGATGTACCGAAGGTAGTTCGGAGTCCCGGATATGATCACAGACATGAAGAGGGAGTCTCGAAATGGTCGAGACATAAAGATCGATATATTGGACGGCTATATTCGGACACCAAAAGTGTTCCGGGTGATTTCGGAGAAAACTGGAGTGCCGGAGGGGATACCGGAACCCCCCGGGGAAGTATTGGGCCATAGTGGGTGATAACCCACAAGTATAGGAATTGCAACAGTTTTCGAGGGTAGAGTATTCAACCCAAATTTATTGATTCGACACAAGGGGAGGGGGAGCCAAAGAATATTCTCAAGTATTAGCAGCTAAGTTGTCAATTCAAGCACACCTGGAAACTTAATATCTGCAGCAAATTATTTAGTAGCAAAGTAATATGATAGTAGTGGTAATGGTAGCAAAAGTAATATTTTTGGTTTTATAGTGATTGTAACAGTAGCAACGGAAAAGTAAAAAGCGAAGAACAATATATGAAAAGCTCGTAGGCAATGGATCAATGATGGATAATTATGCTCGATGCAATCAATCATGCAACAGTTATAACATAGGGTGACATAGAACTAGCTCCAGTTCATCAATGTAATGTAGGCATGTATTCCGAATATAGTCATATGTGCTTATGGACAAGAACTTGCATGATGTAACAACCACGATGCGGCTATATCTCCCACGTGTCGGAGCACGACTTAGAGGCATAACCGCATTGTAGGCATGTCGCAAGAGGGGTAATCTTTACACATCCCATGTACTGAATAAGAAAGAGGTACAGAGTTGGCTTACAATCGCCACTTCACACAATACATGAAAATAGCATTACAATCATCCAGATACAATCAAGGTCCGACTATGGAACCAAAATAAAAGAAGACCACCCCTAATGCAAAAGATCCCCGATCGCCCCGACTGGGCTCCACTACTGATCAACTGGAAACGGAAACAACACAATGAACACGATCTTCATCGAGCTCCTCCTTGAGCTCGGCTGCGTCACCTGCATGGTATCATCGGCACCTGCAACTGGTTATGGAAGAATCTGTGAGTCCGGGGACTCAGCAATCTCACACCCTCGCGATCAAGACTATTTAAGCTTATAGGTAGGGAAAAGGTATGAGGTGGAGCTGCAGCAAGCTCTAGCATATATGGTGGCTAACTTACGCAAATGAGAGCGAGAAGAGAAGGCAAAGCACGTTCGAGAAACTAGAAGTGATCAAGAAGTGATCCCGAAACTATTTACGTTCAAGCATAACTCCAACACCGTGTTCACTTCCCGGACCCCGCCGAGAAGAGACCATCACGGCTACACACGCAGTTGATGCATTTTAATTAAGTTAAGTTTCAAGTTCTCTACAACCGGACATTAACAAATTCCCATCTGCCCATAACCGTGGGCACAGCTTTCAAAAGTAAAATCCCTGCAGGGGTGTCCCAACTTAGCCCATCACAAGCTCTCACGGTCAACGAAGGATATTTCTTCTCTGAGTAAGACCCGATCAGGCTCGGAATCCCGGTTACAAGAGGTTTCGACAATGGTAAAACAAATCCAGCAAAGCCACCCGATGCGCCAACATCCTGATAGGAGCTGCACATATCTCGTTCTCAGGGCAACACCGGATAGGTCAAGCTACGAGTAAAACCAACCCTCAAGTTTCCCCGAGGTGGCCCCGTAGGCTGCCCATTTCGGACCAACACTTATAGAAGCACTGGCCCCG
>NC_041392.1:152986518-152989088 GCF_002162155.2 Triticum dicoccoides | reverse complement strand
TTTAAAATAAAGATGACCCTTGAGTCTGTAGAACCCAAGGGATGGTGATAGGTTGTTAGTGCAAATGGTAAAACCTAGGTTGGGCCTTGCTGGAGGAGTTTTATTCAAGGAGAACTGTCAAGGGGTTCCCATTATAACCCAACCGCGTAAGGAACGCAAAATCAAGGAACATAACACCGGTATGACGGAAACTAGGGCGGCAAGAGTGGAACAAAACACCAGGCATAAGGCCGAGCCTTCCACCGTTTACCAAGTATATAGATGCATTAATTAAATAAGAGATATTGTGATATCCCAACAAATATCCATGTTCCAACAAGGAACAAACTCCAATCTTCACCTGCAACTAGCAACGCTATAAGAGGGGCTGAGCAAAGCGGTAACATAGTCAAACAACGGTTTGCTAGGACAAGGTGGGTTAGAGGCTTGACATGGCAATATGGGAGGCATGATATAGCAAGTGGTAGGTATCGCAGCATAGGCATAGCAATAGAGCGAGCAACTAGCAAGCAAATATATAAGTGATTTCGAGGGTATGGTCATCTTGACTGCAAAGTTCTCCGAGAAGACGAAAGCTTGAACCTCGTAGGCGTACTCAACAGGTTCCTCGATCACGTACTGGTCTCCCGGCTCTACCCAAAGCAAGAACACAAGCAAAGGGGAACACAACCAAACACGGTGCAATGCGCAAGCAACATGATGCAGAACATGGCATGATATGCGGGATGTGATATGCGATGCATATGCATGTTTTGGAAAGGAAAGATTGAACCTGGCCTCAACATGGAAAACCAAGAGTGCCACTGGAAAGATGAGTTGATTTCGGTCGAAATCGATATAAAGATCGCTGGAATCGGATGCACGGATTGCAAATGGCAAGCAAAACAATAATGGCGCAAAGCTGCGACTAACAGCACGAGGCCATCTAAATGCATCAAGAGAAACAAGTTACAGATCTCTAACATAGAAACAAAACACATGGCAGTGATCCACTAAAGATGCTTGACAAAAGATGAACACTGAGCTACGACTGATTCACACAATAGCAGGTTCAAACAAGCATGGCAAAAGTGCAAAAGATATCAGGTTACAGACTTAGTGAAAATAACATGTCAGGAATTTAACATCAGGAAGCAATGTTTAGAGAAAGATAATAACATGCTACAGGAACATATCATGGCAAATCAAGGCATGGCATGAAGCTACTCAAAGCACACAACAAAAGTCCCTTACTGACCTTAAGCCAAAAGGGATCAGAAAATACAATGGCAACCATGTGAACATAGCAATTATCGATAACAGATTGAGACTTGGTAGAAAACTGGAACATGGCAAAACAGATTCACGTAGGCATGTTTACGAGCTCCATGCACTCACCACAAAGCATGGCATGACAAACTAAGCATACACCCAGCAAGTAGACATGGCATAGAAGCAAAACATGGAAAGAACAACCTCATAGCATGCATGGACCAACTACAACAACCTCGGCAAAATTGCTTAACACATAAACAATTTGTCAGGAACATTATATAGCGCAAGTAGAGCAAGATTGAGTAATGCTAGGTTGCTCCATAATTGCAAACAAAGACATGGATGGATAGAGCATAACATTATCTCAAGATCATCCTTACTGAACATGCTCAAAAGAGGCATGGATCACTCTGTAGCAACATGAATACATGGCATAAAAATATTATCAGGGAAAAGACTTAGAAGATTTTCTCAGTCCCTGAAATCAGCAACATTACGAGAGCTACTTTGCATGCTTGTGCTAGTCACCACAAAGATAACAAAAATACTTGGCATACACCCATGTAAAGATGGCATGGCATACAACAAAACCCATGTAGGGCTCAAGTTCATAGGAGGCACACATTAAACATGGCAAAAATGACAAATGTCCAATATCTGTTAAGAAACTGAAACTAATATCACATAGCACTCTTGCAACAACATTTAGGGCATCCAGATGAAATCAAATGAACATGGTGCAATGGAATGAAATGAAGTACACATCGAGACGAACAATTCGATATGCTACACGCCCAAAATGGAACCACAGATGCAGAGTTATGGCATGATGAAATATGCAAAAATTACTTGGACTTAGTCATTTCAGCACTGAGCGTCAAGTAGTAAAAGTCGCACGGGGGCGGAGGATAGCTGGGCGCTCACCATGGGCCTGGCCCAGAATGGAGAAGGCAAGGCAGGCCGGCGGGAGCGGCTGCGCTGGGCCTTCGAGCCGGGCCGCGGCTTGCGAGGCCCACGCTGAGGCGCGGTCGTCCCTCCCGATCCCGCCTGGATCGGGGAGGTATGGGCAACGGTGACCAACATCGACGATGGCCAGCGGCGAGCACGGGGAAAGGTGACGACGGCTGGGAACCGCCAGATCTGGTCCGATCCGCGGCGGATCTGGTCGGAGGGGGCCCGGGCGGGGAGGCCGGTGAAGACGAGGTGGTGCGGCGGAGCTCCTGGCGGTGGCGCTCCTCTGGCCGGTCGCCGGCGAGGAGGAACGACAGCGGGGCGGCGCGGTGGCGCAAGTCGCCGACGGCGAGCGGCGTGGTGGC
>NC_041392.1:152834220-152985688 GCF_002162155.2 Triticum dicoccoides | reverse complement strand
TGGCGCGAGGAGGCGGCGAAGGAGGGAGCCAGGCGGCGCGGGATTCGGGCCGCAGCGGGCGAGCGGCGGTGGCGCGCGGGCTCGCGCGGGCCAGCGGCGAAGTGGGGCGGCGCGGTGCTGACATGGCGCGCTGTGAGTGGCTCGGGGCGGTAAGGAAGGTGACGTGTCGGGCACTGATTGGTGGAGGTGAGGTGGCCGGCAACGCGGACATGTCCAGGCAGTGGGAAGTTTTTGTCCGGCGGCGCGAGGAGCGGAGCTAGGGTTTGATCTGCGCGGAATTTTTGGAGGAGGGCACATATATATAGGTAGAGGGAGCTAGGAGACTCCAAATTGAGCACGGTTTTTGGGCACGCGATCATGATCGAACGACCGAGAGGATGGAGGAGGTTTAGCTGGGCTTTGGGCCACTTTGAAGGGGTGTTGGGCTGCAACACACACGAGGCCTTCTCGGTTCCTTGGTTAACCATTGGAGTATCAAACGAAGTCCAAATGGCACAAAACTTGACAGGCGGTCTACCGGTAGTAAACCAAGGCCGCTTGGCAAGTCTCGGTCTAATCCGAGAACGTTTAACACCCGCACACGAAAAGAGGTAAAAGGGGAAACCAGATGACATAGGAGCGCCGGATTGCAAAACAGACAACGGGGAAAATGCTCTGATGCATGAGACGAACATGTATGCAAATGCGATGCACATGATGACATGATATGAAATGCATGACATGCAAGAAAATGACAAGGCAACAACAGCGAATAACAGGAAGACACCTGGCACAACGGTCTCAGGGCGTTACAACACTCCACCACTACGAGAGGATCTCGTCCCGAGATCTAGAATGGCACCGGAGGAAAAACGGAAGAGGAAAAGGAAGGGGTAAAACAAAGTTGCTTCTTTGACAAACGAGTGAAACCAATGAACCTTGAGATGTTGAACAGATGGAAAGAAAGAATGCGAGGGAGACGAACGAAGTTGAAACCACTCTGTTAAGAAAGAGGAATAAGAAAGAACTGATTTGGATAGCACTCCGGTTGAAAAGAGATGCAAGACTAGATAGGATGAATAGGACTTGAGCAAAGGGGCACAACACTCCGGTTAAATGGATAAGCAAAGGAAAGAACATGATCTTGACAAAACAAGATGATGGGTCTGAAGAGAGCAACATCACAATGCCTTCCGAAGAAAAGAAAGAATGGAATGGATTGAACGTAGGAGAAAACAACATCTTTTACCTTGAATGAGCTTGCAAAAGCATCTTTAGAAGAAGGTTCGAACGGAGTTGTTGGAAAACCAACAACGAAAAGAATAATCTTGATATGGTCTTATGGAATACATCTTCAATAATGAGGTGACAACCTGCCACTCATGGGAAAAGAATTGGATTGATATGAACAAAGAGACGAGAAACTTATTAACCTGGAGGATAAATGAAGAACTTGGGTCATTTATGAGCACCATAGATAGCAACAATCCTTAGGGAAGGCTTTAGGTGAAACATGACACAAGATAACTCCAACGAAGAGGTTGATGGATTTAAAATACCTCATTCTTAACAACATGTGAATCATGAAACATGAACTCAAATTATCAAGAATGACATAATACCACCTCCAATGATACGGTAGAAAGAATTGCACTCCGTATTGCAAGATGAAGAATGCATGAGCTCCTCTGAAAAGAATCTTGATGAACACTCAGAGAATGAATTAAATCCTTTATGAACCATCACGTAGCGCCTCCATGAAGAACTCCGGTAAACAAAAGGATAACGAAAAGAAAGAGAAGTTGAAAACACAAGGTGAAGCCTTGTGATGATTTAGATGGAGCTTCGCGACGAGATAATGCGGAAAAAAAAACTTGGAACTTCGGAAAAGAAAGATGAACAAAAGAAATCAAGAATTTTTTGATGAACCTCCGGAATAAGGAATTAATCGCTTGGATGAAACAAGAATAAGAATTACATTATGCTTATCCTTCACCAATTAAATTGATGACAAACAATGGATTTTGCATGCTACTTATTCTCGTAGAAAGGATTAAGATAGATATAACGCAAACTTGAGAAGGTCTTCTACGAACCACCGGTAGGATTGGAAAGAAAGAATGAATTGATATGATAACCAAGGCAGAGAATTCTTGAACGAACCAACGAAAGAATTGAAAAAGAACAAAGAAAAGATAAAGAATCACCGGGAAGAATTTGAAAACGAACAAAGATACTTGGGGAAAATTTAGATACAAGAGAATGAAGAGATCACGAGCTGATTAGAGAAATTTGAATGATGCACCAGTAAGATTTGGAGAACGAGAGCTCAAGGCTGGAATGAATAATCCGGAAATGATGGCCTCCAAAGAATCAGACTGAAAAGACTCCTGGATTGCTCCGGAAGGATGAAAAGAATTCTCACAATCAAAACAATTATGAGAGTATGGCATCAAGCTAGAATCGCGAATCTTTGAAAGAACAAATATGATTGCAGAGAAACTCTTCTTCGGTCTTCAAATGTTGATAATGATGATGAGAAGCACCACCAAGAATTGTTGAGGAACTCCGGAATGAAGAATAGAAAAGGTTGAGCCAATGATGAAAAGAATTTGAAAGATCTTGGAGAAAAGCATTTGACTGATGAAAAATTCATTCTTACGTCAAACTTTGAAAGATTTGAGAATAGCTCCGAGAAAATTTGAAGAGTCAGGTAAGATCCTGGGAAAAGACCTGTGGGTTAGGGTCCACTCAAAAGAAACACCATTGAAAAGGTCGCTTGAAAGACAGATTGCACCGGTTGAATTAAAATGCTTGAATGAGAGGACATCCTCAAAAGATCTTGAATGAATGCAGAGTGGAAACACAAATCTTCGAGATATCTTAAACACTCCAGAACAATTGAATAGCGAGAAATGAATGAATATGAGGAGCACAGGCATGAGAAGGTATTTGAAACAAGGAAAAATATATGATCAATAACGCTTGAATTGAATCCACCGGAGAAGAAAATGAGTGAAGAGTGACGAACTTGAAGCTCCATTAGGATCTTCTTGAGAATCACCGGATAAGAACATTGACGGAAAAGGAATGGAGGGACTTCCATCAATAAAAGGATACTTGATTAAGCACTCTGAGTCCTTGAAGAAAAAGGGTTGGGTGGGCGGGAAAACAAAAGCAACTTGGGGACAGATGAAACGAACACCGTTGAGAAGAACTGAAAGGTGGTCTTGCGAATGTTGACATGATCGGATCCACTTGAACAGGAGCACACCGGTTGAGAAGAAATTAAGATGACCAACTCGATGATCAAGAAGGATTGGTATCCACATAGAAATATGAGAACACCACATAGGAAAGGTATGGAATCAACATTTGACTTCGAAGCAACTCGAATACCACAACTCAAAATAAAGACAAAGGATTGGCTTGCAGAATAAGCCGAAACAAACATATGATAGAGATTTCATCCGAAGTTTTCGTGGTGGGGCCCACAGGGGCTCGATCGTACAACACCATCATGTACAAGGCAGTGCACATGACATACGAAGCGTCCCCAAGTCAGCATAGCCAAGGACTCTTTAAGACACAACGAGACCACTGTAAAACCAACCGTGAATAGGCGGACCACTAGACGTCGAACCCCAATCTCATATCGTGCATCTGTCGGAAAGATATCCTAGGAGCTACTTGAATTCCCACTTATAAACTCCCGAAATTTTCTGGTTATGCAATCAGGTGTTGGGGATACAGGGGAAGCATAATATCTCACCCAAAACTAGCAAATCCTACATCTAGCTGTATCCATCCTTCAACACATAACCAAGAAACCTTCGGAAATCTTTTACCTCAACCTTCGAAAAGCATCCGTTATAAGAGTTATGGCAATACTCCCAAACTCCCGCCCCAGTACTGGGTGGCGTCGAGGTTATCTCACCAACTACTGCATAAAAGAGATTTTCGATGTCGGCGAAACTCAGGTATTCCAGAACTGTAACGATAAAATTGTGACGACAACACCTCGGAGCTCAACTCCCCGGGACACTGCCAGAACCCATAAATGTCAGGAGGCACCAAGAACAATGTTCTCGTCACAAAACCATCGAAACGATTCCAAGATACCCGCGTGATCCTAAAAAAAATTTAGTGAAATTTGAGAAGAGAAGAGTCAAAACTCTACATTAGGATGCCTCACCAGAGCGACGAAGGGATTGAGGATTAGAAAGAATCCTACTCTCCGATATATATAATCCTATAAGACTCAAAACATTTTTCTAGACTCAACAACGCCAGCGATTCGATCAAGCAGGGGGGCTCCTAAGTCGGGGAAGGCTCTGATACCAACTTGTAACACCCATGATGCGGCTATATCTCCCACATGTCGGAGCACGACTTAGAGGAATAACCGCATTGTAGGCATGTCGCAAGAGGGGTAATCTTTACAAATCCCATGTACCGAATAAGAAAGAGGTACATAGTTGGCTTACAATCGCCACTTCACACAATACATGAAAATAGCATTACAATCAACCAGATACAATCAAGGTCCAACTATGGAACCAAAATAAAAGAAGACCACCCCTAATGCAAAAGATCCCCGATTGCCCCGACTGGGCTCCACTACTGATCAACTGGAAACGGAAACAACACAACGAACACGATCTTCATCGAGCTCCTCCTTGAGCTCGGGTGCGTCACCTGCATGGTATCATCGGCACCTTCAACTGGTTTTGGAAGAATCTGTGAGTCACGGGGACTCAACAATCTCACACCCTCGCGATCAAGACTATTTAAGCTTATAGGTAGGGAAAAGGTATGAGGTGGAGCTGCAACAAGCTCTAGCATATATGGTGGCTAACTTACGCAAATGAGAGCGAGAAGAGAAGGCAAAGCACGTTCGAGAAACTAGAAGTGATCAAGAAGTGATCCTGAAACTACTTACGTTCAAGCATAACTCCAACACCGTGTTCACTTCCTGGACCCCACCGAGAAGAGACCATCACGGCTACACACGCGGTTGATGCATTTTAATTAAGTTAAGTTTCAGGTTCTCTACAACCGGACATTAACAAATTCTCATCTGCCCATAACCACGCGCACGGCTTTCGAAAGTTCAAATCCCTGCAGGGGTGTCCCAACTTAGCCCATCACAAGCTCTCACGGTCAACGAAGGATATTCCTTCTCCCATGAAGACCCGATCAGACTCGGAGTCCCGGTTACAAGACATTCGACAATGGTAAAACAAATTCAGCAAAGCCGCCCGATGCGCCGACATCCTGATAGGAGCTGGACATATCTCATTCTTAGGGCAACACCGGATAGGTCAAGCTACGAGTAAAACCAACCCTCAAGTTTCCCCGAGGTGTCCCCGCAAGCTGCCCATTTCGGACCAACACTTATAGAAGCACTGGCCCCGGGGGGGGGGTTAAATAAAGATGACCCTTGAGTCTGCAGAACCCAAGGGAAGGTGATAGGTTGTTAGTGCAAATGGTAAAACCAAGGTTCAGCCTTGCTGGAGGAGTTTTATTCAAGGCGAACTGTCAAGGGGTTCCCATTATAACCCAACCACGTAAGGAACGCAAAATCAAGGAACATAACACCGGTATGACGGAAACTAGGGCGGCAAGAGTGGAACAAAACACCAGGCATAAGGCCGAGCCTTCCACCCTTTACCAAGTATATAGATGCATTAATTAAATAAGAGATATTGTGATATCCCAACAAATATCCATGTTCCAACAAGGAACAAACTCCAATCTTCACCTGCAACTAGCAACGCTATAAGAGGGCTTGAGCAAAGCGGTAACATAGCCAAACAACGATTTGCTAGGACAAGGTGGGTTAGAGGCTTGACATGGCAATATGGGAGGCATGATATAGAAAGTGGTAGGTATCACATCATAGGAATAGCAATAGAGCGAGCAACTAGCAAGCAAAGATAGTAGTGATTTCGAGGGTATGGTCATCTTGCCTGCAAAGTTCTCCGAGAAGACGAAAGCTTGAACCTCGTAGGCATACTCAACGGGTTCCTCGATCACGTACTCATCTCACGGCTCTACCGAAAGCAAGAACACAAGAAAAGGGGAACACAATCAAACACGGTGCAATGCGCAAGCAACATGATGCAGAACATGGCACGATATGCGGGATGTGATATGCGATGCATATGCATGGTTTGGAAAGGAAAGATTGAACCTGGCCTCAACATGGAAAAGCAAGAGTGCCACTGGAAAGATGAGTTGATTTCGGTCGAAATCGATATAAAGATCACCGGAATCGGATGCACGGATTGCAAATGGCAAGCAAAAGAATAATGGTGCAAAGCTGCGATTAACAGCATGAGGCCATCTAAATGCATCAAGAAAAATAAGTTACTGCTCTCTAACATAGCAACAAAACACATGGCAGTGATCCACTAAAGATGCTTGACAAAAGATGAACACTGTGCTATGGCTGATTCACACAATAGCAGGTTCAAACAAGCATGGCAAAAGCGCAAAAGATATCAGGTTACAGACTTAGTGAAAATAACATGTCAGGAATTTAACATCAGGAAGCAATGTTTAGAGCAAGATAATAACATGCTACAGGAACATATCATGGCAAATCAAGGCATGGCATGAAGCTACTCAAAGCATACAACAAAAGTCCCTTACCGACCTTAAGCCAAAAGGGATCAGAAAATATAATGGCAACCATGTGAACATAACAATTATCGATAACAGATTCAGACTTAGTAGAAAACTGGAACATGGCAAAACAGATTCACGTAGGCATGTTTACGAGCTCGATGCACTCACCACAAAGCATGGCATGACAAATTAAGCATACACCCAGCAAGTAGACATGGCATAGAAGCAAAACATGGCAAGAACAACCTCATAGCATGCATGGACCAACTACAACAACCTCGGCAAAATTGCTTAACACGTAAACAATCTATGAGGAACATTTGATAGCACAAGTAGAGCAAGATTGAGTCATGCTAGGGTGCTCCATAATTGCAAACAAAGACATGGATGGATAGAGCACATCATTGTCCCAAGATCATCCTTACTGAACATGCTCAAAAGAGGCATGGATCACTCTGTAGCAACATGAATACATGGCATAACAATATTATCAGGGAAAAGACTTAGAAGATTTCTAAGTCCCTGAAATCAGCAACATTATGAGAGCTACTTTGCATGCTTGTGCTAGTCACCACAAAGATCAAAAAAATACATGGCATACACCCCTGTAAAGATGGCATGGAATACAACAAAACCCATGTAGGGCTCAAGTTCATAGGAGGCACACATTAAACATGGCAAAAATGACAAATGTCCAATATCTGTTAAGAAACTGAAACTAATATCACATAGCACTCTTGCAACAGCATTTAGGGCATCTAGATGAACTCAAATGAACATGGTGCAATGGAATGAAATGGCGTGCACATCAAGACAAACAATTGATATGCTACACGCCCAAAACGGAACCACGGATGCAGATTTATGGCATGATGAAATATGCAAAAATTACTGGGACTTAGTCGTGTCAGCACTGAGCATCAAGTAGTAAAAGTCGCACGGGGGCGGAGGATAGCTGGGCGCTCACCATGGGCCTGGCCCAGAATGGAGAGAAGGTGAGGCAGGCCGGCGGGAGCGGCTGCCCTGGGCCTTCGAGCTGGGCCGCGGCTTGCGAGGCCCACGCGGAGGCGAGGTTGTCCCTCCCGATCCCGCCTGGATCGGGGAGGCAGGGGCGGCGGTGACCAATGGCGACGATGGCCAGCCGCGAGCACGGGGAAAGGCGACGACGACCGGGAACCGCCGGATCTGGTTCGATCCGTGGCGGATCTGGTCGGAGGGGGCCCAGGCGGGGAGACCGGCAAAGACGGGGTGGTGTAGCGGAGCTCCTGGCGGTGGCGCTGCTCTGGCCGGTCTCCGTCGAGGAGGAATGGCAGCGGGGCGGTGCGGTGGCGCAAGTCGCCGGCGGCGAGCGGCGTGGTGGCGCGAGGAGGCGGTGAAGGAGGGAGATGGGAGGCGCGGGATTCGGGCCGCAGCGGGCGAGCGGCGGCAGCGTGCGGGCTAGCGCGGGCCGGCGGCGAAGTGGGGTGGCGCGGTGCTGACGTGGCGCGCTATGAGTGGCTCGGGGCGGCAGGGAAGGTGACATGTCGGGCGCTGATTGGTGGAGGTGGGGTGGCCGGCGGCGCGGACATGTCCGGGCGGTGGGAAGTTTTTGTCCGGCGGCGCAAGGAGCAGGGCTAGGGTTTGATCTGCGCGGAATTTTTGGAGGAGAGCACATATATATAGGTAGAGGGAGCTAGGAGTCTCCAAATTGAGCACGATTTTCGGCCACGCGATTGTGATCGAACGACCGAGAGGATAGAGGAGGTTTACCTGGGCTTTGGGCCACTTTGGATGGGTGTTGGGCTGCAACACACACGAGGCCTTCTTGGTTCCTTGGTTAACCGTTGGAGTATCAAACGAAGTCCAAATGGCACGAAACATGACAGGCGGTCTACCGGTAGTAAACCAAGGCCGCTTGGCAAGTCTCGGTCCAATCCGAGAACGTTTAACACCTGCCCACGAAAAGAGGTAAAAGGGGACACCGGATGGCATAGGAGCGCCGGATTGCAAAACAGACAACGGGGAAAATGCTCGGATGCATGAGACGAACATGTATGCAAATGCGATGCACATGATGACATGATATGAAATTCATGTCACGCAAGCAAATGACAAGGCAAGAACAGCAAATAACTGGAAGACACCTGGCACAACGGTCTCGGGGCGTTAGACATGAGATCTTTTGTCCTACCCTCCCGTGGCAGCGGGGTCCTATTGGAAACTAAGGGATATTAAGGCCTCCTTTTAATATAGTATCAGACCAAAGCATTAAGACATAGTGAATACATGAACTCCTGAAACTACTGTCATCACCAGTAAGTATCCCGATTATTGTCACTTCGAGGTTAATGGATCATAACACATAATAGGTGACTATAGACTTGCAAGATAGGATCAAGAACTCACATATATTCATGAAAACATAATAGGCTCAGATCTGAAATCATGGCACTCGGGCCCTAGTGACAAGCATTAAGCATAGCAAACTCATAGCAACATCAATCTCAGAACATAATGGATATTAGGGATCAAACCCCAACAAAACCAACTCGATTACATGATAAATCTCATCAAACCCATCATCGTCCAACAAGCCTATAATGGAATTACTCACCCATGGCGGTGAGCATCATGAAATTGGTGATGGAGGAAGGTTGATGATGACGATGGCGACGGATTCCCCTCTCCGGAGCCCCAAACGGACTCCAGATCAGCCCTCCCAAGAGAGTTTAGGGCTTGGCGGCGGCTTCGTATCGTAAAACGCGATGAATCCTTCTCCCTGATTTTTTTCTCCCCGAACTTGAATATATGGAGTCAGGATGGACGTGGTGGAGCATCAGGGGGCCCACGAGGCAGGGGGCGCGCCCAGGGGGTAGGCGCGCCCCCACCCTCGTGGACAGGGTGTGGGCCCCCTTGCGGTTATTCTTTCGCCAGTATTTTTTATTTATTCCAAAAATATTCTCTGTTGATTTTCAGGTCATTCCGAGAACTTCTATTTATGCACAAAAATAACACCATGGCAATTCTGCTGAAAACAGTGTCAGTCCGGGTTAGTTCCATTCAAATCATGCAAGTTAGAGTCCAAAACGAGGGCAAAAGTGTTTGGAAAAGTAGATGTGACGGAGACGTATCAACTCCCCCAATCTTAAACCTTTTCTTGTCCTCAAGCAATTTAGTTGATAAACTGAAAGTGATAAAGAAAAACTTTTACAAACTCTGTTTTCTCTTGTTGTTGTAAATATGTAAAGCCAGCATTCAAGTTCGTATAATCAGCAAAGATTATGAAATAACCATATTCACAATAACATTTAGGTCTCATGTTTACTCATATCAATGGCATAATCAACTAGCGAGCAATAATAATAAATCTCGGATGACAACACTTTCTCAAAACAATTATAATATGATATAACAAGATGGTATCTCACTGTCCCTTTCTGAGACCGCGAAACATAAATGCAGAGCACCTTTAAAGATCAAGGACTGACTAGACATTGTAATTCATGGTAAAAGAGATCCAATCAAGTCATACTCAATGTAAACTAACGATAAGACATGCAAATGACAGCGGTGCTCTCTGACTGGTGCTTTTTAATAAGAGGATGATGACTCAATATAAAAGTAAATAGATAGGCCCTTCACAGAGGGAAGCAGGGATTTGTAGAGGTGCCAGAGCTCGGTTTTGAAACAGAGATGAATAATATTTTGAGCGGTATACTTTCATTGTCAACATAACAACCGAGAGATCTCAGTATCTTCCATGCTACACACATTATATGCGGTTCCCAAGCAGAATGGTAAAGTTTATACTCCCCCACCACCAACAAGCATCAATCCATGGCTTGCCCGAAACAACGTGTGCCTCCAACTAACAACAATCCTGGGGGAAAATGTTTGCAAGTATTTTGATTTGATTTGAGCATGGGACTAGGCATCCCGGTGACCAGCCATTTTCTCGTGAGTGAGGAGCAGAGTCCATTCCTCTTGAGAATAACCCGCCTAGCATGGAGGATACAGACAACACTAGTTGATACATGAGCTATTCAAGCATACAAAACAGAATGTTTATTTGAAGGTTTAGGGTTTGGCACATACAAATTTACTTGGAACGGCGGGTAGATACCGTATATAGGGAGGTATGGTGGACCCATATGGAATAACTTTGGGGTTTATGGAATTGGATGCACAAGAATTATTCTCGCTTAGTACAAGTGAAGGCTAGAAAGAGACTAGGAAGCGACCAACTAGAGAGTGACAACAGTCATGAACATGCATTAAAATTAATCAACACCTAATGCAAGCATGGGTAGGATATAATTCACCATGAACATAAATATCGTAGAGGCTATGTTGATTTTGTTTCAAGTACATGCATGAACATGTGCAAAGTCAAGCCACTCGAATCGTTCGAAGGAGGATACCACCCTATCATACCACATCACAACCATTTTAATAACATGTTGGCACGCAAGGTAAACCACTATAAACTCATAGAAAATTAAGCATGGCATAAGCAACTATAATCTCTAATTGTCATTGCAAACATGTTTCATTCATAATAGGCTGAATCAGGAATGATGAACTAATCATATTTACAAAAACAATAGAGGTCTAGTTCATACCAGCTTTTCTCATCTCAATCAATTCATGATATATCGTCATTATTGCCTTTCAATTGCACAACCGAATAGTGTGGATAATAATAATATATAGTGCACATGCATTGGACTAAGCTGGAATCTACAAGCATTCAATTCAAGAGAGAAGACAAGGTAATATGGGCTCTCTGTTAGATCAACAATAATGCATATGAGAGCCACTCAACATTTTCATTATGGTCTTCTCCTCTCAACCCCCAAAGAAAAGAAAGGAAATAAAACTATTTACACGGGAAAGCTCCCAACAAGCAAAATAAGAAGAAGAAATCTTTTTGGGTTTTCTTTTTAATTACTACTACTACAAGCATGGAAAGTAAACTAGCTAAAAGCTACAACTATTTTTTTGGTTTTTCTTAAGGTTTTTCAAACACACAAGAGGAAAGCTTAAAACAGAAAATAAACTAGCATGGATATTACAATGAAAAAGTATGAGCACCGACAACTAGCATGAGTGTGTGAACATGAATGTAATGTCGGTGAGAAATACGTACTCCCCCAAGCTTAGGCTTTTGGCCTAAGTTGGTCTATGCCCATGGATCAAAGTTGCCCTCTCCGGTGTGTTGAGGAGGGTCTTCGGGGTGCCACTGGTTGGCAATCTCCTCCGGATCCTACTGATAAATAGACTGATGGTGAGGATCAAGTGGTGACTCCGACTCGGGCTCTGGAGCTGACATCAGTCTCCGGTAGGCATGAATGGCCTGCGGCAGAACAAGGTACATGCCTAAAAATACGATGAACAAAGAGGGCGCAGGTAAGGTAATAAACTCACAATATTTTTTTGTTAAATATCAATTTATATTTGAGTATCTTCTTCTTATTCTTAACAATAAACTCATGTGCTACCATACTCTTAGAATCTAGAACAATAGGAGGCATCAATTTTTCCTCTTTCTCATAATGTCTGATAGGTATATTAAAGTGTGCAGCAAGGCGCGAGGCAAAGATGCCTCTAAGGACGAGGCACTTATTACGGTTCAGATTTAACCGTCAACAATAGCCCCTAAACTGAAAGTAGTATCATGAAACAAGGCATGGCGCAAAATAACAATATCAGGGGCACTAAGGTTTCCACAGTTCCCACGCCCAATCAAGCATCTACTAGCAAGTATTGCAAAGTAACGTAGAACAGAAAAATGTATGCTAGTGATTCTCACATCGGAAACTTTCCTCGTTTCCCCTACAACAATCATATCAATAAATCCCTCCACATCACTACGATGTGGTTCCTCTATTCTTCCCTCAAAGGGTATCATACAGACCCGAAAAAAATCATAAAGTGACATCTCCTTATGCTCATCATGTAAATAAAATTCCACCGAAGGTGGCGGTCTCCTAGCATGGAAATGAAAATTTTGCACAAAAATATTGGTGACTAAGAGATACCGTTTACGCCGGTCGTGGAGGAAGGCGGTGAGGCCTGCATTCTTAGCCAAATAATAAAAATCTTCATAAATACCGGCTTCTCTCAAGAACTCATCACAAGGCCATTCGCACGGCCGAACCTCCCTAGTGCGAGGGAGATTATACTTGGGCTTCTTATTCTCTTCACTTTGCTTATCCTTCGAGCTTCGGCTCGATGAGCCCCTCAAAAATCTCTTCATCTTTTTCTAAAAATTTCTGAAATTTTTAGCAACTTAAAATAAAAGTGAACCAAAGTCAACAAGATTGATAGCAACTACTTCCACAAGTGCCTAGAGGCCATATCATGCATTAAAACTACTTTTGACCACATAAATTTGACATGCAAGCTCAAGAACAAGCTCACCTAAGCAACAAAAATTTGCAATAAATAAAGCACTAGAACAAAAACTAATTGGACCATTGGAGGAGAGTCACATACCAAAGAACAATCCCCCAAAGTAGTTTTGTGAATGGAGCTTTGAGGAAGGAGATCGAAAATGGCAGCAAGATGACCAAGAACTCGGGTTTGAGCTGGTGGGTGATTTTTTATGGAGCAAGACGAAGTATGTGGGTGCAAGGATAAGTGGAGAAGGCCCTGGTGGGGTCCACGAGGCAGGGGGCCTGCCCAGGGGGTGGGCGCGCCCTCCACCCTCGTGGGCACGTGGCTGCTCCCCCTGCTGTGTTCTTAGTGCCTAAAATCCTCAAATATTCTAGAAAAAATCATATTTCATTTTCAGGGCATTTGGAGAACTTGTACTTTTGGGGTATTTTTTATTGCATAGATAATTTAGAAAATAGACAGAAATACTATTTTTGCTTTATTTAGTATAAATAACAGAAAGTAAAAAGATGGTACAGAAGGTTGTGCTTTCTAACTTCATCCATCTCATGCTCATCAAAAGGAATCCATTAACAAGGTTGATCAAGTCTTGTTAACAAACTCTTTCCGAATAACATGAAACTGGAGTATTTTCAAATAACACTAGGTTACCTCAACAGGGATATGCATGTCCCCAACAATAAGAATATCACATTTCTTCTTGACAGTCGGAAGAGGAAATTCAAAACCTCCAATAGTAATTGTTGAAAATTTTCCAATAGAATTGATACTGTGGACTTGAGGTTGTTTCCTCGGAAAGTGTACCGTATGCTCATTACCATTAACATGAAAAGTGACATTGCCTTTGTTGCAATCAATAACAGCCCCTGCAGTATTCAAAAAGGGTCTACCAAGGATAATCGACATACTATCGTCCTCGGGAATATCAAGAATAACAAAGTCCGTTAAAATAGTAACGTTTGCAACCACAACAGGCACATCCTCACAAATACCGGCAGGTATAACAGTTGATTTATCAGCCATTTGCAAAGATATTTCAGTAGGTGTCAACTTATTGAAATCAAGTGTACGATATAAAGAGAGAGGCATAACACTAACACCGGCTCCAAGATCACATAAAGCAGTTTTAACATAGTTTCTTTTAATTGAGCATGGTATAGTTGGTACTCCTGGATCTCCAAGTTTCTTTGGTATTCCACCCTTAAAAGTATAATTACCAAGCATGGTGGAAATTTCAGCTTCCGGTATCTTTCTTTTATTAGCAACAATATCCTTCTTGTATTTAGCATAAGGATTCATTTTAAGCATATCAGTCAAACGCATACACAAAAATATAGGTCTAATCATTTCAACAAAGAACTCAAAATTGTCATCATCCTTTTTCTTGGATGGTTTAGGAGGAAAAGGCATGGGTTTCTGAACCCATGGTTCTCTTTCTTTACCGTGCTTCCTAGCAACAAATCTCTCTTATCATAACGTTGATTCTTTGATTGTGGGTTATCAAGATCAACAGCAGGTTCAGTCTCTACATCATTGTCATTACTAGGTTGAGCATCAAGATGAACATCATCATTAACATTATCACTAGGTCCATATTCATTACCAGATTGTGTTTCAACATCAGAAATAGAAATATCATTGGGATTCTCAGGTGTGTCTACAACAGGTTCACTAGGAGCATGCAAAGTCCTATAATTTTTCTTTTTCTTCTTCTTAGAAGGACTAGGTGCATCTAAATTAGTTCTCTGAGAATCTTGCTAAATTCTCTTAGGGTGGCCCTCAGGATACAAAGGTTCCTGAGTCATTTTACCCCCTCTAGTCATAACCCTAACAACATTATCATTTTTCTTATTATTTAATTCATTGAGCAAATCATTCTGAGCTTTAAGTACTTATTCTACTTGAGTGGTAACCATAGAAGCATGTTTACTAATAAGTTTAAGCTCACCTTTAACACTAGCCATATAGTCACTCAAGTGTTCAGGCATATGTAACACCCCGGATGTAATTTACCCAATATGTAATCCAACTCTTGCCGTTTCCGGCATTAAGTTATTTTATTTTCTCGGGTTCGGGTTTTTGTCTCCGTGTGTTGTTGTCATTGTCATGCATCCCATATCATCTCATCATTTGCATACGTGTTCATCTCATGTATCCGAGCATTTTCCCCGTTGTCCGTTTTGCATTCCGGTGCTTCGTTCTCCTCCGGTGGTCTTTTCTACCTTTCTTTCATGTGTGGGGATTAAACATTTCTGGATTGGACCGAGATTTGCCAAGCGGCCTTGGTTTACTACCGGTAGACCGCCTGTCAAGTTTCGTACCATTTGGACTTCGTTTGATGCTCCAATGGTTAACCGAGGGACCGAAAAGGCCTCGTGTGTGTTGCATCCCAACACCCCTCCAATTTGGCCCAAAACCCACCAAAAGCCTCTCCATCATCTAGAGCGTTCGATCACGATCGCGTGGCCGAAAACCGCACCTCATTTGGACTCTCCTAGCTCCCTCAATGCCTATATAAAGATCCCTCCTCGAAAATCCCAGATCCCCTCCATCCCTAACCCTAGATCCACCCCTCGCGCCGCACCAGACACGTCCGGTTCGGCCGGACATGTCCGCACCTCACCTCCGCGCCAATCCGCGCCTGCCACATGGCGCCGCCGGCCGCCCCGCGCCGAGGCCCGGAGAGCCCACAGCGGGCCCTCCCGGCCCGTTCCTCCGCCGCCCAAGTACCGCACCTCCTCGCCCCTCTTCCCCGACGCCGGTGCCGGCCGTCTCCGCCGCCCACGTCACTGGTGGCCGCCGCATCGCCGTCCGGCGCCTCCGCCTCACGCCGGCGTGCCGCCCCGTCCCGCGCGCCTCGTCGCCCATAGCCGCCGCTGCCGAATCCCGCCTCCGCCGGCGGGAAGCCCGGCCGCTCCATCCGCGCCCGCCGCTGCCGTCGTCTACAGTGTTTCCGGCAAGGTCCGCCGCCGCCTCGGGAAGCGTGCGGATCTGGATCTGAGGATATATCTCGGTTGACTTTTTGCTTCAAACCCTAGACAAATTGCTAAGTTCGTCATGTTGTATCTCCGCATCCGTAGCTCCGTTTTGGGCATATAGCATATCAAAATGTTCGTCTCAGAGAGCACATCATTTCATCTCATTGCATCATTTTCATTTGAGTTTATCTTGATGCCCAAAATGTTGTTATAAGAGTGCTATTTGAGATAATTGTCAGATCTGCTGCTCCAATTATTTATTTGTCATTTTTTCCATGATTATTGTGTGCATGATATGCCCCTGAGCTCTTCATGAGTTTTGTTATATGTTTTGCCATCTTTCCAGAGGTGCAACCCATGTATTTTTGTGATGTGTGTGGTGACTAGCACAAGCTTGCAAAGTGGAGCATTCGTTAATGCTGATTTCAGGGACTTAGCATTTCCACTAAGTCCTTGGACTGTTTATCTCATTATGTCATATGTTCATATTGTTTCCTAGTGATCCGTGCCTCTTTTGAGGATGATCAGTAAGGATGTTTTGTTAATCTTGTAGTGCTCTATCCATCCATGTCTTTTTTGCATTTATGGAGCAACCTAGCTTGAGTCAATCGAGCTCTACTTTTGCCATTTCGTGAATCTGGGCAGATTGTCTACTTGTTAGCGATTTTGCCGAGGATGTTGTAGTTGATCCGGGCATGCTATGTTAGTGTTCTTGCAATGTCTAGCTTGTATTTTGTGTATTCTTGATGGGTGTACGCTTAGATTGTCATGACTTGCTCTGTAGTGAGTGCATCGAGCTCGTAAACATGCCTACTTGATATCTGTTTCAGCATGCTCCAGTTTTCACTAAGTCTGAGAACTGATTATGTTTTTGCCATGTTCACATGCTTGCAAATGTATTTTCTGATCCCTTTTGGCTCAAGGTCACTAAGGGAATTTTGTTAAGATCTTTGAGTAGCTCCATTCCATGCTTTATTTTGCCATGTTCAGGTCCTGTAGCTTATTGTTTTCATGCTCCAATGAGTGTTGTCTGATCTGAAATTCCAGACAAGTGTTAATTTCACTAAGTCTGAGATCTGTTTACCAAATGCATTTTTGCCATGCTTGTTTGAACCTATTAATGGATGAATTGGACGTAGCTCAGTGCTAGTCTTTTGTTAAGAATCATGAATGGATCCCTGCCATTTATTTTAATGCCATGTTTGCATGCTGTAGCATGTTCATCTTGTTGCATTTAGATGGCAACTTGCTGTAAATAGCAGAACATGGTCATATTGGAATTGCTTGCCATTTCCAAACCGTAACTCCGATTCCGGTGTTCTTTATATTGTTTTCAAGCGATTTCATCTCTCCTTTCCAGTGGCACACTTGGATTTCCATGTTGAGGCCAGGTTCATTCATTCCTTGTCAAATCTTGCATATGCATCGCATATTGCATCCCGCATAGCATGCCATGTTTGCATCGTATTGTTTGATCTTGCACGTGGTTTATTGTGTCCTTGTTGTTTGTTTGTCTTGTTTGGGTAGAGCCGGGAGACGAGTTCGCTAACGAGGAGCCCGTTGAGTTTTCTTTCGAGGATCCGGTCAACTCTGACAACTTTGCAGGCAAGATGATCATACCCTCGAAATCACTACTATCTTTGCTATGCTAGATGCTCGCTCTTTTGCTATGCCTATGCTACAATGCCTACCACTTGATTTCATGCCTCCCAAATTGCCATGTCAAACCTCTAACCCACCATGTCCTAGCAAACCGTTGATTGGCTATGTTACCGCTTTGCTCAGCCCCCCTCTTATAGCGTTGTTAGTTGCAGGTGAAGATTGGAGACCGTTCCTTGTTGGAACATTATTTAATTGTTGGGATATCATTATATTGCCTTGTTATCTTAATGCATCGATATACTTGGTAAAGGGTGGAAGGCTCGGCCTCTCGCCTAGTGTTTTGTTCCACTCTTGCCGCCCTAGTTTCCGTCATATCGGTGTTATGTTCCCGGATTTTGTGTTCCTTACGCGGTTGGGTTATAATGGGAACCCCTTGACAGTCCGCCTTGAATAAAACTCCTCCAGCAATGCCCAACCTTGGTTTTACCATTTGCCACCTAGCCTTTTCCCTTGGGTTTCATGGACTCAAGGGTCATCTTATTTTAAAAACCCCCCGGCCAGTGCTCCTCTGAGCGTTGGTCCAACCTAGAGCACCGTGTGGGGCCGTCCTTTGGCAACTTGGGTTACGTTGGCTCCCGTACACTTAGCTTATCCGGTGTGCCCTGAGAACGAGATATGTGCAGCTCCTATCGGGATTTGTCGGCACAGCAGGTGGTGTTGCTGGACTTGTTTTACCATTGTCGGAGTTGTCTTGTAGAACCAGGATGCCGAGTCTGATCGGAACGTCTCGGGAGGAGGTCTATTCCTTCGTTGACCATGAGAGCTTGTCATGAGATAAGTTGGGACTCCCCTGCAGGGATTTGAACTTTTGAAAGCCATGCCCGTGGTTATGGGCAGATGGGAATTTGTTAATGTCCGGTTGTAGATAACTTGAACCTTAACTTATTTAAAATGAATCAACTGTGTGAGTTGCCGTGATGGTCTCTTCTCGACGGAGTCCGAGAAGTGAACACGGTGTTGGAGTTATGCTTGCGCAGGCTGTTCTCTAGATTCTCGCTCGCGCTTTGCCTCCTCTTCTCGCTCTCTTTTGCGAACAGGATAGCCACCATATACGCTAGTCGCTTGCTGCTGCTCCACATATTTTCCTTGCCTTACCTATTAAGCTTAAATAGTCTTGATCGCGAGGGTGCGAGATTGCTGAGTCCCTGTGGCTCACAGATTACTTCCAAACCAGATGCAGGGCCTGATGATTCCGCTCCAGATGACGCGCTTGAGCTCAAGTGGGAGTTCGACGAGGACTCTCAACGATACTACATGTCTTTCCCTGATGATCAGTAGTGGTGCCCAGTCGGGGTGATCGGGACCGTGTTACATGTTGGGTTTATCTTTTGTTTTGGCGCCGTAGTCGGGCCATGAGTGTTTGAATGTTGTAATGCTATTTATGTACTTTGATTGACGTGGCGAGTGTAAGCCAACTATGTATCTCCCCTTTTATTATCTATATTACATGGGATGTTGTGAAGATTGCCTAACTTGCGACATTGCTTTCAATGTGGTTATGTCTCTAAGTCGTGCCTCGACACGTGGGAGCTATATCCGCATCGAGGGCGTTACAAGTTGGTAATTAGAGCCTTCCCTGACCTTAGGAGCCCCCATTGCTTGATCGTTTTTAGTAGCCGAGTTTGTGTCTAGAAAAATGTTTTGAGTCATTTAGGATTTATATATCGGAGAGTTTAGGAATTCTTTTTACTCCCCAGTCTCCTCATCGCTCTAGTAAGGCATCTTGACGTAGAGTTTTGACTCTTCTCTTCTCAAATTTCACTAAATTTTTTTTAGGATCACGCGGGTATCTTGGAATCGTTTCGATGGTTTTGTGACGAGAACATTGTTCTTGGTGCCTCCTGTCTTTAGGGGTTGTGGCAGTGTCCCGGGGAGTTGAGCTCCGAGGTGTTGTCGTCACAATTTTATTGTTGCAGTTTCGGAATACCTGAGTTTAGTACGCCGACATCGAAAATCTCTTTTATGCAGTTTGTTGGTGAGATAACCTCGACGCCACCCAGTACTGGGGCGGGAGTTCGGGAGTATCGCCATAACTTGTATAACGGATGCTTTTCGAAGGTTGAGGTAGATGGTTTCCGAAGTTTTTCTCGGTTATGTGTTGAAGGATGGATACAGCTGGATGTAGGATTTGCTAGATTTGGGTGAGATATTATGCTTCCCCTGTATCCCCAACATCTGATTGCATAACCGAAAAGGTTCGGGAGTTTCATAGGTGGGAATTCTTGTAGCTCTAGTTCTTCTTCCACGGATATTTGGTTTGAGATATGGATTTCTTACCGAGTATTCGTTCTTGATCCGTACATTGTTGATTTATTTCTCTACCTAAATTCTAAGTGGCTTCTCAGTTTATGGATATGTGACCATTTCAAGAGGAATGCATTCGTTCTTATGTTCGGATGTGAAGACTTTATGTTGTAAATTTTCATTCCGTTGGATTCAGCTTCAATATTTGTCTATCAATGTGCCAATGGTTGTCACCCTCTTCAGGATGGCTCCCGCAAAGAGCACCAATCAGAATCAGAATTAGGATCCGCCACCACCTCCACCTCCTCCGGAGGCATGTCAAGCTGTGATGGCCACAACCAATGCAAACACACAGTTGATCATGCAAATTCTTCAAGAGCGCAATCAAGTGAACCAAGGCAACCAAGGCAACAATCAGAATCACTTTGCTACACTCAACCAGTTCCTTGCTAACGGGCCAAAGACTTTCAGCAATTGTGTTGAGGCAACTAATGCTGACGATTGGCTCATGGATCTGTGCAAGCATTTCGAGTGCAGTAACTTCAGGCCTGAGGACTTCGTCAAGTTCGCATCCTTCCAACTCAAAGACCAAGCTGCAGAATGGTTCCAGCAGTACAAGGATTCCAGAGGTGGCCGTGTGATTACTTGGGATGAATTCCGTCAAGATTTCAAAGCTCATCGTATCCCTCAGAGCGTGGTTGAAAGCAAGCGTGAGGAATTCCGCAACCTGAAGCAAGGCTCTTTGTCTGTCTATGACTACAACAAGTTGTCTAAGAAGCTCGCCCACTTTGCTAAGCAGGACGTACCTGACGAGAAGAGCATGATATACCAGTTCAGGGGTGGTCTCAAAGAAGAAATCCAGCTAGCTCTTGTTCTCTTTGAGCCCTTGAGGTACGATGAGTTCTACAACATGGCATTGAAGCAAGAGGCTGCTCAACTGAGGTGTGACGCTTCCAAGAAGCGAGTCAGAGATGCTACTCCTTCTTCCTCTACTCAAGTGGCCAAGCAGCAGAAGTATTGGCTTCCTCCTCCTCTGTTTCGTCAGCCGTATCAGCAGAAGAGCAAAGGTGGCAGTGGATCTTCCCACCCACCCAATCCTGGCTTTCAGAACAAGACTTCGTCTCAAGCTCCAAGGTCGAGTGCTCCGTATCACCGTCCGCTTTCTGAGGTCACGTGCAACAAGTGCCAACAGAAGGGTCACTATGCCAACAAATGCTTCAATCAGAGACGTCTTCCTCCTCCTCCTCCTGTGAGATCGGAAAGTACAGCTGTGGTCAAGCATAACCCCAAGCACGTCAAGGTCAACTTGATGAATGTAGCTCAGGCAGAGAACTCGTCAGCTGTCATCATGGGTAACTTTCCAGTTAACTCTTTTCCCACAAAAGTTCTTTTTGACACTGGTGCATCACACTGTTTCATGTCAAGATCATTTGTTTCCAAGCATGACTTCGTTTCACAAATGTTGGGTAAACCTATGGGAGTGGTTTCTCCGGCTAAGTCTATGAGGGCTACTTCAATAGTCCCGGATGTTTCTATCATGATGGGTGATTTCAAGTTTCTGGCTTCTCCAATGGTCCTTGGTAATTCGGATATTGATCTTATTCTCGGAATGGATTGGCTTTCTAAGCACAAGGCTCAGCTTGATTGTGCAGCTAGGCAGATTCAATTGACTCATTCGTCTGAGGATGTAATTGTCTTTGCCGCGAATGACGATACCATCCATCTGCTCTCTCTCAATGAGAAGGGTGAACTGGATGCCATCTCGCAAATTCCAGTCATTTGCGAATATCAAGACGTCTTTCCAGAAGAGCTTCCAGGAATGCCTCCGCACCGGCCAGTTGAATTCGTCATCGATCTTGAGCCTGGCATGGAACCAGTGTGCAAGCGTCCTTACAAGCTCGGACCTGAAGAGTTGAAGGAGCTAAAGAAGCAACTCGATATTCAAGAGAGAATGGGTCTCATCCGGCCTAGTTCTTCTCCGTGGGGTTGTGGTGTTCTTTTTGTGAAGAAGAAGGATGGAACGGACCGACTTTGTGTTGACTACCGTCCATTGAACAAGATGACCATCAAGAACAAATACCCACTTCCCAACATCAACGAGCTGTTCGAACAACTCAAAGGTGCCCAAGTATTCTCCAAGCTTGATCTCCGTATGGGTTATCATCAGATTCGAATCCGTGAGCAAGATATTCCCAAGACGGCTTTCAGGACAAGCTATGGTTCATATGAATACACTGTCATGTCTTTTGGCCTCGTCAACGCTCCTCCGACTTTCTCTCGCATGATGAATTTCATCTTCAACGCCTAAACCAATGACTTCGTTTTGGTCTATCTCGACGACATTCTGGTTTTCTCAAAGAACAAGGAAGATCATGCCAAGCACTTGCGTTTGGTACTCGATAAGCTGAGGGAACACCAGTTCTACGCCAAGTTCTCCAAGTGCGAATTTTGGCTCGATGAGGTTCTTTATCTTGGTCATATCATCTCTGCCAAGGGCATTGTGGTGAATCCTGAGAAGGTGTCTGCAATTGTGAATTGGGAACCTCCTCAGAACGTGAAGCAACTCCGTAGCTTCCTCGGTCTCGCAAGCTATTGTCGAAGATTCGTTGAGATCTTTTCTAAGATCGCGAAGCCTCTCTCAAATCTTCTCCAGAAGCACGTCAAGTACGTTTGGTCTCCGGAATGTGACATCGCTTTCAACACTTTGAAAGAGAAATTAGTCACTGCTCCAGTTCTGACTCCGCCTGATGAATCCAAACCGTACGAGGTCTTTTGCGATGCCTCTCTCCAAGGTCTTGGCGCAGTGTTAATGCAAGAGAAGAAAGTTGTGGCTTATACCTCTCGCCAGCTGAAGCCCAACGAGAAGAACTACCCCACTCATGACCTCGAGTTGGCGGCAGTTGTGCATGCTCTTTTGACTTGGAGACATCTCTTATTGGGAAGAAAAGTGGACATCTTCACTGATCACAAGAGTCTCAAGTACATCTTCACTCAGCCTAATCTCAACCTCAGGCAAACTCGATGGGTCGAAATGATTCAAGAGTATAATCCGAGTATCGAGTATACTCCAGGCAAGGCCAATGTGGTTGCTGACGCTATGAGCAGGAAGGCTTATTGCAACAGTCTTATTCTCAAGCCTTATCAACCCGAGCTTTGTGAAGCTTTCCGCAAACTTAATCTGCAAGTTGTTCCTCAAGGTTTCCTCGCTAACCTTCAAGTCTATCCTACCTTGGAAGACCAGATTCGCCAAGCCCAGCTTCTTGATGCTATGGTGAAAAAGGTGAAGATTGGGATTGCCAAGAGTCAACCCAAGTACAAGTGCTACCGCCTTGATGACAAGGACACTCTCTTCTTCGAGGATCGTATTGTTGTGCCCAAAGGTGATCTTCGTAAAGTGATCATGAACGAGGCTCACAATTCTCTCCTCTCCATCCACCCTGGGAGCACGAAGATGTATCAGGACCTCAAGCAGGCTTATTGGTGGACTCGAATGAAGCGCGAGATTGCTCAATTCGTGAATGAATGTGATGTCTGCAGAAGAGTGAAGGCAGAACACCAAAGGCCAGCGGGTCTCCTCCAACCTCTTGCCATTCCAGAATGGAAGTTTGACCACATTGAGATGGACTTCGTGACTGGGTTTCCAAAGTCCAAACGTGGCAATGATGCTATATTCATTGTCATCGACAAACTCACTAAAGTGGCTCACTTTCTGCCTATCAAAGAGTCAATCACTGTAGCTCAATTGGCGGAGCTCTATACCTCTCGGATCGTCTCTCTGCACGGTATTCCACAAGTGATCTCTTCAGACCGTGGCAGCATCTTTACCTCCAAGTTTTGGGATTCTTTTCAGAAGGCCATGGGCACCAACATCCGCTTCAGCACAACTTTCCATCCTCAAACTAGCGGTCAAGTCGAGCGTGTCAACCAGATTCTTGAAGATATGCTCAGGGCTTGTGTGATCTCCTTCGGCATGAAGTGGGAGGATTGTCTTCCATATGCTGAATTCTCCTACAACAACAGTTTTCAAGCAAGTTCGGGCAAGGCCCCATTTGAAATTCTGTATGGCAGGAAGTGCCGTACCCCTCTCAACTAGTCTGAAACCGGTGAACGTCAGCTTCTCGGCAATGACTTAATCACAAAGGCAGAGGAAATGTGCAAAGTCATTCAAGATAACATCAAAGCAGCCCAATCGCGCCAGAAGAGCTACTATGATAGTAAGCACCATGATTTGGCTTTCGAGATCGGAGATCATGTTTACCTCCGCGTCTCTCCAATGAAAGGTACTCGTCACTTCGGTATCAAAGGGAAGCTTGCCCCTAGATACATGGGACCTTTCAAGTTTGTCAGCAAGAGAGGCGATCTCGCCTATCAACTCGAGTTTCCTTCAAACTTTGCAAATGCTCATGACGTATTCCATGTCTCTCAGCTCCGAAAGTGCTTCAAGACCCCTGACCGCACCGTCAACTTCGAGGACATTGAGCTCCAAGAAGATCTCTCTTATCATGAGCACCCCGTTGCTATTCTTGAAGAGACTGAACGCAAGACTCGCAACAAGTCAATCCAATTCCTCAAAGTCAAGTGGTCACACCATTCCGACCGTGAAGCTACCTGGGAACACGAGGATCACCTCCGTTCTGAGTACCCGGCGTTCTTTCAGTCCTAGATCTCGGGACGAGATCCTTTCGTAGTGGTGGAGTGTTGTAACACCCCGGATGTAATTTACCCAATATGTAATCCAACTCTCGCCGTTTCCGGCGTTAAGTTATTTTATTTTCTCGGGTTCGGGTTTTTGTCTCCGTGTGTTGTTGTTGTTGTTGTCATGCATCCCATATCATCTCATCATTTGCATACGTGTTCATCTCATGTATCCAAGCATTTTCCCCATTGTCCGTTTTGCATTCCGGCGCTTCGTTCTCCTCCGGTGGTCTTTTCTACCTTTCTTTCGTGTGTGGGGATTAAACATTTCCTGATTGGACCGAGATTTTCCAAGCGGCCTTGGTTTACTACCGGTAGACCGCCTGTCAAGTTTCGTACCATTTGGACTTCGTTTGATGCTCCAACGGTTAACCGAGGGACCGAAAAGGCCTCGTGTGTGTTGCAGCCCAACACCCCTCCAATTTGGCCCAAAACCCACCAAAAGCCTCTCCATCATCTAGAGCGTTCGATCACGATCACGTGGCCGAAAACCGCACCTCATTTGGACTCTCCTAGCTCCCTCAATGCCTATATAAAGACCCCTCCTCGAAAATCCCGGATCCACTCCATCCCTAACCCTAGATCCACCCCTCGCGCCGCACCAGACACGTCCGGTCCGGCCGGACACGTCCGCGCCTCACCTCCACGCCAATCCGCGCCTGCCACGTGGCGCCGCCGGCCGCCCCGTGCCGAGGCCCGGAGAGCCCATGGCGGGCCCTCCCGGCCCATTCCTCCGCCGCCCAAGCACCGCGCCTCCTCGCCCCTCTTCACCGACGCCGGTGCCGGCCGTCTCCGCCGCCCACGTCGCCGGTGGCCGCCGCGTCGCCGTCCGGTGCCTCCGCCTCACGCCGGCGCGCCGCCCCGTCCCGCGCGCCTCGCCGCCGCGGCCGAACCCCGCCTCCACCGGCCGCCTCGTCGCCGGTGGGAAGCCCGACCGCTCCGTCCGCGCCCGCAGCCGCCGTCGTCTGCAGTGTTTCCGGCGAGGTCCGCCGCCGCCACGGGAAGCGTGCGGATCTGGATCTGAGGATATATTTCGGTTGACTTTTTGCTTCAAACCCTAGATAAATTGCTATGTTCGTAATGTTGTATCTCCGCATCCGTAGCTCCGTTTTGGGCATATAGCATATCAAAATGTTCGCTTCAGAGAGCAAATAATTTCATCTCATTGCATCATTTTCATTTTAGTTCATCTTAATTCCCAAAATGTTGTTAGAAGAGTGCTATTTGAGATAATTGTCAGATCTGCTGCTCCAGTTAGATATTTGTCATTTTGCCATGATTATTGTGTGCATGATATGCCCCTGAGCTCTTCATGAGTTTTGTTATATGTTTTGCCATCTTTCCAGAGGTGCAACCCATGTATTTTTTTGATGTGTGTGGTGACTAGCACAAGCTTGCAAAGTGGAGCATTCGTTAATGCTGATTTCAGGGACTTAGCATTTCCACTAAGTCCTTCGACTGTTTATCTCATTATGTCATATGTTCATGTTGTTTCCTAGTGATCCGTGCCTCTTTTGAGGATGATCAGTAAGGATGTTTTGTTAATCTTGTAGTGCTCTATCCATCCATGTCTTTGTTTGCATTTATGGAGCACCCTAGCTTGAGTCAATCGAGCTCTACTTTTGCCATTTCGTGAATCTGGGCAGATTGTCTACTTGTTAGCGATTTTGCCGAGGATGTTGTAGTTGATCCAGGCATGCTATGTTAGTGTTCTTGCCATGTCATGCTATGTTCAGGTCCTGTAGCATATTGTTTTCATGCTCCAAAGAGTGCTATCTGATCTAAAATTTCAGACAAGTGTTAATTTCAGTAAGTCTGAGATCTGTTTACCAAATGCATTTTTGCCATGCTTGTTTGAACCTGTTAATGGATGAATTGGCCGTAGCTCACTGCTAGTCTTTTGTTAAGCATCATGAATGGATCCATGGCATGTATTTTGATGCCATGTTTGGGTGCTGTAGTATGTTCATCTTGTTGCATTTAGATGGCTACTTGCTGTAAATCGTAGAACGTGGTCATATTGGAATTGCTTGCCATTTCCAAACTATAACTCCGATTCCGGTGTTCTTTATATCGTTTTCAAGAGATTTCATCTCACCTTTCTAGTGGCACACTTGGATTTCCATGTTGAGGCCAGGTTCATTCATTCCTTGTCAAATCTTGCATATGCATCGCATATTGCATCCCGCATAGCATACCATGTTTGCATCATATTGTTTGAGCTTGCACGTGGTTGATTGTGTCCTTGTTGTTTGTTTGTCTTGTTTGGGTACAGCCGGGAGACGAGTTCGCTAACGAGGAGCCCGTTGAGTTTGCTTTCGAGGATCCGGTCAACTCTGACAACTTTGCAGGCAAGATGATCATACCCTCGAAATCACTACTATCTTTGCTATGCTAGATGCTCGCTCTTTTGCTATGCCTATGCTACGATGCCTACCACTTGCTTTCATGCCTCCCAAATTGCCATGTCAAACCTCTAACCCACCATGTCCTAGCAAACCGTTGATTGGCTATGTTACCGCTTTGCTCAGCCCCCCTCTTATAGCGTTGTTAGTTGCAGGTGAAGATTGGAGACAGTTCCTTGTTGGAACATTATTTAATTGTTGGGATATCATTATATTGCCTTGTTATCTTAATGCATCTATATACTTGGTAAAGGGTGGAAGGCTCGGCCTCTTGCCTAGTGTTTTGTTCCAGTCTTGCCGCCCTAGTTTCCGTCATATCGGTGTTATGTTCCTGGATTTTGTGTTCCTTACGCGGCTGGGTTATAATGGGAACCCCTTGACAGTCCGCCTTGAACAAAACTCCTCCAACAATGCCCAACCTTGGTTTTACCATTTGCCACCTAGCCTTTTCCCTTGGGTTTCGCATACTCAAGGGTCATATTATTTTAAAAACCCCCCGGGCCAGTACTCCTCTGAGCGTTGGTCCAACCTAGAGCACCGTGCGGGGCCGTCCCTTGGCAACTTGGGTTACGTTGGCTCCCGTATGCTTAGCTTATCTGATGTGCCCTGAGAACGAGATAAGTGCAGCTCCTATCGGGATTTGTCGGCACAGCGGGTGGTGTTGCTGGACTTGTTTTACCATTGTCGGAGTTGTCTTGTAGAACCAGGATGCCGAGTCTGATCGGAACATCTCGGGAGGAGGTCTATTCCTTCGTTGACCATGAGAGCTTGTCATGGGCTAAGTTGGGACTCCCCTGCAGGGATTTGAACTTTCGAAAGCCGTGCCCGCGGTTATGGGCAGATGGGAATTTGTTAATGTCCGGTTTAGATAACTTGAACCTTAACTTATTTAAAATGAATCAACTGTGTGAGTTGCCATGATGGTCTCTTCTCGGCGGAGTCCGGGAAGTGAACACAGTGTTGGAGTTATGCTTGCGCAGGCTGTTTTCCAGATTCTCGCTCACGCTTTGCCTCCTCTTCTCTCTCTCTTTTGCGAACAGGATAGCCACCATATACGCTAGTCGCTTGCTGCAGCTCCACATATTTTCCTTGCCTTACCTATTAAGCTTAAATAGTCTTGATCGCGAGGGTGCGAGATTGCTGAGTCCCTGTGGCTCACAGATTACTTCCAAACCAGATGCAGGGCCTGATGATTCCGCTCCACATGACGCGCTTGAGCTCAAGTGGGAGTTCGACGAGGACTCTCAACGATACTCTGTGTCTTTCCCTGATGATCAGTAGTGGTGCCTAGTCAGGGTGATCGGGACCGTGTCGCATGTTGGGTTTATATTTTTTTTGGCGCCATAGTCGGGCCATGAGTGTTTGAATGTTGTAATGCTATTTATGTACTTTGATTGACGTGGTGAGTGTAAGACAACTATGTATCTCCCCTTTTATTATCTATATTACATGGGATGTTGTGAAGATCACCTAACTTGCGACATTGCTTTCAATGCGGTTATGTCTCTAAGTCGTGCCTCGACACGTGGGAGCTATAGCCGCATCGAGGGCGTTACAGCATATCAGTATTGCATTTCAATTGTCTACCAACATAAGCATTGAAGTTTTCTTGTTTAACAATAAAATTATCAAACTCAGCTAAGCATTTGCTAGCAGACTTATAACAAGGAATATGACCTTCATCAAATCTATAGAGAGAATTTACCTTTACTACCTGTGTCGGGTTATCAAGACCATGTATTTCTTCAATAGGTGGTAAATTCTTAACATCTTCAGCTTTAATACCTTTTTCTTTCATAGATTTCTTTGCCTCTTGCATATCTTCAGGATTGAGAAATAGAATACCCTTTTTCTTCGGAGTTGGCTTAGGAGTTGGTTCAGGAAGTGTCCAATTACTTTCATTTGTCAACATATTATTCATTAGCAATTCAGCTTGACCAACAGTTCTTTCCCTGAAAACACAACCAGCACAACTGTCTAGGTAGTCTCCAGAAGCATCGATTAGTCCATTATAAAAGATATCAAGTATTTTATTTTTCTTGAGAGGATGATCAGGCAAAGCATTAAGTAATTGGAGAAGCCTCCCCCAAGCTTGTGGGAGACTCTCTTCTTCAATTTGGACAAAATTATATATTTCCCTTAAAGTAGCTTGTTTCTTATGAGAGGGGAAATATTTATCAGAGAAGTAATAAATCATATCCTGGGGACTACGCACACAACCAGGATCAAGAGAATTAAACCATATTTTAGCATCACCCTTTAATGAGAATGGAAACAACTTAAGGATAAAGTAATAGCGAGTTTTCTCATCATGAGTAAACATGGGTGGCTATATCATTTAATTTAGTAAGATGTGCCACAACAGTTTCAGATTCATAGCCATAAAAAGGATCAGATTCAACCAAAGTAATTAACTCAGGAAAAGATAGGTGAAGTAGCAAAAGCAGGGTCATATTTCATTCTAGCATCCAAAGACTTTTCTTTAAGCTTAGCTAATAATTTCTTAAGATCAGATCTATCATTGCAAGCTAAGAAGTCTCTAGCAGTTTCTTCATCCATAACATAACCCTCAGGCACAACAGGCAATTCATATCTAGGGGGAGAATCTTCATCATCACTTTCATCAATATTATCAGTTTTAATAATTTCATTCTCTCTAGCCCTAGCAACTTGTTCATCAATAAATTCACCTAGTGGCACAGTCTTATCAAGCATAGAAGTAGTTTCATCATAAGTATCATGCAAAGCAGAAGTGGCATCATCAATAACATGCGACATATCAGAATGAATAGCAGGTGTAGGTGTCGCAAGTTTACTCAAAACATAAGGTGAATCGAGTGTAGAGCTAGATGGCAGTTCCTTACCTGCCCTCATAGTTGAGGGAAAAATCTTGGTTCTTTGATCTTTCAAGATCTTCATAGTGATAAGAAGATATAAATCCCAAGTGACTCAAAGAATAGAGCTATGCTCCCCAGCAACGTCGCCAAAAAATAGTCTTGATAACCCACAAGTATAGGGGATCGCAACAGTTTTCGAGGGTAGAGTATTCAACCCAAATTTATTGATTCGACACAAGGGGAGCCAAAGAATATTCTCAAGTATTAGCAGCTGAGTTGTCAATTCAACCACACCTGGAAACTTAATATATACGTCAAAGTATTTAGTAGCAAAGTAATATGATAGTAGTGGTAACGGTAGCAAAAGTAATATTTTTGGTTTTATAGTGATTGTAATAGTAGCAACGGAAAAGTAAATAAGCGAAGAACAATATATGAAAATCTTGTAGGCAATGTATCAGTGATGGATAATTATGCTGGATGTGATCAATCATGCAACAGTTATAACATAGGGTGACATAGAACTAGCTCCAGTTCATCAATGTAATGTAGGCATGTATTCCAAATATAGCCATACGTGCTTATGGAAAAGAACTTGCATGACATCTTTTGTCCTACCCTCCCGTGGCAGCGGGGTCCTATTGGAAACTAAGGGATACTAAGGCCTCCTTTTAATAGAGTACCGGACCAAAGCATTAACACATAGTGAATACATGAGCTCCTCAAACTACGGTCATCACCGGTAAGTATCCCGATTATTGTCACTTCGGGGTTAACGAATCATAACACATAATAGGTAACTATAGACTTGCAAGATAGGATCAAGAACTCACATATATTCATGAGAACATAATAGGTTCAGATCTGAAATCATGGCACTCGGGCCCTAGTGACAAGCATTAAGCATAGCAAAGTCATAGCAACATCAATCTCAGAACATAATGGATACTAGGGATCAAACCTTAACAAAACTAACTCAATTACATGATAAATCTCATCCAACCCATCACCGTCTAGCAAGCCTACGATGGAATTACTCACTTACGACGGTGAGCATCATGAAATTGGTGATGTAGGAAGGTTGATGATGACGATGGCGACATATTCCCCTCTCCGGAGCCCCGAACGGACTCCAGATCAGCCCTCCCGAGAGAGTTTAGGGCTTGGCGGCGGCTCCGTATTGTAAAACGCGATGAATCCTTCTCCCTGATTTTTTCTCCCTGAACACGAATATATGGAGTCAGGATGGACGTCGGTGGAGCATCAGGGGGCCCACGAGGCAGGGGGCGCGCCCAGGGGGGTAGGGGCGCCCCACCCTCATGGATAGGGTGTGGGCCCCCTGATGTTGATTCTTTTGCAAGTATTTTCTATTTATTCCAAAAATATTCTCCATTGATTTTTCAGGTCATTCCGAGAACTTCTATTTATGCACAAAAATACCACCATGGCAATTCTGTTGAAAACAACGTCAGTCTGGGTTAGTTCCATTCAAATCCTGCAAGTTAGAGTCCAAAACAAGGGCAAAAGTGTTTGGAAAAGTAGATACAATGGAGACGTATCAGTGGGCCTTAGGGGAGAGAGAGGGCATAAGCCCAGGAGGTGGCACTCCCCCAAGGGGAGCCCGAATAGGACTAGGGGAGGGGGGAGCAGCCCCTCTTTCCCTCTCCCTCTCTTTCCTTCCCCCCTCCTCCTTCCTAGTAGGAATAGGAAAGGATGAATCCTACTCCTACTAGGAGGAGTATTCCTCCTCTCCTTGGGCGCCACTAGGGCCGGCCGGCCTCCCCCCTTGCTCCTTTATATATGGGGGCATGGTGCACCCTAGAACACACAAGTTGATTGTTCCAAGCCGTGTGCGGTGCCCCCTCCACCATAATCCACCTCGGTCATATCGTAGAGATGCTTAGGCGAAGCCCTATTCCGGTAGCAACATCATCACCATCATCATGCCGTCGTGCTGACGAAGCTCTCCCTCGAAGCTCTACTGGATCGTGAGTTCGCGGGACGTCACCGAGCCGAACGTGTGCAGATCGCGGAGGTGCCATACCTTCGGTGCTGGGATCGGTCGATCATGAAGACGTATGACTACATCAACCGCGTTGTGATAATGGTTACGCTTACGGTCTATGAGGGTACGTATACAACACTCTTCCCTCTCGTTGCTATGCATCACCATGATCTTGTGTGTGTAGGATTTTTTTTTGAAATTACCATGTTCCCCAACAAGAGCTCCACCAATGTACTTCTTTCGCCTATATATACTCTTATACCCTAAAAACATCAGGGGAGCCACGAAACCACTTTTCCACCACCGCAACCTTCTGTACCCATGAGATCCCATCTTGGGGCCTTTTTCGGCGATCTGCTGGAGGGGGAATCGATCACGGAGGGCTTCTACATCAACACCATGGCCTCTCCGATGAAGCATGAGTAGTTTACCACAGACCTTCGGGTCCATAGTTATTAGCTAGATGGCTTCTCCTCTCTCTTTGATCTTCAATACAAAGTTCTCCTCGACGTTCTTGGAGATCTATTCGATGTAATACTCTTTTGCGGTGTGTTTGCCGAGATCCGATGAATTGAGGGTTTATGAACTTGATTATCTATGAATATTATTTGGTTCTTCTCTGAATTCTTATATGCATGATTTAATATCTTTGCAAGTCTCTTTGAATTATCAGTTTAGTTTGGCCTACTAGATTGATCTTTCTTGCAATGGGAGAAGTGCTTAGCTTTGGGTTCAATCTTGCGTTGTCCTTTCCCAGTGATTGTAGGGGCAGCAAGGCACGTATTTTATTTTTTCCATCGACGATAAAAAGATGGGGTTTATGTCATATTGCTTGAGTTTATCCCTCTACATCATGTCATCTTGCTTAAAGCGTTACTCTGTTCTTATGAACTTAATATTCTAGATGCATGTTGGATAGCGGTCGATGTGTGGAGTAATAGTAGTAGATGCAGAATTGTTTCGATCTACTTGACACGGACGTGATGCCTATATTCATGATCATTGCCTTAGATATCTTTATAACTATGCACTTTTCTATCAATTGCTTGGCAGTAATTTGTTCACCACCATAATATATGCTATCATGAGAGAAGCCATTAGTGAAACCTATGGCCCCCGGGTCTCTTTCTTATAATACCACATCTCTTTTATTATCGCATATCGTTTACTATTTTGCAATATTTATTTTCCAATCTATACAACAAAATGCCAAAAAAATTTATCTTACTATCTCTATCAGATCTCACTTTCGCAAGTGACCATGAAGGGATTGACAACCCCTTTATCGCTTTGGTTGCGAGGTTCTTGATTATTTGTGCAGGTACTAGGTGACTTGTGTGTTGTCTCCTACTGGATTGATACCTTGGTTCTCAATAACTAAGAGAAATACTTACGCTACTTTGCTGCATCACCCTTTCCTCATCAAGGGAAAACCAACGCATGCTCAAGAGGTAGCAAGAAGGATTTTTGGCGCCATTGCCGGGGAGATCTACATGGCAACAATACAATATGTGCCTTGCTGCCCCTACTGTCACTGGGAAAGGACACTGCAAGATTGAACCCAAAGCTAAGCACTTCTCCCATTGCAAGAAAGATCAATCTAGTAGTCCAAACTAAACCAATAGTTTGAAGAGACTTGCAAAGATATCAAATCATGCATATAAGAATTCAGAGAAGAACTAAATAATATTCATAGACAATCTAGTTAATAAACCCACAATTCATCGGATCTCGGCAAACACACCGCAAAAGAGTATTACATCGAATAGATCTCCAAGAGTCTACAAGAAGAAAGGTTGCGTAGTAGAGATCAAGCTCTTTTCTGGTGCCATTGCCGGGGAGGTTAGCGCTTGAAGGTATATCTTTAGATCTTGCAATCGAATCTTTTAGTTTATTGTTTTATCACTAGTTTAGTCTATAAAAGAAAATTTGAAAAAAATGGAATTTAGGTTGGCTCATATGCTTCATCTTTATAATGTCTTTCATGAAAATAAGGATTCTGATAATTGTGCTGAAGTGCTAGAAGAAGAAGTTAATAAAATGTTTGGCACTAAATCTTTTTATGACGAGCATGATTCCAATGTTGTTAGTATGAATTCTTTGAATATCCATGATGCTAATGATATGCAAAGCCACAAGCTTAGGATGCTATGTTTGATGAGTATGATATTTTTAGTCCCCCAAGTTTGGATGAGAATATTTATTATGATGAAAGCATGCCTCCTATTTATGATGATTCTATTGATGAAAGTTGGTTTGGAAGAGTGTCAACTTTAGATAATATTTATCCCACTATTTTGGAGGGTGTTGACTCTTATGATTATATTTATGAAAGGGGATTTGGAGAGGTCATGACTTTATTTAGTGATGAATCCACTATTTTAGAAGAGGTTCTAATTGATTATGAGAACAAAGTTGCTGTCTATGATGATCATTGTGATGACATGTATGCTATAAAGAATGATAGCCATAAAACTTGTTATCATGATTTTAATTTTCAATTGGATTATGCCTCACATGATAGTTATTTTGTTGAGTTTGCTCCCACTACTATAAATGAGAAGAATTTTGCTTATGTGGAGAGTAGTAAAATTTCTATGCTTGTGCATCATGAAAATAATACTTGATGTGATGGTTATATTTTTGAATTCATTCATGATGCTACTGAAAATTATTATGAGGGAGGAACATATGCTTCTACGTATCTCAATAATATCAAGTTTCCTCCTACATGTTGAAAATCTTGAAGTTATGCTTGTTTTGCCTTCCTATGCAAGTTGATTCTTGTTCCCAGAAGTTGTTTGCTCACAAAATCCCTATTCATAGGAAGTGGGTTAGACTTAAATGTTCTAGTTATATGCTTCATGATTCTCCCATTATGTTTCAATTCTTATCTTTTATGTGAGCATCATTGAAATCATCATGCCTAGCTTGAAGGCATTAAAGAAAAGCGCTTGTTGGGAGACAACCCAATATTTACCCCTACTGTTTTTGTGCGTTCACATGATTGTGCCGCTGTAGTAATCATGTTTGATAGCTTTTGTTTCAATAAAGTGCCAAGTAAGACCTTTGGGATGATCTATGGTGATAGTTAATTTGATCTTGCTGAAAAACAGAAACTTTTGCACTTAGGAAAACAATTCTAATTTTTATCACAAGCGTGATAAAGTACTGATTCTTTTTGGAGAAGATTAATAATAAAATTTCTTAGGATTTTTCGATTTACAAAAGTATTCAAAAGTTACAGATTACTATAGACTGTTCTGTTTTTGACAGATTCTATTTTCTATGTGTTGTTTGCTTATTTTGATGAATCTATGAGTAGTATATGAGGGTATGAACCATACAGAAGTTGGAATACAGTAGATATTACACCAATATAAATAAATAATGAGTTCACAATAGTACCAACAGTGGTGATTTATTTTTTTATACTAACAGAGCTGACGAGTTTTCTGTTAAGTTTTATGTTGTGAAGTTTTCAAGTTTTGGGTAAAGTTTTGATGGACTACGGAATAAGGAGTGGAAAGAACCTAAGCTTGGGGATGCCCAAGGCACCCCAAGGTAATATTCAAGGACAACCAAGAGCCTAATCTTGGGGATGCCCCAGATGGCATCCCCTCTTTCGTCTTTGTTAATCGGTAATCTTACTTGGAGCTATATTTTTATTCACCACATGATACATGTTTTGCTTGGAGCGTCATTTTCTTTTATTAGGATTTGCTTGCTGTTTGAATAAGGTACTTAAGATCTGAATTTATTTATGAGAAGGAGTCTTCACGTAGTTACATAATTATTCAACTACTCATTGATCTTCACTGATATGTTTCGGTGTAGTTTGTCATTTGCTCTAGTGCTTCACTTATATCTTTTTAGAGCACGGCGGTAGTTTTATTTTGAAGAAATTTTTGAACTCTCATGGTTCACTTATATCATTTTGAGAGTCTCTAAATAGCATGGTAATTTGCTTTGGTTATGAATTTAGTCCTAATATGATGGGCATCCAAGAGGGATATAATAAAAACTTTCATATAAAGTGCATTGAATACTATGAGAAGTCTGATTCCTTATGATTGTTTTGAGATATGAAGATGGTGATATTAGAGTCATGCTAGTGAGTAGTTGTGAATTTTAGAAATACTTGTGTTAAGGTTTGTGAGTCCCGTAGCATGCACGTATGGTGAACCATTATGTAACGAAGTTGGAGCATGAGATATTTTTTGATTGTCTTCCTTATGAGTGGCGTTCGGGGACGAGCGATGGTCTTTTCCTACCAATCTATCCCCCTAGGAGCATGCACGTAGTACTTTGTTTCGATGACTAATAGATTTTTGCAATAAGTATGTGAGTTCTTTATGACTAATGTTGAGTCCATGGATTATACGCACTCTCACCTTTCCGCCATTGCTAGCCTCTCTAGTACCTCGCAAATTTCGCCGGTACCATACACCCAATATACACCTTCCTCAAAATAGCCACTATACCTACCTATTATGGCATTTCCATAGCCATTCTGAGATATATTGCCATGCAACTTTCCACCGTTCTGTTTTATTATGACATGCATCATCATTGTCATATTGCTTTGCATGATCATGTAGTTGACATCATATTTGTGGCAAAGCCACCGTTCATAATTCTTCCATACATGTCACTCTTGATTCATTGCACATCCCGGTACACCGCTGGAGGCATTCATATAGAGTCATATTTTGTTCTAGTATCAAGTTGTAATTCTTGAGTTGTAAAGTTAATAAAAGTGTGATGATCTTAATTATTAGAGCATTGTCCCATGTGAGGAAATAAAAAAATGAGTGAAAGGCCAAAAAAAGAGAAGGCCCAAAAAACAAAAAAAACAAAAAAAATGAGAGAAAAAGAGAGAAGGGGCAATGCTACTATCCTTTTACCACACTTGTGCTTCAAAGTAGCACCATGATCTTCATGATAGAGAGTCTCCTATGTTGTCACTTTCATATACTAGTGGGAATTTTTCATTATAGAACTTGGCTTGTATATTCCAATGATGGGCTTCCTCAAATTGCCCTAGGTCTTCGTGAGTAAGCAAGTCACATACACACCCACCTAGTTTTCTTTTGAGCTTTCATAAACTTATAGCTCTAGTGCATCCGTTGCATGGCAATCCCTACTCACTCACATTGATATCTATTGATGGGCATCTCCATAGCCCGTTGACACGCCTAGTTGATTTGACACTATCTCCTTCTTTTTGCCTTCTCCACAACCACCTTCTATTCCACCTATAGTGTTATGTCCATGGCTCACGCTCATGTATTGCGTGAAACTTGAAAAGGCTTGAGAACATCAAAAGTATGAAACAATTGATTGGCTTGTCATAGGGGTTGTGCATGATTCGAATATTTTGTGTGATGAAGATGGAGCATAGCCAGACTATATGATTTTGTAGGGATAAGCTTTCTTTGGCCATGTTATTTTTAGAAGACACAATTGCCTTGTTAGTATGCTTGAAGTATTATTGTTTTTATGTCAATATTAAACTTTTGTTTTAAATGTTATCGATCTGAATATTCTTGCCACAATAGAGAAAATTACATGGATAAATATGTTAGGTAGTGTTCCACATGAAAAATTCTGGTTTGATCATTTACCTACTCGAGGACGAGCAGGAATTAAGCTTGGGGATGCTTGACACGTCTCCAACGTATCTATATTTTTTGATTGTTCCATGCTATTATATTATCTATCTTGGATGTTTTATATGCATTTATATGATATTTTATATGATTTTTGGGACTAACCTATTAACCTAGAGCCTAGTGCCAGTTTCTGTGTTTTCCTTGTTTTTGAGTTTTGTAGAAAAGGAACATCAAACGGAGTCCAATTGACCTGAAAATTTACGAAGATTATCTTTGGACCAAAAGAAGCCCCCAAAGCAAAAGAGTTGGGCCAGTAGAGTCCCGAGTCATCCACAAGGGTGGAGGGCGCTCCCACCCCTTAAGCACCCTCCGACCTTGTGGTTGAGTCGTGGACCCCTTCCTGACATGTTCTCGATGCCAACACCTCTTATATATCCCAAACCTCCAGAACAGAACCTAGTTCGGGAGTTCGCCACTGCAAGCCTCTGTAGCCACCAAAAACCAATCGGGACCCTGTTCCGGCACCCTGCTGGAGGGGCAAATCATCACCGGTGGCCATCTTCATCATCCCGGTGGTCTCCCTGACAAGGAGGGAGTAGTTCACCCTCGGGGCTGAGGGTATGTACGAGTAGCTATATGTTTGATCTCTCTCTCTCGTGTTCTTGATTTGGCACGATCTTGATGTACCGCGAGCTTTGCTATTATAGTTAGATCTTATGATGTTTCTACCCCTCTACCTTCTTGTAATGGATTGAGTTTTCCCTTTGAAGTTATCTTATCGAATTGAGTCTTAAGGATTTGAGAACACTTGATGTATGTCTTGCATGTGCTTATCTGCGGTGACAATGGGATATTCACGTGATCTACTTGATGTATGTTTTGGTGATCAACTTGCGGGTTCTGTGACCTTGTGAACTTATGCATAGGGGTTGGCACACGTTTTCGTCTTGGCTCTCCGGTAGAAACTATGGGGCACTCTTTGAAGTTCTTTGTGTTGGTTTGAATAGATGAATCTGAGATTGTGTGATGCATATCGTATAATCAAACCCACAGATACTTGTGGTGACATTGGAGTATCTAGGTGACATTAGGGTTTTGGTTGATGCGTGTCTTAAGGTGTTATTTTAGTACGAACTCTAGGGCTGTTTGTGACACTTATAGGAATAGCCCAATAGATCTGTCGGATGTGGGGCTCCGGCTAACCCTTAAGGTTCGAACACTGGGGTGCGCGCGAAGTCTTTCCTTCCTACCGATCTACGCTCTAGCTCGCTAAGATCTTGCAGACGAACCCGACGAACTCACAACACAGAAAGACACAGGGTTTATACTGGTTCGGGCCACCGTTGTGGTGTAATACCCTACTCCAGTGTGGTGGTGGATTGCCTCTTGGGCTGATGATGAACAATACAAGGGGAAGAACAACCTCCTGAGGTTGAGGTGTTCTTGTGCTTTCGGACTTGTGTGTATCTCGAGGTCTGATGAGCCCTCTAGGTCTGATGATGTCTCTGGGTCTGATGATGTCTCCGGGTCTCATGAGCCTGTCCCCCTACTATGGTGGTGGCTAGTCCTATTTATAGAGGCCCTGGTCCTCTTCCCAAATATCGAGCGGGAAGGGAGCCAACAATGGCGGGCTAATTTGAAGGGGGACAGCTAGTACAAGCTATCCTAACAAAAGCGGTCTTCGCCTGCACCAAGCTCTAGGGGTGACACCGTCTTGGGCTCCACGATGACCTCCATCTTGCAGTCCATGGTCTTGGTCTTGTTGCACCGAAATGGCAACCTTTGCCTGAGGCCTCGGTACTCCGCGGCTGCGCTTGCCCCTATTGCACCAAAGAGGAAACAAGGACGCTGCCCGCACTGGCGCCCGCCTGGCGCCCGCCTGGTGTCGATCGTCATGGCTTACGTCTCGAGAGCCTCGTGAGGTTCGCCTCGCCTTGATATCTCCGCCCCTCGCGAGCCTGCCTGACTAGGCCGCTCGGGAGGAGGTCTTGCGTCGTCCGCCTCGCGAGGGTCTTGGATGCTTTGTTGGTGAAGATGGGCCGTACGGCCCGCTGCTTGGTGATACGTCTCCAACGTATCTATACTTTTTGATTGCTTCATGCTATATTATCTACTGTTTTGGACATTATTGGGCTTTATTATCCACTTTTATATTACTTTTGGGACTAACCTATTAACCGGAGGCCCAGCCCAGAATTGTTATTTTTTGCCTGTTTTAGGGTTTCGAAGAAAAGGAATATCAAAGGGAGCCCAAACGGAATGAAACCTTCGAGAACGTGATTTTCTCACCGAATAAACTCAGGAGACTTGGACCCTACGTCAAGCCAATTAACAGGAGGCCACGAGGTAGGGGGCGCGCCTGCCCCCCCCCCCAGGCGCGCCCTCCACCCTCCTGGGCCCCCTGTTGCTCCACCAATGTACTTCTTCGTCCTATATATATCCACATACCCCCAAACGATCAGATACGGATCCAAAAACCTAATTCCACCGCTGCAACTTTCTGTATCCACGAGATCCCATCTTGGGGGCTGTTCCGGAGCTCCGCCAGAGGGGGCATCGATCACGGAGGGCTTCTACATCATCATCCAAGCCTCTCCGATGAAGTGTGAGTAGTTTACTTCAGACCTATGGGTCCATAGTTAGTAGCTAGATGGCTTCTTCTCTCTTTTTGGATCTCAATACAATGTTCTCCCCCTCTCTCGTGGAGATCTATTCGATGTAATCTTCTTTTTGCGGTGTGTTTGTTGAGACCGATGAATTGTGGGTTTATGATCCAGTCCATCTATGAATAATATTTGAATCTTTTCTGAATTCTTTTATGTATGATTGGTTATCTTTGCAAGTCTCTTCGAATTATCAGTTTGGTTTGGCCTACTAGATTGGTTGTTCTTGCCATGGGAGAAGTGCTTAGCTTTGGGTTCGATCTTGCGGTGTCCTTTCCCAGTGACAGAAGGGGCAGCAAGGCACGTATTGTATCGTTGCCATCGAGGATAACAAGATGGGGTTTTTTATCATATTGCATGAAACTATCCCTCTACATCATGTCATCTTGCTTAAGGCGTTACTCTGTTTTTAACTTAATACTCTAGATGCATGGTGGATAGCGGTCGATGAGTGGAGTAATAGTAGTAGATGCAGGCAAGAGTCGGTCTACTTGTCTCGGACATGATGCCTATATACATGATCATACCTAGATATTCTCATAACTATGCTCAATTCTCTCAATTGCCCAACAGTAATTTGTTCACCCACCGTAGAGTACTTATGCTCTTGAGAGAAGCCACTAGTGAAACCTATGGCCCCCGGGTCTCTTTCTCATCATATCAATCTCCATCACTTTATTATTGCTTTGCTTTTACTTTTTACTTTGCATCTCTATATCAAAAATACCAAAAATATTATTTATCATCTCTATTAGATCTCACTTTCGTAAGTGACCATGAAGGGATTGAGAACCCCTAAGCGCGTTGGTTGCGTTGAGCTATTGTTTTTGTGTAGGTACGAGGGACTCGCGCGTAGCCTCCTACTGGATTGATACCTTGGTTCTCAAAAAATGAGGGAAATACTTATGCTACTTTGCTACATCATCCTCTCCTCTTCGGGGAAAGCCAACGCAGTGCTCAAGAGGTAGCAAGAAGAATTTCTGGCGTTGTTGCCGGGGAGTCTGCGCAAAAGTCAACATACCAAGTACCCATCACAATCCCTATCTCCCGCATTACATTATTTTCCATTTTCCTCTCGTTTTCCTCTCCCCCACTTCACCCTTGCCGTTTTATTCGCCCTCTCTCTCTCTCTATCCTCCCTCTCTTTATCTATTTGCCTCCTTTTGCCCGTTTGCCTTTTTGTTTGCTTGTGTGTTAGTTTGCTCGCTTGTCGTCATGGCTAGTCTCATATCTTCTCCGTTGTCTCCCAAGAATGAAGTTCTAAATTTTAAACAAAGGGAGGGAGAAAATATAAAAAATGCTTTGTATAGAATTTGCAATGCTCAAAATAGATCTACCAGGAAGCAATCTACTTCAGTTCTTCTCCGCAATTTTTATGTAGGTGCTAGTCCTTGGTATAGATATATCCTTGATACCATTACCGGAGGGAATTTCTTGGGTAGCCATACTTTTGATTCTTATAATGCTATGTTAGATTTATTTGGCTCACCGCCTCTTTTGGTTAATGGAACTATGTTAACTTTGGAGCATGTTATGCAAAGACTTGAAATTATTGAAAATAAAGTTGCTACTATTGAATTAATTGAAAATCTAGATAAAAAGATCCACAATAAAATTACCCAATATGGATCTAAGGTAGGAATGACTTTGAAAAATATTAAGGAAAATGAACCCATAGTTAATGAGAAAATAAACTTAGATTCTACTAGAATCGATAAACTTGAGGGTATCATTACGAACTTGGGAACCAATTTTTCTTCCGTAAATAATACTCCAAGTCCTCCTACTAAAATTGCCAAGCTTATGTATGTTCCTAAAAATAAGGGTGAATCATCTAGTAAGGAAACTGCGGATCTTAAATCTATAAGTATTCATCCCAATCTTTTTGCTATCATTAAGGAACCAATTGCTACAAATGAATTTTTTGATCTTGTGCCTAAGAGTTTGATAATCACTAGAAAGAAAGAAATTCCTAAGGGAGATAGACGCCTCATTGAAGAATTGCCTACCAAAGATGGCAATACCTAGATCTATTCTTGCTTGTTATGCCTAGCTAGGGGCGTTAAACGATAGCGCTTGTTGGGAGGCAACCCAATTTTATTTTTATTCCTTGCTTTTTGCTCCTGTTTAGTAATCAATAAATTATTTAGCCTCTGTTTTGGTTGTGTTTTTTTTGTTTAATTAGTGTTTGTGCCAAGTAGAACCGTTGGGAAGACTTGGGGAAAGTCTTGTCGAACTTGCTGTAAAAAAACAGAAACTTTAGTGCTCACGAGAAATGCTGTCATTTTTATTTCGAGAGTGATATTTAGTTAATTCTTTTTGCAGATGATTAATAGATAAATTCCTCACGTCCATCAATTTATTTTAGAATTTTTGGGGTTCAAGATCTTGCGCTAGGTACAGATTACTACAGAATGTTCTGTTTTTTAACAGATTCTGTTTTTTCTTGTGTTGTTTGCTTATTTTAATGAATCTATGGCTAGTAAAATAGTTTATAAACCATAGAGAAGTTGGAATACAGTAGGTATAACACCCATATAAATAAATAATGAGTTCATTACACTACCTTGAAGTGATCTTTTGCTTTCTTTCGCTAACGGAGCTCACGAGATTTTCTACTTTAAGTTTTGTGTTGTGAAGTTTTCAAGTTTTGGGTAAAAATTTGATGGATTATGGAACAAGGATTGGCAAGAGCCTAAGATTGGGGATGCCCATGGCACCCCCAATATAATCTAAGGACACCTAATGCCAAACCTTGGGGATTCCCCGGAAGGCATCCCCTCTTTCGTCTACTTCTATCGGTAACTTTACTTGGAGCTATATTTTTATTCACCACATGATATGTGTTTTGCTTGGAGCATCTTTTATGATTTGAGTCTTTGCTTGTTAGTTTAACACAATCATCCTTGCTGTACACACCTTTTGAGAGAGCCATACATAATTTGGAATTTGATAGAATACTCTATGTGCTTCACTTATATCTTTTGAGTTATATAATTTTGCTCTAGTGCTTCACTTATATCTTTTAGAGCACGGTGGTGGATATGTTTTATAGAAACTATTGATATCTCATGCTTCACTTAGATTATTTTGAGAGTCTTAATAGCATGGTAATTTTCTTAATAATGAATATGCTTGGTATTCAAGATTTGTAAAACTTTCTTTTGAGTGCGTTGAATACTAAGAAAAAAGATCGATGCTTGATAATTGTTTTGAGATATGAGGATGGTGATATTAGAGTCATGCTAGTTGAGTAGTTGTGAATTTGATAAATTCTTGTGTTAAAGTTTGTGATTCCCGTAGCATGCACGTATGTTGAACCGTTATGTGATGAAGTCGGAGCATGATTTATTTATTGATTGTCTTCCTTATGAGTGGCGGTCGGGGACGAGCAATGGTCTTTTCCTACCAATCTATCCCCCTAGGAGCATGCGCGTAATACTTTGCTTTGATAACTTCTAGATTTTTGCAATAAGTATATGAGTTCTTTATGACTAATGTTGAGTCCATGGATTATACGCACTTTCCTTCCTTCCACCATTGCTAGGCTCTCTAATACCGCACACTTTTCGCCGGTATCATACACCCACCAAATACCTTCCTCAAAACAGCCACCATACCTACCTATCATGGCATTTACATAGCCATTCCGAGATATATTGCCATGCAACTTTCCACCGTTCCGTTCATTATGACACGCTCCATTATTGTCATATTGCTAGCATGATCATGTAGTTGACATCGTATTTGTGGCAAAGCCACCGTTCATAATTCTTTCATACATGTCACTCTTGATTCATTGCATATCCCGGTACACCGCCGGAGGCATTCATATAGAGTCATATTTTGTTCTAAGTATTGAGTTGTAATTGTTGAGTTGTAAGAAAAATAAAAAGTGTGATGATCATCATTTTTAGAGCATTGTCCCAAGTGAGGAAAGGATGCTGGAGACTATGATTCCCCCATAAGTCGGGATGAGACTCCGAATGAAAAAAAGAGGCCATAAAAAAGAGAAGGCCCAAAACAAAATGAGAGAAAAAGAGAGAAGGGACAATGTTACTATCCTTTTACCACACTTGTGCTTCAAAGTAGCACCATGATCTTCATGATAGAGAGTCTCTCATTCTGTCACTTTCATATACTAGTGGGAATTTTTCATTATAGAACTTGGCTTGTATATTCCAATGATGGGCTTCCTCAAAATGCCCTAGGTCTTCATGAGCAAGCGAGTTGGATGCACACCCACTTAGTTTCTTTTGTTGAGCTTTCATATACTTATAGCTATAGTGCATCCGTTGCATGGCAATCCCTACTCACTCACATTGATATCTATTGATGGGCATCTCCATAGCTCGTTGATACGCCTAGTTGATGTGAGACTATCTTCCCCTCCTTTTGTCTTCTCCACAACAACCATTCTATTCCACATATAGTGCTATATCCATGGCTCATGCTGATATATTGCGTGAAGATCAAAACAATTTTGAAAATGTCAAAAGTATGAAACAATTGCTTGGCTTGTCATCGGGGTTGTGCATGATTTAAATACTTTGTGTGGTGAAGATAGAGCATAGCCAGACTATATGATTTTGTAGGGATAGCTTTCTTTGGCCATGTTATTTTGAGAAGACATAATTGCTTTGTTAGTATGCTTGAAGTATTATTATTTTTATGTCAACATGAACTTTTGTCCTGAATCTTTTGAATCTGAATATTCATACCACAATTAATAAGATTTACATTGAAATTATGCCAAGTAGCACTCTGCATCAAAAATTCTGTTTTTATCATTTACCTACTCGAGGACGAGCAGGAATTAAGCTTGGGGATGCTTGATACGTCTCCAACGTATCTATAATTTTTGATTGCTCCTTGCTATATTATCTACTGTTTTGCACATTATTGGGCTTTATTATCCACTTTTATATTATTTTTGGGACTAACCTATTAACCGGAGTGTCACATCCCTAGTTTTGGTAATACCTTCTGCTAGCATCTGGTGTTGCATCATGTTTACTTTTCACAAAAAGTTGAAATGGGGATGACAGAACCCCCAGCACCCCCCTGAAACCAACTAGGGTTTACTAAAATTATTTTCAATGAACCTGAAATGCCCTTATAAAATGTTCATCATCTTTGCCTTGGTCTAGAACCTCTAACAAAAATGGTGCACACTTTTCTAGGACAACAGAGGGCCACTGAATTAAATCATATAGTATTTTCATTTAGGCATTTAAATGCTATAAAATATTTTAAATGCTCAAATAATCATAAACTAAAATGTTTACTGTTGGATATATTCTAAACAATAGCCATGATTAGTTTCATGATTTTTGGAAATGCCATGGCATTTTTAATAAAGCCCTGAAGTTACCCAAATAATAGAAAACATGAAATAATAAAAAGAAAGGAACTTACCTGGCAAAGCCCACCTGGCCGGGTACTGTAGCAGCCAGCTGGGCAAAGCCAGCCCAGCCCACCAGGGGCTCCTCCTGTCGTCTTCCTCCCCTCGCCCCAAAGCTGCTGTTGTCGCCGCGAGAGAGCGCCTGCGCAAGCCGCAGGCTCCAGCTCCTGCTTGCCACCTCCTGCCTCTCCCTCGCGCCTAGAGACGCCCAGAGACCCCTGTCCTCTCTCTCCCTCGCCCGCAACCTTTCCCATCCCATCTGCTCTCTCTTCCATGGTCGACCGAACGAAGCGGAGCGCACCGACGCCGTTCGCCACGGCCACAACCACTCCCTCGCTCCCTCTCCGCGACCCCGAGCTCCGAATCTTCGCCCTCCTCGTCCACGCCGAGCCAAAGAACTGGGGGAGCACCGCATCACCGTCCCGGACGTCTTCTTCAACCTCGGTGCCGGCGATCCCCGCCGCTTGATTCGTCACCATCAGACCGTCCCCGAGCCTGCTGAGACTGCCGTTCGACTCTCGGTGAGTTCCACCGTCGTTACCCACTCTTCCCCGCGTCGATTCCTTGCCGTAGCGCCGTTCCCCACCATGACCGAAGCTCACCGCCGCCTGGCTTTGTCGCCGCCGTGGCCTAAGCTCAAAGCACCCGCGCCCTTGCACCGCATCACACTCCTGGTGCCTCCAGGAGGCCGCCTAGCCTCTCTACTCGCTCCCCTGCTTGCTACAGCCCCGCGCCAGCAACCAGGCGAGCTCCGGCCGCCGCCCAGCTCACTGCCGTCGCTGCCACCGGCCACTCCAGCTCGCTCCGTGTGCTCCACCAGATGTGCCTCGCTCCCAGCATTCTGTAGCCGCAAGCCGCGCGTGAAATGATGCCCCATAGCGCGAGTCCGGCGAGCTCTCGCCGTCGGTTTGGTCATCGCCGGCGTAGATCCGCTGATGATGACGTGGCAGATTAGTTTAGGCTAATGACGCAGTTAGTTACCACCTAGTGAGACTGACAGCAGGGCCCCGCTACCTAATTAACCTTAGATTAAGTTTCTGCTTAGTATTAACTAACCCCAGTGGCCCCACACGTCAGCAATGACCATGTTGACGTGGCCATTGACTGGGCCCACACGTCAGCGACCCTAAATAGCATTGAGACACTGACCAGTGGGTCCCACTGGTCAGGTTTGACCTGGACGGCTCCTATTGACCTGCTGACGTCAGCATAACCTAATGCTGATGTAGTAATACATTTTCTGGATTTATTAATAATCAGGAAATTCCAGAAAATATCCAAAACTTCAAAAATTCATAGAAATTAATCTATAGCTCCAAATGAAATAAATTATATATGAAAAATGATCAGAAAAATTCAAGGAATCCATCTGTACCATTTCCATGCATGTTTGAACAATGTTTGTCCTCTGTTTTGGACAAAACAAATAAAGGGCATTTAAATAATTATATATGGAGTTGGAATTCGAATCATGTATCCAAACCAACTTCATCTAAATCATAGCTAGATGCATTAGCTCAAATCACAGCATATTGCCATGTCATGACCATGCATCATATTGTGGCATTGCATTGATTGTGTTCTTTCTCAGTTGCCGGTGTTTGTCCCCTCTCGGAAGACGTGTACCAACGACGAGAATGATGACACCGATGAAGTGTGTTCCTATTCAGAAGTGTCAGGCAAGCAAAATCCCCTTGTTCATTCCAATACAATCCCACTCTCTTGCTCCTGCTCTCTTTTACTGCATTAGGACAACAACGATTCAACTGTTACATGTTGCGGTAGTTGAACCCCTTTCCTCTGCATGACCTGTCATTGCCACAGTAAATAGATGAAATGCACTAGCATGAGTAGGAATTGTTTGAGCCCTGATGTGCCTACTCATTCATGCTTTTTGTCATGCCTGCTACTTCTTAGAGTTGAGTCGGGTCTGATTCGTCGGGAATGAATTGGAACATGGTGAACATGTCCTACCGTTGAGAGCTAAGTGTGTGAACATGATTTGGTAAAGGTAGCGGTGAGAGGCCATGTAGGAGTACATGGTGGGTTGTCTCATTGCAGCGGTTCTCATGAACTGAGTTCGGTGTTTGTGATCCATGAACAGTTACTACCACACATTGGGTTCCGGTAACTCGGCCCCTCTCGGCTTATTAATCAACTCGATCTCTGTCCAGGAGTTGCAACTAGTTTCTAGTGTTTGTAGGTAGTGTAAGTAGTCTACCAAGTGGCACCCGGTACAGGTGGGCTTGGGATAGACTAGGCACAGTGGCACGGTGTACCAAGTGGCACCCGGATGGTGGGCTTGGGAACCATGCACACATCGTTTGCGGCTGTGAGCGACACCCCAGCCGAATCTCCTTGAGGATGGAACCCGAATAGGCGATAAATCTAGACTAGAGACTTGTGTGGTTAGTCAAGTCGTGGCCGACTCCCTCACCAGGCTTCCGCTTGAAGGTTGCTGAGATACACGATGTGTACATGGTGGTAAGTGGCGAGAGCGTGTGTGAAGAAGTACACCCCTGCAGGGTTATCATTATCTATTCGAATAGCCAGATTCCTCGGATATGGAAACTTGGACCCCTTGCATAGTTCATAGACAAGTGAAAGTGGATACTCTAAAATGCGCAAGATAAGCATGAGTCCTATGGATGGCGTTCTCGTAGGGAGACGGGAGCAGATCCATAGTGGTGTATTGGTATGGTGAATTTGTGGACTCGTGTGCGCCACCTCAAAAGAGTTGCTTGAAGTCATAGTTCAGGTTAGCCACTGAGTCAAAGCTGGCTTGCTGCAGTTAAACTCCACCACCCCCTTTATTGATACCGATGCATATGTAGCTAGTTCTGATGTAAGTCTTGATGGGTACATTTGTACTCACATTTTCTTAATTTATGTTTTTGTAGAGAGGCTTGGACTTTGATGCTTGTGCTTCAGTCTCACTAGTAGTTCCGCTTGGACTTTGATGCTTAGCTCGTTACCTCAGCTACGATCTTGTACCCTTGGGAGGGTCTTGTAGATAGTCAGGCTTCTCATCCTTCTTCATTTGTAGTTGTCTGTACTCAGACAAGTTAAGCTTCCGCATGTGCTTGTTGCTTGTATGCTTTGTATGTTGGGTCATGAGACCCATGTTTGAAATATCTCGCTCCTCGGAGCCTAATGAATAAATACTTTGAATCGTAGAGTTTTGTTGTGATGCCATGTTGTATTTACACATATCGAGCATATTGTGTGTATGATTGAAATACTTGGTATGTGTGGGATCCGACAACCTAGTTGTTTATCCTTGGTAGCCTCTCTTATGGGGAAATGTAGTCTTGTGCTTCCATGAGCCATAGTAGTCCGCTACAGCCTGGTTCACCGAAGTCCTGCTAGCCCAACACTAGTGCTTCGGAACACTTGACTGGCCGGCATGTGATTCACTTCGTTCCTGTGTCTGTCCCTTCGGGGAAATGTTACGCGGTCACATCCGGAGTCCTGCCTAGCCTGCTACAGCCCGGATTCACACGCTGCTGACTGACATGCTCGATGTTGATTCATGTATGCCTGTCCCCATAAGTTAGTGCCACTTTGGGTTCACGACTAGTCATGTCGGCCTGGGTTCTCTGACATATGGATGCTAGAGACACTATCATATACGTGAGCCGAAAGGCGCAAACGGTCCCGTGCCATGGTAAGGCGATACCCGTGGGAATACCATGCATGAGGCCGCAAAGTGATATGAGGTGTTACCGGCTAGATCGATGTGACTTTGAATCGGGGTCCTGACAGCTTTGGTATCAGAGTCTGACTGCCTGTAGGATTACCAAGCCAAGCTGGTCGAAGTCGTGTCTAGAAATGCTTTAGTGATATAAGGGAATTGATTGTCGATGGGAACGTAAGGCTCTTTTCACTCCTTATCCTCATGACCTTCTGATCTGAGTCATCTTATCTTTTCTATGGGGTTAAGAACTAGGCTTCTCTTCTATCTCTCAGGATGACGTATTACTAAACCATAGTTGCCTAGGATTGTTGAGTTCAAGCCTCAATTCAGTCCCTACTACTTCCATATGTTCATAGCGGGCCTCAGAACCTTGATATTGTGATGTTGAGTGGTTATGCCACCATTTTGCAGGATGTCTCAAATCATTTTGAGCATTTACAGCCATTATGCTGTCTGAGTCATCCCAGGTTTCTAAACAGTCTGATGCATCTGCAAATCCCTTCCTCCCATTCCTGATGTCCTTTTGGGCCAGATTAAGCATACTAATCGGTGAGTTGAGATACTCTATTGCCTTGACATATATGTTGGAGTTGTTATTATGACACTAGGGTATCTTACAGTTAGTAATCTAGCCATGTTTGGTGTTCCCAGTGTGATGATTCTGGCCACCATTCTCGAAAGCATCTCATGATGTTATTAGTTAGTAGGTATTCTACTCCTGGGTTTTGAACCCGAGATTCACCCTACTTCATGTTGTTAGTATTTGCTAGTTCCCTTAAGATATTAGTAACCTTGTGATAGTCCTCGAGGTATGTGGTATATCGTTCTTCCAATGCCATGAGCCAATATGGCAGAAGTTATTTGAACCAAAAGATCACAATCAGAGTACTCTTGAGGAGTTCTCCATTCATAATTGAGACTCTGCCAGTCCCACCTCTCTGCATGGGTTATCCGGAAGAAACATGTTGAACTTGGTTCGACATACTAATCTATGCATCCACAACTCAGAAAGTTATATGTTCCTTGAGTTGACCCTCCTCAGCTGTATTCCGACCCTAGTCTATCAATTGATAGTCAGGAATAGTTGTGCATTCGTGTTCATCGATGCCTATTATTCTTGTGGTCCGTCAAGCCATTCTATTCCGGAATGACTAGGAGAAACAAACTCCAGTACCTCGTCCACTTCTAGGATTGGGTCAAAGTAGTTGTATTTCGCAGATCAAAATGCCAATCCAGCTTTTGCTCTATTCTACCTTGGAGTGTTACAATCTTTATGTTAGGAATGTCATGAGAATTGCACCACCTCTTATGAATTCTTGATGCAGTGATACTTCTCACCATCATCATTCATTCCTCGGTCCTCGTGTTGTTGTAACCGGAATGCCGACAAGTGAATTGTGATGTGTGAAATCAATACTCCGAGCAACTCGTTGCTTGGTAGTAAATGGACAATATTCTCATTCTTAGCGTGTTGGTTATTGAACTACCATTCTAAGATAGATCTTGCTACCTAGTCCTTATTTCAGGTGCACTCTTCGATCAATGAGTTATGATTGTGTCAATCCCTCCCTCTTTTGATCATATCGTCTTGCCTTGAAAAACAAGATTGTTCTTGAGCTTAGTAACATATCGGTGGTTCGTGATTTTCCGAATGTCTTCTCAAAAGTGTTACCAGGTTGTCACGTGACCGATATGTTGAGTTCGTGATCAAGTTGGTTTCTTGTAACCACCCCTTCCCCAAGAATCTGTGTTGGATACCCCTGAGCTAGTTGGTTAAGCTAAACAACAACTTGGAGAGTTGGAAGATAAAAGCTTGTCTGACTTAGTTCGTGTTAAGGGATATCTTGTGTGTGTGTGTGTTGAAGAAAGATGATATCTTCATCGATTGGTCCTCATGATCAGTTGTTGGATCTATTGTCTTGTCCAAACTTTTATTTGAGTGTGGGCTATCCTCAAATCAAATCAGAACCAACGATGTTCATAATGTTTTCTTACTCGAGGTTGATTCCTTGGGCATACACCATTACATCCTTTGGTCTGACCAATGCTATCACCTTGTTCACATAGTCATGGAATTCCATCTTCATGGGAACCTGGATGAATTGTTGTTGAGCCCATCGACGACATCCTTATCTTGTCCATGATTCATGTCGAACATCTAAGTAGTGTTGGAAACTTTTATAAGCATTATCTTCATGTCCCGTCCATGAAGCATATGTTCGGATGAAAGAAATGACTTCCTCTAATACATGTGCATTTGATGCAAGTTGCCGCCGTGAATTTGAGAAAGTCAATGTTGCTTCCTCTGGAACTATCCCAAGTCATTCATGCGTATGTGCGGAGTATTTTGTGGTCTGGAGACTTGCAACCTTCATTCTATATGTATCCCTAGCACACCAAGCCACCGATTGATTGTTCAAGGATAAAAGGTCCCTTCTTAAGAATCATCACTTATGGTAGGACTTCGTTATCCTTGATGGTGGTTCCCCACCTGAACCAGGTAGTGTTTTATCGTAAGACTTCTACGTGGTCATGCTTGTCTTGGACAACGTGTTCACATGTGTGTAGTAGAACCAGCTCATGTTTTGGAGCTTACTACCGTAGTTCATTTCCCCAGAATCTCGCAACGTCATCTTGTCGGGTTGTGTTGCAAACTTTCTTTTCCAGACATGTTGTCTGAATTATCCTGTTACCAACCAGATCTGAATCTCAGGCAGATATGATGGTTGGAACTTTTCCAGGACCTATGATGTAGGTTCTAGCAAGGTTGCTGTTTTGGCCAACACACCTAGCCGGAAAATCTATTATTGTAGTATCTTGAATGGGCAATTTGACCATCTTCCCTACGAGGATTTCATGCGACTTTTTCTAGAAGTTGTTCCTTATGGATCTTTTGTCTTTCCGAAGTCCGACCTTTACTTGATGACCATGTTGATGCTTAAGATGATCGTGGTATCTTGTACATCAAGGAGAACATGAGAAGCAGAGTGCTAAATGTCTCTCAGTCAATCATGCAGGTTTTGTTTCCTTGGCCCAGTCATGCTGAAATTTGAGAAAGTGTTATCTTCTTGTGCATCTGCATCCTCCATCATTATTCATCATGGTAGTATGATGTGTTGCCAGGATCCTCGGCACGGATGTTGGTAAAACCTTGATGAATACGGAAATGCTCAAGTTCTTGAGAGCACGCTCAGACAGTAGGTTATATCCTCGGTATCAATTGGAATGTGCCCTCCTTTTGCCGAGTAGTTCTATAACCATAGTTTCTATTCCAAACTGGGTATGACATTCTTTTGAATTCCTTCAAACGATCAATTTTGAATTGCCTCAGGCTGGTATGAAGAATTCCAATGATCTTTATGTCAAAATTAATTCTTTTTGCCACTTAAGGGAATACTTCTACGAGTCACCTACCCTAAGGTGCGCCATTACGGAATCATGGCAATCAACTCCTCGTTATTCTGAAACCTTGCACCATCTTACATAAGCGTTGTGCTTACCAAATTGAACCCTCGTCATCTGTTACTATCCACCTCTCTCGATGTATGCGTTTGAGTCTCAGCTCAAGAGATGATCTAATGTATCACTCCATGAGTTGATCCTGAGTGCTCGATCTTCAAGGAGATCACTTCCTGTAGAGTCTCTCTCTGTCGTCATCATGCTGGATGAAGATCTCGCAAACAAAGATGTCAAAATCAATTGGAGCAATAAATCAACATCTTCGAGAAGGGCGATTGGATCATGGAGTTTGTACCAGTTCCATGTCCCATCTGTCTTCTTACCTCGCGTCTTGAATCTCAGGACGAGATTCTTGTTTAGTGGGGGTGAGCTGTCACATCCCTAGTTATGGTAATACCTAGTGCTAGCATCTGGTGTTGCATCATGTTTACTTTTCACAGAAAGTTGAATTGGGGATGACAGAACCCCCAGCACCCCCCTGAAACCAACTAGGGTTTACTAAAATTATTTGAATTGAACCTAAAATACCCTTATAAAATGTTCATCATCTTTGCCTTGGTCTAGAACCTCTAACAAAAATGGTGCACACTTTTCTAGGACAACAGAGGGTCACTGAATTAAATCATATAGTATTTGCATTTGGGCATTTAAATGCTATAAAATATTTTAAATGCTCAAATAATCATAAACTAAAATGTTTACTGTTGGATATATTCTAAACAGTAGCCATGATTAGTTTCATGATTTTTGGAAATGCCCTGCCATTTCTAATAAAGCCCTGAAGTTACCGAAATAATAGAAAACAAGAAATAATAAAAAGAAAGGAACTTACCTAGCAAAGCCCACCTGGCCGGGTACTGTAGCAGCCAGCTGGGCAAAGCCAGCCCAGCCCACCAGGGGCTCCTCCTGTCGTCTTCCTCCCCTCGCCCCAAAGCTGCTGCTGTCGCCGCGAGAGAGCGCCCGCGCAGGCCGCAGGCTCCAGCTCCTGCTTACCACCTCATGCCTCTCCCTCGCGCCTGGAGACGCCCAGAGACCCCTGTCCTCTCTCTCCCTCGCACGCAACCTCTCCCCTCCCCTCTTCTCTCTCTCTCTCCCATGGCCGACCGAACGAGCCGGAGTGCACCGACGCCGTTCGCCGCGGCCACAACCACTCCCTCGCTCCCTCTCCGCGACCCCGAGCTCCGCATCTTCGCCCTCCTTGTCCGCACCGAGCCAAACAACTAGGGGAGCACCACATCGCCATCCCGGACGTCTTCTTCAACCTCGGTGCCGGCGATCCCGGCCGCTTGATTCGTCACCATCAGGCCGTCCCTGAGCCTGCTGAGACCACCGTTCGACTCCCTGTGAGCTACGCCATCGTTACGCACTCTTCCCCATGTCGATTCCTTGCCGTAGCGCCGTTCCCCGCCATGACAGAAGCTCACTGCCGCCTGGCTTTGTCGCCGCCGTGGCCTAAGCTCAAACCACCCATGCCCTTGCACCGCATCACGCTCCTGGTGCCTCCAGGAGGCCGCCTAGCCTCTCTACTCGCTCCCCTGCTTGCTGCAGCCCCGCACCCGCAACCAGCCGAGCTCCGGCCGCTGCCCAGCTCACTACCGTCGCTGCCACCGGCCACCCCAGCTCTCCCCGTGTGCTCCAGCAGATGTGCCTCACTCCCAGCATTCCGTAGCCGCAAGCCGTGCATGAAACGATGCCCTGTAACGCGAGTCCGGTGAGCTCTCGCCCTCGGTTTGGTCATTGCCGGCGTAGATCCGTGATAATGACGTGGCAGATTAGTTTAGGCTAATGACGCAGTAAGTTACCACCTAGTGAGACTGACAGCAGGGCCCCGCTACCTAATTAACCTTAGATTAAGTTTCTGCTTAGTATTAACTAACCCCAGTGGTCCCACGCGTCAGCATTGACCATGTTGACGTGGCCATTGAGTGGGCCCACACGTCAGCGACCCTAAATAGCACTGAGACACTGACCAGTGGGTCCCACTGGTCAGGTTTGACCTGGACGGCTCCTATTGACCTGCTGACATCAACATGACCTAATGCTGATGCAGTAATACATTTTCTGGATTTACTAATAATCAGGAAATTCCAGAAAATATCCAAAACTTGAAAAATTCATAGAAATTAATCTATAGCTCCAAATGAAATAAAATATATATATGAAAAATGATCAGAAAAAATCAAGGAATCCATCTGTACCATTTCCATGCATGTTTGAACAACGTTTGTCCTCTGTTTTGGACAAAACAAATAAAGGGCATTTAAATAATTATATACGGAGTTGGAATTTGAATCATGTATCTAAACCAACTTCATCTAAATCATAGCTAGATGCATTAGCTCAAATCACAGCATATTGCCATGTCATGACCATGCATCATATTGTGGCATTGCATTGATTGTGTTCTTTCTTAGTTGCCGGTGTTTGTTCCCTCTCGGTAGATGTGTACTGATGACGAGAACGATGACACCGATGAAGTGTGTTCCTCTTCAGAAGTGTCAGGCAAGCAAAATCCCCTTGTTCATTCCGATACAATCCCACTCTCTCGCTCCTGCTCTCTTTTACTGCATTAGGACAACAATGATTCAACTGTTACATGTTGCGGTAGTTGAACCCCTTTCCTCTGCATGACCTGTCATTGCCACAGTAAATAGATGAAACCCACTAGCATGAGTAGGAATTGTTTGAGCCCTGATGTGCCTACTCATTCATGCTTGTTGTCATGCCTGCTACTGCTTAGAGTTGAGTCGGGTCTGATTCATCGGGAATGAATTGGAACGTGGTGAACATGTCCTACCGTTGAGAGCTAAGTGTGTGAACATGATTTGGTAAAGGTAGCGGTGAGAGGCCATGTAGGAGTACATGGTGGGTTGTCTCATTGCAGCCGTTCTCAGGAACTGAGTTCTGTGTTTGTGATCCATGTACAGTTACTACCACACATTGGGTTCTGGTAACTCGGCCCCTCTCGGCTTATTAATCAACTCGATCTCTGTCCAGGAGTTGCAACTAGTTTCTGGTGTTTGTAGGTAGTGTAAGTAGTCTACCAAGTTGCACTCGGTACAGGTGGGCTTGGGACAGACTAGACACAGTGGCACGGTGTACCAAGTGGCACCCGGATGGTGGGCTTGGGAACCCTGCAGACATCGTTTGGGGCCGTGAGCGACACCCCGGCCGGATCTCCTTGCGGATGGAACCCAAATAGGCGATAAACCTGGACTAGAGACTTGTGTGGTTAGTGAGGTCATGGCCGACTCCCTCACTAGGCTTCTGCTTGAAGGTTGCCGAGATACACGACGTGTACATGGTGGTAAGTGGCGAGAGCGTGTGTGAAGAAGTAGACACCTGCAGGGTTATCATTATCTATTCGAATAGCCAGATTCCTCGGATATGGAAACTGGGACCCCTTGCATAGTTCATAGCAAGTGAAAGTGGATACTCTAAAATGCGCAAGATAAGCATGAGTCCTATGGATGGCGTTCTCGTAGGGAGATGGGAGCAGATCCATAGTGGTGTATTGGGTATGGTGAATTTGTGGACTCGTGTGCGCCACCTCAAAAGAGTTCCTTGAAGTCATAGTTCAGGTTAGCCACTGAGTCAAAGCTGGCTTGCTGCAGTTAAACTCCACCACCCCCTTTATTGATACCGATGCATATGTAGCTAGTTCTGATGTAAGTCTTGCTGGGTACATTTGTACTCACATTTTCTTAATTTATGTTTTTGTAGAGAGGCTTGGACTTTGATGCTTGTGCTTCAGTCTCTCTAGTAGTAACGCTTGGACTTTGATGCTTAGCTCATTACCTCAGCTACGATCTTGTACCCTTGGGAGGGTCTTGTAGATAGTCATGCTTCTCAGCCTTCTTCATTTGTAGTTGTCTGTGCTCAGACAAGTTAAGCTTCCGCATGTGCTTGTTTCTTGTATGCTCTGTATGTTGGGTCATGAGACCCATGTTTGTAATATCTCGCTCCTCGGAGCCTAATGAATAAATACTTTGAGTCATAGAGTTTTGTTGTGATGCCATGTTGTATTAACACATATCGAGCATACTGTGTGTATTATTTGAAGGAAATATGCCCTAGAGGCAATAATAAAGTTATTATTTATTTCCTTATATCATGATAAATGTTTCTTATTCATGCTAGAATTGTATTAACCGGAAACATAATACTTGTGTGAATACATAGACAAACAAAGTGTCACTAGTATGCCGCTACTTGACTAGCTCGTTAATCAAAGATGGTTATGTTTCCTAACCATAAACAAAAGAGTTGTTATTTGATTAACGGGATCACATCATTAGGAGAATGATGTGATTGACATGACCCATTCCATTAGCTTAGCACCCGATCGTTTAGTATGTTGCTATTGCTTTCTTCATGACTTATACATGTTCCTATGACTATGAGATTATGCAACTCCCGTTTGCCGGAGGAACACTTTGTGTGCTACCAAACGTCACAACGTAAATGGGTGATTATAAAGGTGCTCTACAGGTGTCTCCAAAGGTACATGTTGGGTTGGCGTATTTCGAGATTAGGATTTGTCACTCCGATTGTCGAAGAGGTATCTCTGGGCCCTCTCGGTAATACACATCACATAAGCCTTGCAAGTATTGCAACTAATGAGTTAGTTGTGAGATGATGTATTACGGAACGAGTAAAGAGACTTGCCGGTAACGAGATTGAACTAGGTATTAAGATACCGACGATCGAATCTCGGGCAAGTAACATACCGATGACAAAGGGAACAACGTATGTTGTTATGCGGTCTGACCGATAAAGATCTTCGTAGAATATGTAGGAGCCAATATGGGCATCCAGGTCCCGCTATTGGTTATTGACCGGAGACGTGTCTCGGTCATGTCTACATTGTTCTCGAACCGTAGGGTCCGCATGCTTTAGGTTTCGATGATAGTTATATTATGAGTTTATGAGTTTTGACGTATCGAAGGAGTTCGGAGTCCCGGATGAGATTGGGGACATGACGAGGAGTCTCGAAATGGTTGAGACATAAAGATCGATATATTGAGCGAATATATTCGGACATCGGAAAGGTTCTGAGTGATTCGGGTATTTTTCGGAGTACCGGGTAGTTACGGGAGAAGCAATGGGCCTTGATGGGCTTTAGTGGGAAGAGGAGAAAGGGCCAAGGGGCTGCTACGCCCCCCTCCCCTCTGGTCCGAATTGGACTAGGGAAAAGGGGGCCAGCCACCTTTCCTTCTCCTCCACTTCCTTCTCCCTTCCTCCCCTCTTGGTGGACTCCTACTAGGACTTGGAGTCCTAGTAGGACTCCACATCCTGGCCGCACCAATTGCCTTGGCCGGCCTCCTCCTCCTCCATCCTTTATATACCGAGGCAAGGGGCACCCCATGAACACAAGTTGATCCATGTGATCATATTCTTAGCAGTGTGCGGTGCCCCCTTCCACCATAGTCCTCGATAATATTGTAGCGGTGCTTAGGCGAAGCCCTGCGACGGTAGAACATCAAGATCGTCACCACGCCGTCGTGCTGACGGAACTTCTCCTCGACGCTTTGCTGGATCGGAGCCTGGGGATCGTCATCGAGCTGAACGTGTGCCAAGAACTCGGAGGTGCCAGAGTAACGGTGCTTGGATCGGTCGGATCGTGAAGACGTACGACTACATCAACCGCGTTGTCACAGCGCTTCCGCTGTCGGTCTACAAGGGTACGTAGATCATACTCTCCCCTCTCGTTGCTATGCATCACCATGATCTTGCATGTGCGTAGGAATTCTTTTGAAATTACTACGTTCCCCAACAGTGGCATCCGAGCCTAGGTTTTATATGTTGATGTTATATGCACGAGTAGAACACAAGTGAGTTGTGGGCGATATAAGTCATACTGCTTACCAGCATGTCATACTTTGGTTCGGCGGTATTGTTGGACGAAGTGGCCCAGACCGACATTACGCGTACGCTTACGCGAGACCGGTTCTCCCGACGTGCTTTGCACATAGGTGGCTTGCGGGTGACAGTTTCTCCAACTTTAGTTGAACCGAGTGTGGCTACGCCTGGTCCTTGCGAAGGTTAAAACAACACCAACTTGACAAACTATCGTTGTGGTTTTGATGCGTAGGTAAGATTGGTTCTTGCTTAAGCCCGTAGCAGCCACGTAAAACATGCAACAACAAAGTAGAGGACGTCTAACTTGTTTTTGCAGGGCATGTTGTGATGTGATATGGTCAAGACATGATGCTAAATTTTATTGTATGAGATGATCATGTTTTGTAACCGAGTTATCGGCAACTGGCAGGAGCCATATGGTTGTCGCTTTATTGTATGCAATGCAATCGCGCTGTAATGCTTTACTTTATCACTAAGCGGTAGCGATAGTCGTGGAAGCATAAGATTGGCGAGACGACAACGATGCTACGATGGAGATCAAGGTGTCGCGCCGGTGACAATGGTGATCATGACGGTGCTTCGGAGATGGAGATCACAAGCACAAGATGATGATGGCCATATCATATCACATATATTGATTGCATGTGATGTTTATCTTTTATGCATCTTATCTTGCTTTGATTGATGGTAGCATTATAAGATGATCTCTCACTAAATTATCAAGAAGTGTTCTCCCTGAGTATGCACCATTGCGAAAGTTGTTTGTGCTGAGACACCACGTGATGATCGGGTGTGATAGGCTCTACGGTCAAATACAACGGGTGCAAAATAGTTGCACACATGGAATACTCAGGTTATACTTGATGAGCCAAGCATATACAGATATGGCCTCAGAACACGGAGACCGAAAGGTCGAGCGTGAATCATATAGTAGATATGATCAACATAGTGATGTTCACCAATGAAACTACTCCATCTCACGTGATGATCGGACATGGTTTAGTTGATTTGGATCACGTAATCACTTAGAGGATTAGAGGGATGTCTATCTAAGTGGGAGTTCTTAAGTAATATGATTAATTGAACTTAAATTTATCATGAACTTAGTCCTGGTAGTATTTTGCAAATTATGTTGTAGATCAATAGCTCGTGTTGTTGCTTCCCTGTGTTTATTTTGATATGTTCCTAAAGAAAATTGTGTTGAAAGATGTTAGTAGCAATGATGCGGATTGGATCAGTGGTTTGAGGTTTATCCTCATTGTTGCACAGAAGAATTATGTCCTTGATGCACCGCTAGGTGACGGACCTATTGCAGGAGCAGATGCAGATGTTATGAACGTTTGGCTAGCTCAATATGATGACTACTTGATAGTTTAGTGCACCATGCTTAATGGCTTAGAATCGGGACTTCAAAGACGTTTTGAACGTCATGGAGCATATGAGATGTTCCAGGAGTTGAAGTTAATATTTCAAGCAAATACCCGAGTTGAGAGATATGTAGTCTCCAACAAGTTCTATAGCTAAAAGATGGAGGAGAATCGCTCAACTAGTGAGCATGTGCCCAGATTGTCTGAGTACAACAATCGCTTGAATCAAGTGGGAGTTAATCTTCCAGATAAGATAGTGATTGACAGAATTCTCTAGTCACCATCACCAAGTTAGTAGAACTTCGTGATGAACTATGATATGCAAGGGATAACGGAAACGATTCCCAAGCGCTTCGTAATGCGGAAATTAACGAAGGTAGAAATCGAGAAAAACATCAAGTGTTGATGGTAGACAAGACCACTAGTTTCAAGAAAAGGGCAAAAGGAAGAAGGGGAACTTCAAGAAGAACAACAAGCGAGTTGCTCCTCAAGTGAAGAAGCCCAAGTCTGGTCCTAAGCCTGAGACTAAGTGCTTCTACTGCAAAGGGACTGGTCACTGGAAGCGGAACTACCCCAAGTGATTGGCGGATAAGAAGGATGGCAAAGTGAACATAAGTATATTTGATATACATGTGATTGATGTGTACTTTACTAGTGTTTATAGCAACCCCTCAGTATTTGATACTAGTTCAGTTGCTAAGATTAGTAACTCGAAACGGGAGTTGCAGAATAAACAGAGACTAGTTAAGGGTGAAGTGACGATGTGTGTTGGAAGTGGTTCCAAGATTGATATGATCATCATCGCACACTCCCTATACTTTCGGGATTAGTGTTGAACCTAAATAAGTGTTATTTGGTGTTTGCGTTGAGCATGAATATGATTTGATCATGTTTATTGTAATACGGTTATTCATTTAAGTAAGAGAATAAATTGTTGTTCTGTTTACATGAATAAAACCTTATATGGTTACACACCCAATGAAAATAGTTCGTTGGATCTCGATCGTAGTGATACACATAATCATAAATTTGTAACCAAAAGATGCAAAGTTAATAATGATAGTGCAACTTATTTGTAGCACTGCCGTTTAGGTCATATTGGTGTAAAGCGCATGAAGAAACTCCATGCTGATGGGATTTTGGAATCACTTGATTATGAATCACTTGATGCTTGCGAACCATGCCTCATGGGCAAGATGACTAAGACTCCGTTCTCCGGAGCGAGCAACTGACTTATTGAAAATAATACATACTGATGTATGCAGTCCGATGAGTATTAAGGCTCATGGCAAGTATCATTATTTTCTGAACTTCATAGATGATTTGAGCAGATATGGGTATATCTACTTGATGAAACACAATTCTGAAACATTTGAAAAGTTCAAATAATTTCAGAGTGAAGTAGAAAATCATCGTAACAAGAAAATAAAATTCCTACGATCTGATCGTGGAGGAGAATATTTGAGTTATGAGTTTGGTGTACATTTGAAAAATTGTGGAATAGTTTCGCAACTCACGCCACCCGGAACACCACAGCGTAATGGTGTGTCCGAACGTCATAACCGTACTTTATTGGATATAGTGCAATCTATGATGTCTCTTACCGATCTACCACTATCGTTTTGGGGTTATGCATTAGAGACAGCTGCATTCACGTTAGAAGGGCACCATCTAAATCTGTTGAGACGACACCGTATGAACTGTGGTTTGGCAAGAAACCAAAGTTGTCGTTTCTTAAAGTTTGGGGTTGCAATGCTTATGTGAAAAAGTTTCATCCTGATAAGCTCAAACCCAAATCGGAAAAGTGTGTCTTCATAGGATACCCAAAAAGTTACTGTTGGGTACACCTTCTATCACAGATCCAAAGGCAAGACATTCGTTGCTAAGAATGGATCCTTTCTAGAGAAGGAGGTTCTCTCGAAAGAAGTGAGTGGGAGGAAAGTAGAACTTGATAAGGTAATTGTACCTTCTCCCTTATTGGAAAGTAGTTCATCACAGAAATCTGTTCCTGTGACTACTACACCAATTAGTGAGGAAGCTAATGATGATGATCATGTAACTTCAGATCAAGTTACTACCGAATCTCGTAGGTAAACCCGAGTGAGATCCGCACCAGAGTGGTACGGTAATCCTGTTCTGGAGGTCATGCTACTTGACCATGACGAACCTACGAACTATGAAGAAGCGATGGTGAGCCCAGATTCCGCAAAATGGCTTGAGGCCATGAAATCTGAGGTGGGATCCATGTATGAGAACAAAGTATGGACTTTGGTTGACTTGCTCGATGATCGACAAGCAATTGAGAATAAATGGATCTTCAAGAGGAAGACGGACACTGATAGTAGTGTTACTATCTACAAAGCTAGAATTGTCTCAAAAGGTTTTTGACAAGTTCAAGGTGTTGACTACGATGAGAGTTTCTCACTTGTATCTATGCTTAAGTCTGTCCGAATCATGTTAGCAATTGCCGCATTTTATGAAATCTGGCAAATGGATAAACAAAACTGCATTCCTTAATAGATTTATTAAAGAAGAGTTGTATATGATACAACCAGAAGGTTTTGTCAATCCTAAAGGTGCTAACAAAATATGCAAGCTCCAGCGATCCATCTATGGACTGGTGCAAGCATCTCGGAGTTGGAATATACGCTTTGATAAGTTGATCAAAGCATATAGTTTTATACAGACTTGCGATGAAGCCTGTATTTGCAAGAAAGTGAGTGGGAGCACTACAACATTTCTGATAAGTATATGTGAATGACATATTGTTGATCGGAAATAATGTAGAATTATTCTGCAAAGCATAAAGGAGTGTTTGAAAGGAATTTTCCAAAGAAAGACCTCGGTGAAGCTGCTGACATATTGAACATCAAGATCTATAGAGATAGATCAAGACGCTTGATAAGTTTTTTTCAATGAGTACATACCTTGACAAGATTTTGAAGTAGTTCAAAATGGAACAGTCAAAGAAAGAGTTCTTGCCTGTGTTGCAAGGTGTAAAATTGAGTAAGACTCCAAGCCCGACCACGTCAGAAGATAGAAAGAGAATGAAAGTCATTCCCTATGCCTCAGTCATAGGTTCTATAAAGTATGCCATGCTGTGTACCAGATCTATTGTATACCATACACTGAGTTAAGAAAGGGAGTACAATAGTGATCTAGGAGTAGATCAATGGACAGCGGTCAAAATTATCCTTACTGGAATAAGGATATGTTTCTCGATTACGGAGGTGACAAAAGGTTCATAGTAAAGGGTTACGTCGATGCAAGTTTTGACACTGATCCAGATGACTCTAAGTCTCAATCTGGATACATATTGAAAGTGGGAGCAATTAGCTAGAGTAGCTCCGTGTAGAGCATTGTTGACATAAATATTTGCAAAATACTTACGGATCTGAATATAACAGATCCGGTGACTAAAATTATCTCACAAGCAAAACATGATCACACCTTAGTACTCTCTGGGTGTTAATCACACAGCGATGTGAACTAGATTACTGACTCTAGTAAACCCTTTGGGTGTTGGTCACATATCGATGTGGACTATGGGTGTTAATCACATGGTGATGAGAACTATTGCTGTTAAATCACATGGCGATGTGAACTAGATTATTGACTCTAGTGCAAGTGGGAGACTGAAGGAAATATGCCCTAGAGGCAATAATAAAGTTATTATTTATTTCCTTATATCATGATAAATGTTTATTATTCATGCTAGAATTGTATTAACCGGAAACATAATACTTGTGTGAATACATAGACAAACAAAGTGTCACTAGTATGCCTCTACTTGACTAGCTCGTTAATCAAAGATGGTTATGTTTCCTAACCATAAACAAAAGAGTTGTTATTTGATTAACGGGATCACGTCATTTGGAGAATGATGTGATTGACATGACCCATTCCATTAGCTTAGCACCCGATCATTAGTATGTTGCTATTGCTTTCTTCATGACTTATACATGTTCCTATGACTATGAGATTATGCAACTCCCGTTTGCCGATGGAACACTTTGTGTGCTACCAAACGTCACAACGTAAATGGGTGATTATAAAGGTGCTCTACAGGTGTCTCCAAAGGTACATGTTGGGTTGGCGTATTTCGAGATTAGGATTTGTCACTCCGATTGTCGGAGAGGTATCTCTGGGCCCTCTCGGTAATACACATCACATAAGCCTTGCAAGCATTGCAACTAATGAGTTAGTTGTGAGATGATGTATTACGGAACGAGTAAAGAGACTTGCCGGTAACGAGATTGAACTAGGTATTAAGATACCGACGATCGAATCTCGGGCAAGTAACATACCGATGACAAAGGGAACAACGTATGTTGTTATGCGGTCTGACCGATAAAGATCTTCGTAGAATATGTTGGAGCCAATATGGGCATCCAGGTCCCGCTATTGGTTATTGACCGGAGACGTGTCTCGGTCATGTCTACATTGTTCTCGAACTGTAGGGTCCGCACGCTTAAGGTTTCGATGACAGTTATATTATGAGTTTATGAGTTTTGATGTACCGAAGGAGTTTGGAGTCCCGGATGAGATTGGGGACATGACAAGGAGTCTCGAAATGGTCGAGACATAAAGATCGATATATTGGACTACTATATTCGGACATCGGAAAGGTTCCGAGTGATTCGAGTATTTTTCGGAGTACCGGGTAGTTACGGGAGAAGCAATGGGCCTTGATGGGCTTTAGTGGGAAGAGGAGAAAGGGCCAAGGGGCTGCTGCGCCCCCCCCCCTCTGGTCCGAATTGGACTAGGGAAAAGGGGGCCGGCCACCTTTCCTTCTCCTCCACTTCCTTCTCCCTTCCTCCCCTCTTGGTGGACTCCTACTAGGACTTGGAGTCCTAGTAGGACTCCACATCCTGGCCGCACCAATTGCCTTGGCCGGCCTCCTCCTCCTCCTTCATCCTTTATATACTGAGGCAAGGGGCACCCCATGAACACAAGTTGATCCACGTGATCATATTCTTAGCCGTGTGCGGTGCCCCCTTCCACCATAGTCCTCGATAATATTGTAGCGGTGCTTAGGCGAAGCCCTGCGACGGTAGAACATCAAGATCGTCACCACGTCGTCGTGCTGACGGAACTCCTCCCCGACGCTTTGCTGAATCGGAGCCCGGGGATCGTCGTCGAGCTGAACTTGTGCCAAGAACTCGGAGGTGCCGGAGTAACGGTGCTTGGATCGGTCGGATCATGAAGACGTACGACTACATCAACTGTGTTGTCACAACGCTTCCGCTGTCGGTCTACAAGGTTATGTAGATCACACTCTCCCCTCTCGTTGCTATGCATCACCATGATCTTGCGTGTGCGTAGGAATTTTTTTGAAATTACTACGTTCCCCAACATTATTGAAATGCTTGGTATGTGTGGGATCCGACAACCTAGTTGTTTATCCTTGGTAGCCTCTCTTATGGGGAAATGTAGTCTTGTGCTTCCATGAGCCATAGTAGTCCGCTACAGCCCAGTTCACTGGAGTCCTGCTAGCCCAGCACTACTGCTCCGGAACACTTGACTGGCCGGCATGTGATTCACTTCGTTCCTGTGTCTGTCCCTTCGGAGATATGTCACGCGGTGACATCCGGAGTCCTGCCTAGCCTGCTATAGCCCGGGTTCCCGGAGTCCTGTTAGCCAAGTTGCTACAGCCCGGATTTACACGCTGTTGACCGACATGCTCGATGTTGATTCATGTATGCCTGTCCCCGTAAGTTAGTGCCACTTTGGGTTCACGACTAGTCATGTCGGCCCAGGTTCTCTGTCATATGGATGCTAGTGACACTATCATATACGTGAGCCGAAAGGCACAAACGGTCCCGGGCCATGGTAAGGCGACAGCCGTGGCAATACCGTGCGTGAGGCCGCAAAGTGATATGAGGTGTTACCGGCTAGATCGATGTGACTTGGAATCGGGGTGCTGACATGGAGGCCCAGCCCAGAATTGTTGTTTTTTGCCTGTTCTAGGGTTTCAAAGAAAAGGAATATCAAACGGAGTCCAAACGGAATGAAACCTTCAGGAACGTAATTTTCTCACCGAATACAACTCAGGAGACTTGGATCCTACGTCAAGCCAATTAACAGGAGGCCACGAGGTATGGGGCGCGCCTGCCCCCCCCCCCCCCAGGCGCGCCCTCCACCCTCGTGGGCCCCCTGTTGCTCTACCGACGTACTTCTTCCTCCTATATATATCCATGTACCCCCAAACGATCAGATACGGAGCCAAAAACCTAATTCCACCGCCCCAACTTTCTGTATCCACTTGATCCCATCTTGGGGCCTATTCCGGAGCTCCGCTCGAGGGGGCATCGATCATGGAGGGCTTCTACATCATCATCCAAGCCTCTCCGATGAAGTGTGAGTAGTTTACTTCAGACCTACGGGTCCATAGTTAGTAGCTAGATGGATTCTTCTCTCTTTTTGGATCTCAATACAATGTTCTCCCCCTCTCTCGTGGATATCTATTCGATGTAATCTCTTTTTTGCGGTGTGTTTGTTGAGACCGGTGAATAATGGGTTTATGATCCAGTCTATCTATGAATAATATTTGAATCTTCTCTGAATTCTTTTATGTATGATTGGTTATCTTTTCAAGTCTCTTCGAATTATTAGTTTGGTTTGGCCTACTAGATTGGTTGTTCTTGCCATGGGAGAAGTGCTTAGCTTTGGGTTCAATCTTGTGGTGTCCTTTCCCGGTGACAGAAGGGGCAGAAAGGCACGTATTGTATCATTGCCATCGAGGATAACAAGATGGGTTTTTTATCATATTGCATGAAACTATTCCTCTACATCATGTCATCTTGCTTAAGGCGTTACTCTATTTTTAACTTAATACTCTAGATGCATGCTGGATTGCGGTCGATGAGTGGAGTAATAGTAGTAGATGCAGGCAGGAGTCGGCCTACTTGTCTCGGACGTGAAGCCTATATACATGATCATACCTAGATATTCTCATAACTATGCTCAATTCTGTCAATTGCTCAACAGTAATTTGTTCACCCACCGTAGAATACTTATGCTCTTGAGAGAAGCCACTATTGAAACCTATGTCCCCCGGGTCTCTTTCTCATCATATTAATCTCCATCACTTTATTATTGCTTTGCTTTTACTTTGCTTTTACTTTTTACTTTGCATCTCTATATCAAAAATACCAAAAATATTATTTATCATCTCTATCAGATCTCACTTTCGTAAGTGACCGTGAAGGGATTGACAACCCTGAAGCACGTTGGTTGCGTTGAGCTATTATTTTTGTGTAGGTACGAGGGACTCGCGCGTAGCCTCCTACTGGATTGATACCTTGGTTCTCAAAAACTGAGGGAAATACTTATGCTACTTTGCTGCATCATCCTATCCTCTTTGGGGAAAGCCAACACAGTGCTCAAGAGGTAGCACTTGGCCACGCCGTGGGCCGCAGGCAGGCAGGTCTGGGACCCCCGTTCCCAGAACACCGACAGTAGCCCTCGGGCCCAAGGTGCGCTCGGGCTTGGCTTCGCGGTGAAGCAAGGGTCAAATTTGGTGCACCTCGGGACCCAAAAGCCTGTGGCCTCGGTTGACACGTGGCAGTTGATTGGACGTGGGCGTCTCCGCTTCCCCACGCTGCCCTCGAATCCGCCTTGCTATGCGGCCCCGCTTCTTGCATAGTTATTCTTCCCTCTCCGCGCCTGGTTCTTCCAATCTTCCAATCTCCCTGCTTCCTCGACGCCCTGGTCCGCCTCCTCAATCCGACCAGCGCTCCGCCCGCTTCACCGCCATGGTGCCGAAGCAAGCTCAAAATGGGAAGAAACCTCTGCCCTTGCCAACTGCGTCTCCATCCTTCGAGCCGACGCTCAGCCGGCCTCGGGTGCTCAACGACGAGGCCATGGGCAAGGTGCGCCCCATGCTCGGCTCCATCTTCAGCGAGTGGGGAGAGACGCCGACCTGGCCTACATCTCGTTCCAGCATGGCTCGGGCAGTCATCGAGGTTCCGATCTTCATTGACGCCCTGTAGGCTGGCCTGCTTCCTCCCTTCTCCGCCTTCTTCAACGCGGTGCTCGAGCACTATCATATCCACATGCTCCATCTCGACCCTCAATCTGTGACCCTTCTTGCCGTCTTTGCTTTCGTGTGTGAGGCCATGGTGGGCATCACCCCCTCCGTGGCACTGTTCCGCCACTTCCTCTCGCTGCATCTCACCGGTGCCCGGCAGAGCTCAGGGTGTGTGGGCTTCCAGGCCGTGGCTGCGAAAGCAGTCATGGGGATCGACTTCGAGCTCCCTTCATCCGTGAGCGAGTTCCGCATGTGATGGGTGTTTGTTGATGCCGGCGTGCTCAACCTTCTGATCCAAGCTCCGGTGGGGCATGCTATTCCAAACTCCGGCTGGGGTCATCAGAAGCTCATGAGCCCCTGCCTTGCCCCCGTCTGGGCTAGGTTGAGGTGGTTGAAGGACCTTGGTGTGACTACACCCATGGAGGTGAGGGAGTTCGTCAGGCGTCGAGTTGCTCTGCTTCAGCGCCATTCTCGCCCGATGTGGGACTTGCCCAGCAGACAGGACAACATGAGGGTTTAGGAGAAGGGGCTCCCTCTCGCTGTGCGGCAAACAGTGCTCAAGGTCCTATCTGGTGTCCCTCTGCCGTTTGAGACGCCTAGGAAAAGCCACATCTTGTACTGCTGCGAGAACAAGGTCACCTTTGCCACGAACATGCCTTCCTTTGATGAGTGGGGGTTGCGCCCAATTGGCTTAGTGGGCCCCCGCGAGAATCCCATCATCATGGTCCCATCCTTTGCTGCCGGTGCCGAGCTCGCCCCAGGTGACGGTGCAGGGGAGCGAGCGGCGACGGTGGCCGGCTTCTCAGATGTTGAGGTGCACATGCCGAGCGGTGATCCAGGGGCATCGTCCTCGAGAGCTTGCGAAGCCCCTCCTAAGGCACCAGTCGCTAATGAGATGCAGCATACGGCTCCCGAGGCCGAGGCTCCAGGAGCCTCGGGAGGTCACAGCGAGGAAGAGCTGGGCTATTCGCCACAGCCGGTCTCCCCTGAGGCTATCCCTCTTGGTTCTTCTTTGGCTCCGCCGCGCGCCGGCCGTCACGTCCAGTGCTTCGGTCGCCTTTGTGTGGACTTCGAGGAGCTCCGTAAGAGGAAGGGATCCCCCAGCATCAGCAACATCTTCGGGCCGTTGAAGTGACAGAAGTACATCTCTATCGACGAGTAAGTACCTTATCTTGGTGATCTTCTATGTGCCACCTTCCTTTCCTGATGATTGTCCCCTCAGGCCCCCTTCTTCTAAGGCCGCAAAATCTCCAGAGAAGCAGCTCCCTCTCACCCCATCACGCCCGCCAAGCTCCAGCGCTACAGGCTCGGACACTACCCATTACGTGGGGTCAGCCAGGGGAGTTGGTCCGTCATCAAGGCACCCCAAGCTTGCGCCTTCGCCGTCCTTTCTTCGCGTCCTTGCTCGGAGCGTAGCAGGTGTGCCAATGGCTCCTCCCTTGGTCACGGTTGGTAGCTGGCTAGCCTCGATCCTGGAGTCTCCTTCAAGCAGCAGGCCTTGTTCGGTTCGGGCCCCTCGCGAGGGTCAGCTGGCGCCTGGGGCCGTGCCAGCCCCCAACCCCCAACCGGGGGGTGGTGCGCCACTTGATGCTCCACCCGTAGCCCCCGAGGTGGAGGACGAGGTGGGCCGAGCGTTCGAGCTCAAGCGTGGGCGCAGCATGGTTCGCCACGAGCTCTTCCAGGAGGCGATGGGCGCAATGAACCGCCTTGGTGAAGAGCTTGCTGGTGTCGACTCACATCTTGAGGCTGAAGGTCTTCGGTTGGTGGAGGAGCGGCACAAGCTGCGAGTGGCCATCAACCTTGGTCGTTATCATCGCGACCTCGAGAACACGAAGGCTGAGGCGTCCCTCAAGATTGCCAAGGAGGCCCGCTCGTGAGCTTTGGAAGAAGCTCACGAGGCCAATCGCCGCCGCGAGGCTGCGGAGGAGCACGCGTGGGATCTCCAGGCCTAGAGCGCGTCCCTTGATCAGCAGCTCGAGGCGCGCGGGGCCGCCCTTGCATCGACGAGGGGGACGCCAGCGGAGGAAGATGAGGTTCGGCGGCGCGAGGAGACGCTGGCACTGGAGGTCATGGAGGGCAGCCTCGAGCTCGAGCGACTGGAGATGAGGGAGCATCAAGTCGCTCAAGCTCAAGATGCCGTCGGGGCCCGCGAGGCCAGAGTCGAGGAGGAGATCAATCATGGGGTGGCTGAGGTTCGCGCAGATCTGGAGGGCAGGTACGACTTGAAGCTAAAGCTTGTTGGTCAGGAGGGTGCGGGCAGGGCCGCCGCCCTGAGGCCCAGGTGGGACGAGGCTGAGAGGCGTGCGAAGGCCACAGCTGCCGCCCTGGTCATGGCGCAGGCGGACTTGGCCTCCGCCTGCGCCGAGCTGTCTTCCCTCCGGAAACGAGTTGATGATGCCGAGGCCGTCACACGACAAAATAGGGAGGAAGTGCTTCAACGCCGGACGCTGGAGCGCGAGCACGCTTCTATGCTTCAAGACCTTCGGAACAAGGCCAACACCGCCCTGGGTTATATCTGCGACGAGAACTCCCTGACCCCTGACTAAAGTGACTACGCCAGCCACCTGACCTTCTTCACCGAGGTGGTGGCCTGCCTGGAGGCTCAATCTGCCAGAGCTCGGCAGCTTGTGGAGGAGAGGGGTCGTGGCCTGCTTCAGCGTGCCTTCTCCCATGTCTTCAGCCACCTTCTGAACGCCGACCCCAACTTCGACTTCAATGCCGCCATTGCCCCTGTACCCATGGCCATCTGGGGCGACCTGGCGCATTGGGTAGAGGACCATGTTGACGTGCTGGTCAGGGCCTTCACCTCAGAGAATGATGGGGTGGTGGTCATCGTAGACGAAGGTGACGTGGTCAACGACAGTGATGGGGGCGTCGCCGACGGCGGCGACAATTCTGACAGAGATGATGATGATGCAAGTGATGCGTCCATGGACGATGCAGTGAGCGATGTCTCTGGCTGATCCTACATTCTCCTGTTGTTTTATCTGCACGCAAAACTCGGGCGTGGCCCTTGGAAAACTTGTAAGAGCATTTTGAGAGGGGGAGCCCCTCGTGTAAGCAAATTGCAGTTTTTACTTTCCTATGTGATGTGGGTATTTGTCCTCGTGAACTCATGAAGCTGGGAGTGAGTTTCTCGACGTGGTTTACCTTAGTCAGCGCCAACTTAGGGCTAGATCACGAGGCAACGAGTTCCTGAGAATCCTGCGGAGCTTATCGCCCCGTTTGAGGGGGCCCCGAAAGGGGTGAGCACTAGGCGTAGTGCTAGAGCGTGCTTTGCGCGGTCCGGCTCGCGAGGAGCTTTGCGAGGGAAAGGCAATGGACGTGAGTCCCAAACCAAACAAGATCCAGAAGGCGAGAAACGGCTCGACCGAGAAAAGGAACCCCCCGCGCGCATCGATAAAAATTCAGCTTCAACCTAAGTCCAGAATCAGAAAGCAAAGTCACAGAAAGAGAGATCCAAAGCAAAAGGCCGAGTCCGGCACCTAGTCTAGTCTTTGGGTCTAAAAGTCTTCTCACCAGCGTGGAGCTACGTGTTGTCCACTAGGTGTGGGAGGGAGCCCCAGGGCCTGAGGCCGGCGCTCCTGAGACTCCGGGGCGTGTACAACCCCAACTCATTATTACGTGATTGTGTCATGGGCGGCGAGCTTCACAGGCACCGGGCCTTCTCCACAGGTACCGGCCTTGCTTCATATCGCCAGACAAGGGCCCCGCCTTGCGCCACTCTTGACCTCCTTTGAGCCGACCGGAGACCAGGATGACACAAAGGAGGGAAAGAGGACGCCAGTGGTTCGCTCGGCGACCATGGGTCCTCTGCCGGGGGAAGGGTTGTTGAAGCCACCCCGGCAGAGGGCCTACCTCCGGGTGTCCCCTGATTTCGCGTGCCTTGGGGAGGGGCCTTGCTCCTGGCTCCCTCCCGGCAGCCCCCAGTGTGTCTCCCTTGTTGAAACAGGTGCCTCCATGCCAGGGTCGCCGATCGATGCTGCAACATGATTCATCTACAGCCCATGGTTAGCATAAGCCTGTTCCCGAGAGGTTAGCGGTACCCTGTAGTTGCCGTCGCCGTCGCAATCGCTATGGTTCTCCGCTGGCTCTTGGAAGGCTTCGACTCCTAGCACGCCTTCTCCCCAATCTTCTCCAACGAATGAGCCGATGTCGTCCTCTAGTGTGTACCCTTGGTCCATCATGTGGGGCACGTAGGCTTCCGGGGCCGTCACACCGAACACCTCGCCGTGGTGCCCCACGCTCCATGTTGCTCCGCCCATGATGGCGTCCTGAGGATGATAATATGGCATCCGGCCGGGACCATGGGGCGTGACGCTTGCGCTCGTGCTTGTTGAGGGAGGCATGGGGGGCGGGTTTTGGAGCCCCCTACATCGCCGGCCGTGTTGATGTTGACGAAGCCCCGGGGCGTAGTCGATGGCGTGCAGATGTGGTGAGGCTCGCCACGTGACCTAGCAGTGGCCTGGAGAGGAGTCGATAGCAGAAGGGTGGCGCTCCTGACGCCGCTGCGTCCAGCAGCTCAGCAACACGCTCAAGCAGCGTGTCCCGGCCGCTCTCCATCAGCCAGCATCATAGCAGCTCCCTTGCCACCATGAGTGCCGCCCGCATGTTCGCTTGCTCCCGCCGTGAGTGCGGCGCTGTTGCCGCGGCGTGACTCGCTGCTCTCGCCATGGCTCGTGCTTGCCGCAGGGTGAGGGTGGATGATGCCTGGCCATGCTGTCCACGCCCGACGGAGCTTGGTGGCGCCCGTGCCGCTTGGGGTGCGGGGTCGAGATCTTCATGGGCGGGCGGCGCCGTACGAGCCGGCCAGGCTGCCCAGCGGTCGAATCCGACCCTTGGGTCGCCAGATATCATAGCTGGTGAACGTCAAAGAGCTGATTGGAGGAGAAGAAGCTTCGGCGCACCCCTACCTGGTGCGCCAAATGTCGGATGTGGGGCTCCGGCTAACCCTTAAGGTTCAGACACTGGGTGCGCGCGAAGTCTTTCCCTCCTACCGATGTACGCTCTAGCTTGCTAAGATCTTGCGGACGAACTCGATGAACTCACAACATAGAAAGACACGGGGTTTATATTGGTTCGGGCCACCGTTGTGGTGTAATACCCTACTCCAGTGTGGTGGTGGTGGATTACCTCTTGGGCTGATGATGAACAATACAAGGGGAAGAACAGCCTCCTGAGGTTGAGGTGTTCTTGTGCTTTCGGACTTGTGTGTATCTCGGGGTCTGATGAGCCCTCTGGGTCTGATTATGTCTCTGGGTCTGATGATGTCTCTGGGTCTCATGAGCCTGTCCCCCTACTATGGTGGTGGCTAGTCCTATTTATAGAGGCCCTGGTCCTCTTCCCAAATATCGAGCGGGAAGGGAGCCAATAATGGCGGGCTAATTTGAAGGGGGACAGCTAGTACAAGTGATACGTCTCCATCGTATCTACTTTTCCAAACACTTTTGCCCTTGTTTTGGACTCTAACTTGTATGATTTGAATGGAACTAACCCGGACTGACGATGTTTTCAGCAGAATTGCCATGGTGTTGTTTTATGTGCAGAAAACAAATATTCTCGGAATGACCTGAAACTCCACGGAACATCTTAGAAAAAATAATAAAAAATCCTCGCCAAATATGAAGACCAGGGGGCCCACACCCTTCTCATGAGGGTGGGGGGCGCCCTCCCTAGGGCGCGCTCCTACCTCATGGGCCCCCTGGATGCCCTCCAACTCCAACTCCAACTCTATATATTTGCTTTCGGAGAGAAAAAAATTAGAGAGAAGAAATCATCGCGTTTTACGATACGGAGCCGCCGCCAAGCCCTAAAACCTCTCGGGAGGGCTGATCTAGAGTCTTTTCGGGGCTCCAGAGAGGGGGATTCATCGCCGTCGTCATCATCAACCATCCTCCATCACCAATTTCATGATGCTCACCGCCGTGCGTGAGTAATTCCATCGTAGGCTTGCTGGACGGTGATGGGTTGGATGAGATTTATCATGTAATCGAGTTAGTTTTGTTAGGGTTTGATCCCTAGTGTCCACTATGTTCTGAGATTGATGTTGCTATGACTTTGCTATGCTTAATGCTTGTCACTAGGGCCCGAGTGCCATGATTTCAGATGTGAACCTATTATGTTTTCATGAATATATGTGAGTTCTTGATCCTATCTTGCAAGTCTATAGTCACCTACTATGTGTTATGCTCCGGCAACCCCGAAGTGACAATAATCGGGACCACTCCGGGTGTTGACCATAGTTTGAGGAGTTCATGTATTCTCTATGTGCTAATGCTTTGTTCCGGTTCTCTATTAAAAGGAGGCCTTAATATCCCTTAGTTTCCAATAGGACCCCGCTGCCACGGGAGGGTAGGACAAAAGATGTCATGCAAGTTCTTTTCCATAAGCATGTATGACTATATGTGGAATACATGCCTACATTACATTGATGAATTGGAGCTAGTTCTGTGTCACCCTATGTTATGACTATTACATGATGAACCGCATCCGGCATAATTATCCATCACTGATCCGGTGCCTACGAGTTTTCCATATACTGGTTCTCGCTTATTTACTTTCCCGCTGCTACTGTTACAATCACTACAAAATACCAAAAACATTACTTTTGCTGTCTTTACTTTTGTTGCCGCTACCACCACTATCATATTACTTTGCTACTAAACACTTTGCTGCAGATACTAAGTTTCCAGGTGTGGTTGAATTGACAACTCAGCTGCTAATACTTGAGAATATTCTTTGGCTCCCCTTGTGTCGAATCAATGAATTTGGGTTGAATACTCTACCCTCGAAAGATGTTGCGATCCCCTATACTTGTGGGTTATCAAGACAAATTTCTGGCGCCGTTGCCGGGGAGCATAGCTCTATTCTTTGAGTCACTTGGGATTTATATCTTCTGGACACAATGAAGAACTTGAGAGATCCAAAAACCAAGATCTATCCCTCAACTACGAGGGGAGGTAAGGAACTGCCATCTAGCTCTGCACTTGATTCACCTTCTGTTATGAGTAAGTTTGCGACACCTACACCTGCTTCTGCTATTCGTTCTGATATGTCGCATGTTATGGATGATGCCACTTCTGCTATTCATGATACTTATGATGAAACTGCTTCTATGACTGATACTACTGTGCCCCTTGGTGAATTTCTCGATGAACAAATTGCTAGGGTTAGAGAAAAAGAAATTATTGAATCTGAATACGATGATGATAGTGATGATGAAAATATGCCCGTTATTCCTGAGGGTTATCTTTTTGATATGGAATCTTCTGCCGCTATTTTAGCTTGCAATGATAGATATGAGCTTAAGATGTTATTAGTTAAATGGAACAAAGAATCACTTACAGATAAAATGAAACCCGACCCTGCATTTGCTACTTCACCTATTTGTGTTCCTGATAAGGATTATGCATTCTCTGTTGATCCTGATATAATTACTTTGGTTGAATCTGATCCGTTTTATGCCTATGAATCTGAAACTGTTGTGGCACATCTTACTAAGTTAAATGATATAGCTGCCATGTTCACTAATGATGAGAGATCGCGTTACTTTTATATACTCAAAATATTTCCGTTCTCATTAAAGGGTGATGCTAAGATATGGTTTAATTCTCTTGATCCTGTTTGTGTGCGTAGTCCCCCGGATATGATTTATTACTTCTCTGCTAAATATTCCCCTGCTCATAAGAAACAAGCTGCTTTGAGGGAAATATACAACTTCGTGCAAATTAAAGAAGAGAGTCTCCCACAAGCTTGGGGGAGGCTTCTCAAGTTACTTAATGCTTTGCCTGATCATCCTCTTAAGAAACCTGAAATACTTGATATCTTTTATAATGGACTAACCGATGCTTCCAGAGATTACCTGGATAGTTGTGCTGGTTCTCTTTTCAGGGAAAGAACACCGAATGAAGCCGAAATTCTATTGAATAATATGTTGACAAATGAAAATAATTGGGCACCTCCTGAGCCAGCTCCTGCTCCAATTATTGAGCCTATTCCTAAACCAACTCCGAAGAAGAGAGGTGTTCTATTTCACAGTCCTGACGATATGCAAGAGGCAAAGAAATCTATGAAAGAAAAAGGTATTAAAGCTGAAGACGTTAAGAATTTACCTCCTATTGGAGAAATACATGGTCTTAGTTCACCGCCTATTGAAGAAACATATGATCTTAATTTTTTATTTATTGAAGAACCTCCTAATCCCGATATCCCGACACAGGTAGTAAAGGTAAATTCTCTCTATAGATATGATAAAGCTGAAGTCCCTCCTACTAAAATTGCTAGTCAGTGCTTGGATGAGTTTGATAAATTTATGTTTAAGCAAGACGAGTTCAATGCTTATTTTGGTAGACAATTAAAAGATAATGCTTATATGATTAGACGCTTGGGTGATTATATGGCTAATATTAAAGGTGAACTTAAACCTGTTAGCAAACATGCTTCTATGGTTACCACTCAAGTAGAACAAGTACTTAAGGCTCAAAAAGAAGTGCTTGATGAAATGAATAGTAAGAAAAATATTTATGTTGTTAGAGTGGCTACTAGAACTGGTAGAATGACTCAGGAACCTTTGTATCCTGAAGGCCACCCTAACAGAATCAAGCAAGATTATCAAAGAAATAATATTGATGTTCCTAGTTCTTCTAAAAAGAAGAAGAAAAATGATACAACTGTGCAAACTTCTAGTGAACCTATTGCTGAACCACCTGATAATCCAAATGATATTTCCATGTCTGATGCCGAAACACAATCTGGTAATGAACATGAACCTAATGAAAATATTAATAATGATGTTCATGATGATGCTCAACCGAGTAATGATAATGATGTAGAAATTGAACCAGTTGTTGATCTTGATAACCCACAATCAAAGAATCAACATTATGATAAAAGAGACTTTGTTGCTAGGAAACATGGTAAAGAAAGGGAACCTTGGGTTCAGAAACCCATGCCTTTTCCTCTGAAACCATCCAAGAAAAAGGATGATGAGGATTTTGAGCGCTTTGCTAAAATGTTTAGGCCTATCTTTTTGCGTATGAGATTAACTGATGTGCTCAAAACATATCCTTATGCTAAATATATGAAGGATATCATTACTAATAAAAGAAAGATACCGGAAGCTGAGATTTCCACCATGCTTGCTAATTATACTTTTAAGGGTGGAATACCAAAGAAACTTGGAGACCCCGGAGTACCTACTATACCTTGCTCCATTAAAATAAATTATATTAAAACTGCTTTATGTGATCTTGGAGCCGGTGTTAGTGTTATGCCTCTCTCTTTATATCATATACTTGACTTGAATAAGCTGACACCTACTGAAATATCTTTGCAAATGGCTGATAAATCAACTGCTATACCTGTCGGTATTTGTGAGGATGTGCCTGTTGTGGTTGCAAACGTTACTATTATAACGGACTTTGTTATTCTTGATATTCCCGAGGATGACAGTATGTCTATTATTCTTGGAAGACCTTTTCTTAATACTGCAGGGGCTATTATTGATTGCAACAAAGGCAATGTCACTTTTCATGTTAATGGTAATGAGCATATAGTACACTTTCTGAGGAAACAACCTCAAGTTCATAGTATCAACTCCATTGGAAAAATTCCATCGATTATAATTGAAGGTTTTGAATTTCCTCTTCCTACTATCGAAAAGAAATATGATATACTTATTATTGGGGATGTGCATATCCTCGTTGAGGTAACTTAGTGTTATTCGAAATTTCTTCGGTTTCATGATTATCAGAATGAGTTTGTTAACAAGACTTGATCAACCTTGTTAGTGGATTCTTTTTGATGAGCATGAGATGGATGAAACTAGAAGCACAACCCTCTGTACCCCACTTTTACTTTCTGTTATTTATATTAAATAAAGTAAAAATAGTATTTTTCTGTCTATTTCCTGACTTATCCGTGCAATATAAAAATATCCCGAGAATAGAAGTCCTCAGAATGCCATGCCAATTTAATATGATTTTTTTAGGAATATTTGAGGATTTAATGTGCAAAAATTACCGCGGGAGGAGCTGCCACCTGGCCACGAGGGTGGTGGGCGCCCCCCTCTAGGGCGCGCCCCCTGCCTCGTGGGCCCACGGTGGCCCTCCTCCACTTATCCCAGCACCCATCTTCTTCCTCTATCTCACACAAACCCAAAAAACCAACTCAAGCACGAGTTCCAGCCACTTTTGCTGTGATTTTCGATCTCCTTGCTCAAAGCACCTCTCGCAAGACTGCTTGGGGAGATTGTTCCTTGGTATGTGACTCCTCCATTGGTCCAATTAGTTTTTGTTCTAGTGCTTTATTCTTTGCAAATTCGTGCTGCATAGGTGACCATGTTCTTGAGCTTGCATGTCCAATTTATATGGTTCCAAGTAGTTCTATTTGGGGGAAAGACAGAAGAACCACATCATGATGATGTGGCTGGGTTTATTGATACTATCACTGTAGGAGAAACTAGAAAGGTTTCCGATGCACGAATCACTAGCATACATTTTCCTGTTTTATGTTACTTTGCATTATTTGCTAGTCGTTGTTTAATTGGACGCGGAAACTGTGGAAACCTTAGTATCCCTGATATAATTATTCTGCACCACGGTTTATACAGTGATAACACTTTTAGTATGGGCGGTATTATTGCTAGACGGTTAAGTATGAACCGTACTAAGGGTCCCATCTTTGGAGGCATCTATGCTACACGCCTAGCTGCACATTTTAACATACCTATTAGGCATGTTGAGAAGGAAGAAAAGGTGCTGCCCCTGTTTATCTAGATCATAAAAGTATGGTGGCACACGATTTTATTGTTAAGAATAGGGCAGGAGAGCTTAAATATCAATTGTTCTTTAACAAACATCATCCTGAGACTATTATCCTGCCTGCTCCTTCTTTGTTTGATTTGACTGTAGGCATGTACCTTGTTTCGTTGACGGCTATTCACGCCTACCGGAACCCTGCACCAGCCGAGGAGCCAGAACCGGAACCACAATTTGATCCTTCACGGCAGTCTAACTATCATTGGGATCCGGAGATGATTGCCAGCCAGTGGCAATCGGAGCCTTCTTCTTCCTCATCACAGTACGACCCAACAACTATTATTATGGATATCCGCCAGCCCAGCCGTGGTCATAGACCAACTTAGGCCAAAAGCCTAAGCTTGGGGGAGTACATATTTCTCACTGACATTACATTTATGTTCACACACACTCATTGCTAGATGTCGGTGCTCATACTTTTTCACTGTAATATCCATGCTAGTTTATTTTCTTTTCCCTACTTTCTTCTTGTGTGTTTGCTAAACCTTAAGAAAAACCAAAAAAATTAGTAGTAGTTTATTTTTCTGTTGTAATTGTAATAATTAAATAGAAAACCCAAAAATATTTCCCGTTCTTCTTTTGCTTGTTGTGAGCTTTCCCATGTAAATAGTTTTATTTCTTTTCTTTTCTTTGGGGGTCAGTAGGAGAAGACCATAATTAAATTGTTGAAGTGGCTCTTATATGCATTATTGTTGATTTAACCAAGAGCCCATATTGCCTTGTCTTCTCCTGTTTATTGAAGGCTCGCAGATTCCAGCTTAGTCCAATGCACGTACACTCTTATTATTATTCACACCGTTCGGTCGTGCAAGTGAAAGGCAATTATGATGATATATGATGGACTGACTGAGATGAGAAAAGCTGGTATGAACTCGACCTCTTTTTTTGTAAATATGATGAGTCCCTCGTTCTTGATTCAGCTTATTATGAATAAACATGTTTGCAATGACAATTAGAGATCATAGTTGCTTGTGCCATGCTTAATTAGCTATGAGTTATAATGATTTACCTTGTGTGCCAACATGCTATTGAGATGATTATGATGTGGTATGATGGGGTGGTATCCTCCTTTGAATGATTTAAGTGACTTGACTTGGCACATATTCACACATGTAATTGAAACAAAATCAACATAGCCTTCACGATATTTATGTTCATGGCGGATTATATCCTACTCATGCTTGCATCCAATGTTTATTAATTGCTATGTTCACTTTGGTTCGAATACGACCTATGTTTGCACAGGAAGCCCCCAAATGACCTTGAGAGGTTTTTAACGACCCTGATTCGAATACGATCCAAGTCGGACCCAAAAGGCGTTAAGCTATGATTCAGATACGATCAAGAAGCCCACTAGTGAGTTTGGCTTTGCGCCGATCAAAAGGGTTACGACAGCTATGTTCTCTTTGGTTCAAATACGACCTATTTTTGAACAGGAAGCCCCCAAGTGACCATAATAAGGTAAGCCGTAAGGAAGGATACCTATGTTTGAACCGCGCATCATGGCAGCAAGTTCTTTTTGGCAACCTTTAATTTTTCTTAGAACTCGAACTTGCGAGAGATTAATTCTTTTTGAACCGGAACTTTAAACCGGATTTGAAAGCTTCAAAAATTTGTGAGGGACAAATTTACCTTGAGCCAGATTTTGAACCGGATTTGAGAGCTTCAAAAATTTGTGAGGGAAAAATTTACCTTGGGCCGGATTTTGAACCGGATTTGAGAGCTTCAGTGCTTTATGCGAGAAAGATGTCTCTTCAACCGGATTTTAAACCAGAATCCTTATTTTGAGCCGGAAATCTTCTGATGGCTTTTAAATTTTCATCGATCTAGCAGTAATCTCCGGGACCGGTTTTTTTCCTTCAATGACCCGGAGTTCTTGAATTTATTTAAACCGGTTAATTTTGCCGAGTCATACCATTGTAGCCCCCGAGTCTCAAGACGACTCAAGGAGTTGGCTTGAGATTCTCCATATTTGACCATAGCAGAAGGTGTATATCATTGGTGTTGATAGTGTGATGTTAATCCACAGAAGGTTGAGGTGATTGTGGCGGGTTATAAATGATCCCGTATGAGCCGTGTCAGCAACTCGGCCAATGGCTCCTTCCAACGGGCTGTTTGAAGTTTAACCAAACTATAGTGGCGGCGACTTATGCGACTGCCCATTGAACCATCAAGTGCAGACGATGGCTGATAATATATGATAATTTGCCTCCAAATTGTTGGAAGAAAACCGGGCTTCCCAAGTAGTGACTTGCTCATATTCAATAAATAGCTCATCCAGACAAGTGTGGCCCGGTGTGTTGATGTAGGCCAGGCCGCGAGAAACGGATGGTAAAGACAACCGTAACATCAGAGGCGACACAGACAAATGAGCCGGCCGTGGCACTGTAAGCCGGTGCGGGCGAGCCAACCATGCCGTTTTGATGTAGTGGACAATTGTCCTGCATCAACAATATTGCAGACCAAGGCAAAGATAAACCGCTCTTTGACAAAAATGATATGCGCCAATAAGATATATTTTAGATGGATACCACCTGACTTGTCCGGACAGTAAATGAGTCAGCTACGGCGTTGTAAGCCGGTGCGGACGGAAGAGTCGACCGCGGTGCTGTAAGCCGGCGCGGACGAGCGAGTCGGCCGCCGCGTTGGAAGCGGCGCAGACGCATGCCAATCGGCCGCGGGCGCGGACTATGAGTCAACCGCGTGCGTTGATGTAGCGGGGGTGACGACTCTCTTGTCCGCGCTAGTTCAAAAGATAATATTGGCGCACGTCCCTTTGCGACAACTTTGTAACGAATAATAGTCCTGCGAAAAATAGCACAGACTAGAGTAATTGTTCTCAAACAATTTAATATGTGCTATTTAAAATAGTCTGGACGGATATCACCTGATGTCTTTGGACTTTATGATCCCCACCGGTGTCCATTAGTCAAGCCGACACGTTGAATAAGCCAGACCGCAGGGCGGATAGTAAAATGACCGCAGCATCAGAGGCGGCTCGGACAGATGAGTCAGCTATGGCGTTGTAAGCCGGTGCAGACAGATGAGCCGGCAACAGTGTTGGAAATAGTTTGGTCGTGGGTGCGGATGATGAGTCTATCGTGGGCGCAGTAAGACGCACGGATGACCAGTTAATCATGGGCGCGATCCTAGCGAGTTGATGTAGATCGAATTGCATGGGCGGCGGCTTGCGCATACCCGTCCAACAGCAAACGATGAATCATTGTCCTGCATATATAAAAATGCACAGACAAAGTAGTTGTTCTTTGACAAAAAACAATATGTACTAGAAATAGACTTGGATGAATATCACCTAATATTTTTTATCGGATGATACTGACGCGCAAACCAAGTTTAGATAACCAGACCAAACAAGCATCGAGGTTTGAGCTTATTGCCTCTGTTAAATTACCGGCTCTTCGGCGTGTTTGAAGTGGATTGTACCAATAGAATGTACTGTAGGGGCGGTGGTTTACACACCTGACCAACGTGCATGCCTGCCCATCGGGCAGCTTTACTGACACTGACGCGATGTCTTTGATGTAAACTCAAATGACAGGAGCCGCGAGATTAAGAGAACATGTAAGTGCATCTAGTGCCCCGTAGTGATTTTGGTGTATTGAAGACTTATAGGTTAAGGGACTAATGCGTGTGTGAGTGTACACAGGTCTATATGTCTATGAGGAGTTTGTTATTTACAAGAAAAGTCGACCCCTAAAAATGAATATCTTCGACTGAAGATTTTGGTATTTCCGAAGACTTTCATGAAGACTTTGAAAGTGAAGAAATTGGTGTGTCCGTGAAGACTTGATATTCATGCGAGGAATATGAAGCTTGAAGACTTTCGTTTTCATAGTTTTGTTTTTCTCTTTCTTGAGTCATAGGAAACACCGTACTGTTAAAGGGGGTCGAGGAAATACTAAGGAAAAATTTCCATGTGATGCTCAACTCAAAATCCTACACCTACCAATCCCTTTGAGTGAAGCCATTAGAAATCTCATACAGTTCAGTCAATTTCTTCAGTGACAGAGATGAAGTTCTTCTGGTCTCTGAGGAATTTGTCCTGACTGAGGAGTTAGGAATTCGCCAGTGCGGATTGCCTACACAATGAGGAACATGATAGCCCTGAGGATTTTGGTACTCAAAATTCCGACCGTTGCTGTGCTATGCGCCAGCTGTTCCAAAATATCTATCCACCTAACGGTCATATCATTGAAGGGCATTTATGTTTTATCATGTCGGGCTGCTCCCTAGGCTATAAATAGCCGCCCCTACAACCACTAGCGGGAGAGGCTGCTTTGAAAGAAACCGACACTTGTCAATTTAGAGCAACCCATCCTCCGAGGACTTTGAGCGAAAATCATCAAGTGAGGAAAAACCAAAAACCCAAAGCCCAAACACATACAAACCCCAGTGATTGAGCATCATTGAAGAGATTGATCCTCAGTGGATCCGGCGCTTGTTACCTTTGAAGACTGTGCTTCTTCCAGACGGTTAGGCGTCATGGTCTAGAGCATCCAAGAGGAATTGTGGATCGCCGGGTGACCAAGTTTGTGAAGGTTTGGAAGTCGCCTGAAGACTTACCACGAGTGATTGGACGAGGTCTGTGTGACCTTAGTTCAAGGAGAATACGGTGAGGACCAGGTGTCTTGGACTAAGTGTCCTTGACTGGGTGTCCGGGACTGTGTGATCTCGAGTTTAAATACTCAGCCGCTCCAACCAGACATACAACTGAGACAACAGTTGGAACTGGTCTACCAAATCATTGTCTTCACCAAGCTTACTGGTTCCATTTTCTCAACTCTTTCATTTCCTCATAACTGTGCTGTATGTTTGTTCATATCTGTGTTTGAAGACTTTAACTAAAGACTTTCTCAATTTCCTCAGTTCAATTTCTTCACTCTGTTTACGCTTCCTGTACTCTGTGCCTGTCTTCATTTCATCATGATGACTATGCTTGTATTCTGTTATGTTTATCTTTGAGTACTTATTCCGCTGCTAGTAGTTCTTCGCTAAGGAATTTCCTCACCGGCAAATTCCTGAGTGAAGAATTTCATAAAAATCGCTTATTAACCCCCCCTCTAGTCGATATAACGCACTTTTAATTAGTATCAGAGCAAGGTACTCCCTTGTTCTGTGTGATTTTGGTTTAACCGCCTGGAGTTTTAGTTATGTCGACCGCAGGTATGACCAAGGTCTCTGCTGGGTGTCCTACCTTCAATGGGACGGATTACCCCTACTGGAATAATAAGATGCGAATGCATCTTGAAGCAATTGATAACGATCTCTGGTATGTTGTGGAAAATGGTGTTCCCTCAGTCACACCTTCTCTGAATGCTGCTGATGTGAAGAGATTCAAGCAACTCGACTCTCAAGCAAAGAATATCATATGTGGCCATCTGGGCAAAGGACAGTATGGCAGAGTGAGTGCTTTGGAAACATCGAAGCTTATCTGGGACAGGTTGTCCAAAGTGAATGAAGGAGTCTCAACTTAGCGTGACTCTCGAGTTGATGTTCTTCGCAATCTCTTCAACCGCTTCAAATGACTCGACAATGAAAATGTTCAACAAACCTTCGATCGCCTCACTGACATCTCAAATGAGCTTAAAGCACTTGGTGCCACTGACATCACTGACCATGAGGTGGTGAAGAAATTGCTGAGATCACTTGATTCCTCATTTGACACTCTGGCATCGATGATACAAGAACGTGCTGATTACAAGTCACTTGACCCCGTTGATATTCTTGAGATGCTAAATACTCATGAGTTCCAACTTGCTGAAAAGAGAGATCTCTATGGTTCAAGCTATGACAGAACACGTGCACTGAAGGCCAAGGCAGTATCTGAGTCTGAAGATAAAGACTCTGGTAGCAGCCTTGGTGATCCTGAAGAACTGAGCCATGATCTAGCTCTGCTCGTGAAGAAGTTCCAAAAGTTCTCAAGACGTGGTCGCCTTGGAAGATCCTCAAGGAGCAATGATTCCTCATCCAGTGACTACAAGAAGAGGCTTTGTCACAAATGCAAGAAACCTGGACATTTCATTCAAGATTGTCCTCAGTTGGAAAAGGAATCAGAGAAGAAGAAATACAAATGAGGGAGTCCTGGATTAGGGGGTGTCTGGATGGCCGGACTATACCTTCAGCCGGACTCCCGGACTATGAAGATACAAGATTGAAGACTTCGTCCCGTGTCCGGAAATGACTTTCCTTGGCGTGGAAGGCAAGCTTGGCGATACGGATATACAGATCTCCTACCATTGTAACCGACTTTGTGTAACCCTAACCCTCTCCGGTGTCTATATAAACCGGAGGGTTTTAGTCCGTAGGACAACATAGACAACAACAATCATACCATAGGCTAGCTTCTAGGGTTTAGCCTCTCTGATCTCGTGGTAGATATACTCTTGTACTATCCATATAATCAATATTAATCAAGCAGGATGTAGGGTTTTACCTCCATCGAGAGGGCCCGAACCTGGGTAATACTTCATGTCCCTTGCCTCCTGTTACCATCCAGCCTAGACGAACAGTTCGGGACCCCCTACCCGAGATCCTCTGGTTTTGACACCGACATTGGTGCTTTCATTGAGAGTTCCTCTGTGTCGTCGCCGTCAGGCTCGATGGCTCCTACGATCATCAATAGCGATGCAGTCTAGGGTGAGATCTTCGTCCCCGGACAGATCTTCGTCTTCGGTGGCTTCGCACTACGGGCCAATTCACTTGGCCATCTGGAGCAGATCAAAAGCTACGCCCCTGGCCGTCAGGTCAGATTTGGAAGTTTAAACTACATGGCTGACATCCGTGGGGACTTGACCTTCGACGGATTCGAGCCACTGTCGAGCGCGCCGCACTGTCCCGACGAGCATGATCTAGCTCTGCCGCCGAACAGTGCCCTGGAGGCCGCACCCGCGTCGGCTTCGACCCTTAATTCGGAGCCAACTGCACCGATCGAGGATGGGCGTTTGGACGCCACTTCGAGGGCTGCGGTCCCAATGGCGATTGAGCCGAACACCAGCCCCGTACTCCGTGAGATTCATGACTCCAAGGAGCCGGACTCCTCTCTGGACTCCGAACCCTCCACGCCCCTGCCGATCGAATCCGATTGTGCGCCGATCATGGAGTCTACTGCCACGGACATCTTTCAGCACTCGCCTTTCGGCGATATTCTGAAGACACTGAAGTCTCTCTCTTTGTCAGGAGAGTCCTGGCCGGACTATGGTCAGCAAGGGTGGGATTCGGACGATGAAGAAATTCAAAGCCCACCCACCACCCACTTTGTAGCCACTGTCGATGATTTAACCGACATGCTCGACTTCGACTCCGAAGACATCGACGGTATGGACGCCGATGAAGGAGATGATGAAGAACCAGCACCTACTAGGCCCTGGAAAGCCACCTCGTCATATGACATATACATGGTGGACACCCCAAAAGAAGGAGATGGCGACGGAACAGCGGAGGATGACCCCTCCAAGAAACAGCCTAAGCGCCGGCGTCAGCGGCGCCGCTCAAAATCCTACCAAAACAAATGCGGCGATTCCAGCACGGGAGATAATAATACTCCGGAAAGCGCCAAAGAAAACCCCCTCCAACAAGATTTAGCACAGGAGGATGGAGAAACCAGCCCTCATGAGAAGGTGGCTGACATAGAGGTCGAGGACGATAATTATATGCCTCCCTCCGAAGACGAGGCAAGCCTCAACGACGACGAATTCGTCGTGCCAGAGGATCCCGTTGAGCAAGAGCGTTTTCAATGCAGGCTTATGGTCAGGGCAAGAAGCCTCAAGAAAAAGCAGCAACAGCTTAGAGCTGATCAAGATTTGCTAGTCGACATATGGACTGAAGTCCTTGCGGCCGAAGAGCATAAACACGAACGCCCCTCCAAGAGCTACCCAAAATGCAGGTTGCTACCCTGATTAGAGGAGGAAGCACTTGATGCGGCCGACCGACCACCTCATGGCCGTGACAGAGAGGCCTCTCGGCCCTGCACTCAAGCTGCACCCTATACCGAGGCACGGGAATATGCGCCGGACTTACGAGATATGTTGGAGGACAAGGCAAGGCAAACAAGATCGATCTACGGATCGCGTGGGCTCCCCACAGCTCGGGACGATAACCGTCACGCTGGCCACAAATTCGGCAAGGCCGAACACCGTACACAAAGCTCATTGGAGCTACGTCGTGATATAGCCCAGTACTGAGGCGCCACACACCCACTATGCTTCATAGACGAAATAATGGATCATAAAATCCCTGAGGGTTTCAAACCCGTAAACATCGAATCATATGATGGCACAACAGATCCTGCGGTATGGATCGAGGATTATCTCCTTCATATCCACATGGCCCGCGGTGATGATTTCCACGCCATCAAATACCTCCAACTCAAGCTTAAAGGACCAGCTCGGCATTGGCTTAACAGCTTGCCAACAGGATCAATCAGTTGTTGGGAGGACCTGGAAGCCGCATTCCTCGACAATTTCCAGGGCACTTATGTGCGACCCCCAAATGCTGATGACCTAAGTCACGTAATTCAGCAGCCAGAGGAATCGGCCAGGAAATTCTGGACACGGTTCCTAACAAAGAAAAATCAAATAGTCGACTGTCCGGACGCGGAGGCCCTAGCAGCCTTCAAGCACAATATCCGTGACGAGTGGCTGGCCCGGCACCTTGGACAGGAAAAGCCGAAATCTATGGCAGCACTCACGACACTCATGACCCGGTTTTGCACGGGAGAAGACAGTTGGCTCACTCGTAGCAACAACATGACCAAAAACCCTGGTAATTCGGACACCAGGGACAGCAGTGGCAGGTCGCGTCGCAACAAGCAGAAGCGCCGCATTAACGGTGACAATACTGAGGATACGGCAGTTAATGCCGGATTCAGAGGCTCTAAATCCGGTCAATGGAAAAAGCCATTCAAAAGGAATCCTAGGGGCCCGTCTAGTTTGGACCGAATACTCGACCGCTTGTGCCAGATACATGGCACCCCCGAAAAACTGGCCAATCACACCAAGATGGATTGTTGGGTGTTCAAGCAGGTAGGCAAGTTAAATGCCGAAAACGAAGAAAAGGGGCCGCATAGCGAGGACGACAAGGAGCCCCGGCCGCCGAATAACAGTGGACAGAAGGGTTTTCCCCCACAAGTGCAGACGGTGAACATGATATACGCAACCCACGTCCCCAAAAGGGAACGGAAGCGCGCGCTTAGGGACGTATACGCGGTAGAGCCAGTCACCCCAAAGTTCAACCCATGGTCTTCCTGCCCGATTAACTTTGATCGAAGGGACCATCCCACTAGCATCCATCATGGTGGATTTGCCGCATTGGTTCTAGACCCAATTATTGACGGATTTCATCTCACTAGAGTCCTTATGGACGGCGACAGCAGCCTGAACCTGCTTTACTTGGATACAGTGCGTAAAATGGGCATAGATCCCTCGAGGATTAAGCCCACCAAAATGACCCTTAAAGGCGTAATACCAGGTGTAGAGGCCAACTACACAGGCTCAGTCACACTTGAAGTGGTCTTCAGATCTCCGGATAATTTCCGAAGCGAGGAGTTAATCTTTGACATAGTCCCGTTCCGCAGTGGTTATCACGCATTGCTCGGGCGAACCGCATTCGCCAAGTTCAATGCGGTACCGCACTACGCATACCTTAAGCTCAAGATGCCAGGGCCTCGAGGAGTAATTACGGTTAATGGAAACACCGAACGCTCCCTCCGAACGGAGGAGCACACGGCGGCCCTTGCAGCGGAAGTACAAAGCAGCCTCTCCAGGCAGTTCTCCAGTCCAGCCATTAAACGACCGGACACCGTCAAGCACGCCCGGAGTAACCTACAACAAGACCGCCTGGCACGATCCGAGCAGGTGTAGCAATGCGGCCCCAACCCCAACCCCCGCAAAAGGCGACGCCAGTACTTCGCATACATAACTACGCTCTAGAGATACCATGGGTACAAGGGGAGGGGCACCATTACGGCACGCCCGAAACGCGGCTTAAACCGTACCAGGGGCTGCTGATTTTTTAATTTTCTCTTACTTTCAGGACTCCATCCTTCGGAAGGCCTATTCGGCAGTTCAATTGCCGCACAAATGATGCAAGAACCAGGGAAGCAGACAAGCCACGCCGCATCACGGAACTGCCAGGTGGTCTCTATCACGAGCAGTACACCTGTTCCGCATACTATTCCGCAGCTTGCCCCTGGAACGGACATGTTAAATAGTCCAACCTTCCACTTATCGCATTATTTGTATCGTTCTGCTTTGACCGCAACCCCTTTTTAATAAACAATGCATAACTTTTGTCTATTTTTGCATTACCCTTTTTTTTATTATATATATATATGCTCCTTAACGACATGTTGCACCCGTACACGTTGGTACGGCCAAAATACGCCAGGGGCTTTAGTACCCCTCAATATGGTGTGAGAAGTCCGAACACTTTAACAAGTGCGGCACCCTGAACTTATAGCATTATATGCATTGGCTCCGAATCATGTCTTGGGTTAATAGTTGGGTTTGCCCGGCTCCTATGTTTTGGTGCCTTACGTTCCGCTATATCGGCTAAGGTAGCACTAGGAGAACCACTGCGATTGTGCCCCAGTTGAGCTGGGCCGAGCACCTCAGTGGAGAAAGCTAAAACTGACTGTCATGATGAGGCGAGAGCTGGTCGCTGTTCGAGAGGTCTTTCGAGTCCCTAAAGACTTATGCCGCTTAGGGCGAGGAGCCGGATCTGTCCGGCCAAGGCGTGGATAGCGCCCCGAACTCGGTCTTCTGAATACCAGGGGCTTCGCTGAAATTTAAAATTATAGAATTCTATGGCTAAGTGAGAGTGTTCACGCATTATAGTCCGATTGCCTTGTTCGTTGGGCTGAGTGCCTCCCTCGAAGGACCCAAACATGGGAAAAAGAGCGCTCAGGTTTATCCCCGAACACCCCAGCACTAGCGGCACGCGGGCAGAAGCCGACGACTTGCCATCTCTCAGAATTGATAAATAGCCGCGCAGAAGGTAATATTTTAATTTACAAACAGCATTTCTTAGCACATATGAACAAGTTTTCAGCGCACAGGACAAAACAAGCAAGTTTCACTCAAAAATTACATCCCTAGAACATTCATCCGCCACAAGGCAGGCACCCTTCGGAACATCCTTATAGTAATTCTCGGGCTTGCGATGCTCTTTCCACGGCGGTGGCCCGTCCTTCACAAGCTTCTCGGCATCCAGCTTGCCCTAGTGCACCTTAGCACGGGCAAGGGCCCTACGGGCACCTTCAATGCAGACGGAGCGCTTGATGACTTTGAGCCTTGGGCAGGCCTCCACCAGCCGCAGCACCAGCCCGAAATAGCTCCCAGGTGAAGCCTCTCCAGGCCACAGCCGGACCAAGAGGCCCTTCATGGCCTGTTCGTCCGCCTTGTGGAGCTCAACCAGCTGCTTCAGCTGGTCGCTCAGGGGTACGGGGTGTCCGGCCTCAGCATACTAAGACCAGAACACCTTCTCGGTCGAGCTGCCCTCCTCGGCTTGATAGAATGCGGCGGCATCGGACACACTCCAGGGAAGATCTGCGAATGCTCCTGGAGAGCTCCGGATTCGGGTAAGTAACAAGTAACTCATGTTTATATGTTTGCTTTGCATAAAGAATGCCTTACTCGCCGCTATCTTCTTCACCTCATCCAACTCCTGGAGGATCTTTTGGGATTCGGTCTTGGCAGACTTGGCATTTTCAATAGCCGCCGCGAGCTCGGACGCTCGCGTCTTCGAGTCAAGCTCCAAACTCTCATGTTTCTTCATGAGAACCTGGAGCTCTTGCCGCACTTTGCCAACCTCGGCCTCATACTTCTCCCGCTCGGTGCACTCCATGGCTTCCCTCTTCTCGGCCTCGGCCAGCGCCTGCTTCAGGGTCGCCACCTCAGATGTGGCCCCTACATCAGCCACGATAGTCCTGTCATTTTTTGCAATTGCACCTTTTTTATACATATTCAAACAAGGTATTTCTTACCTTCCTTCTCCTTGAGCTGCTTCTTGGCATGCCCGAGCTCTTGCTCGGACTTCTCGAGGCTTTGCTTCAGCGTGTCCACTTCCGCTGTCAGTGTGGCGGACGCCAGCAGAGAAGCCTGCATATGCATATTGACTCCTTTTGTTAGACTCCTGCGAATTCTTTGATCCTCTATTCGGCTTTTCTTCCTGAACGCCCTACAGAGCATCAAGGGCTACTGTCTATGCGGTAATATTATTTACACATTCTTTACTTACCTCAAAGCCTGTTAAAAGGCTAGTACAAGCTTCAGTCAGTCTGCTCTTGGCGGACTGAACCTTCTGGACCACCACACTCATAATAGCGCGGTGCTCCTCGTTGATGGAAGCGCCTTGGAGCGCCTCCAACATATTGTCCGGCGCCTCCGGTTGGACGGGGGTCACCGGCGCGGTGGGCTTGCTCCTCTTGGAAGGAGGTCCCCCACCGGACTCTGGAACCTTTGAAGGTTCCGGAGCGGTGTTCGGCCTGGAGCCGGACTTGGAGCCCTGGGGGGTTTCATCCCCTTTACTCCTGGAGTCCGGGAGGTCGCCTTGCGGCGCCTCCAGGACCACCTCCTCCCGGCTTGGGACCTGTCGGGACAACACTTCGGTGTCGTCCGTAGGGTGGGGGGAGGAAGCTGTCGGAAGCGAGTTCACATTCGGCGATTCCAGTGAGCCGCTCGACGATGCGTCGAGCCGGTCTTTGGGCGGGCTGCATAAACGTATTCGGCGTAAGGGAAAGCTGTGCAATAAACGAATACTATGAATTACTCTGGTATCCGGATACTTACGATTTTTCCAGGGGCTTGGCCCTGGGCTGCCACTCCTCTTCGCCGTCGTCGGCGTCGGTGGAGTAGTCCGGAGGAAGGGTTTTCCCCTTCTTATACCCTCCGGCCTCCCCAGAGAGGACGGCCTTCCTTTTCTTCTCTCCTCCCGCTGGAGGGGGAGAGGTCTCTTCTTCCTCCTCGTCTTCATGAGAGGAATGCGCCTCGGAACCGCCGGATGATGGATCCGACACCTCCTGGCGCCGGACACTCTTTCGAGTCCCCGTGGCCTTTTTCGCAGCCTTCTTCTCCGGCACCACATAGGGTGCAGGAACCAGCAGCTTCGCCAAGCGAGCGTCCGCTGGGCCTTCGGGCAAAGGAGCTAGATAGTTGATCTGTCCGGACGTCACCTGCCCGTCCTGTCAAAGGTAAGGGAGCTTAGATCCCACATGGAGTCAAACTATGAAAAACTGATACCCTGTAAAAGGAAAAAACAACTTACCGCATGAGCGTGACGCTGAGTACTAAATCCGCCATCCTCAGTAGCGGATGCAGGGGCCTCGGTGCCCTTGAAAAGCACCTTCCAGGCATCTTCGTACGTCGTGTCGAAGAGCCTGCTCAGAGTTTGGTGCCGTGCCGGGTCGAACTCCCACATGGTGAAAGCCCGTTGTTGACACGGGAGGATTAGGCAGATGAGCATAACCTGGATTACATTGACAAGTTTGAGATTCTTGTCCACCAGGGTTTGGATGCATGTTTGGAGTCCGGTCAGCTCCCCTTTCTTACCCCACGACAGGCCCGTCTCCTTCTAGGAGGTGAGCCGCGTAGGGGGTCCGGATCGAAACTCAGGGGGTGCGACCCATTCGGGGTCGCGCGGCTCGATGACGTAAAACTACCCCGATTGCCACCCCTTCAGGGTCTCCACAAAGGAGCCCTCGAGCCATAAGACGTTGGCCATCTTGCCAACCATGGCGCCTCCGCACTCCGCCTGGTTGTCGCACACCACCTTCAGCTTGACGTTGAAAGTCTTGAGCCATAGGCCGAAATGGGGGCGGATGCGGAGGAAAGCCTCGCACACGACGATAAACGCTGAGATGTTGAGGACGAAGTTCGGGGCCAGATCGTGGAAATCCAGGCCATAGTAGAACATGAGCCCCTGGACAAATGGGTGAAGAGGGAAGCCCGGTCCGCGGAGGAAATGGGGGAGGAACACCACCCTCTCATGGGGCCTAGGGGTGGGGATGAGCTGCCCCTTTTCGGGAAGCCGGTACACGATGTCGTTAGACAGGCATCCGGCCTTCCTCATCTTTTTGATGTGACCCTCCGTGACGAAGGAGATCATCCACTTGCCTCCTGCTCCAGACATGGCTGGAGAAGGTTGAGGTGTGAGTGCGGACTTGGGTGCTGGAGCTCGAGTGCGCAAAAATGGATAGGCAAAGGAGGAAGAAGGCGTAGGTGGAAAGGTGGATCCTTATCCCCTTATATGGGTGGACGCAACTACATGTCCCCACCAGCCTGGTAAAGCTCGCTTATCTCCAAGCGCCATAATCAATGGCGCGGTTGGGTTACCCATGCCCCTATTGATGAGAGTCCCGGAATAAGGGGACACGATCTCTGCTTTGACAAGACATGCCAAGGAAACCGCCTCGCATAACGCGCTGAGGTGGGATAATGAAACGACTCGGATAAAGGCTTGGCCGTGGTGTGTCGCACTATGGAATACGTCAGCAGATTAGAATTGTGTAAATATTGTTCTCTCTATGGCAATATGTGGAAACTTATTTTGCAGAGCCGGACAATACCTTTGTGTTCAAAATCTTCTATGAAGTACTTGGAGGAGGAACCCGCCTTGCAATGCCGAAGACAAACTGCGCGCCGGACTCGTCGTCATTGAAGCCTGGTTCAGGGGCTACTGAGGGAGTCCTAGATTAGGGGGTGTCTGGATGGCCGGACTATACCTTCAGCCGGACTCCCGGACTATGAAGATACAAGATTGAAGACTTCGTCCCGTGTCCGGAAAGGACTTTCCTTGGCGTGGAAGGTAAGCTTGGCGATATGGATATATAGATCTCCTACCATTGTAACCGACTTTGTGTAACCCTAACCCTCTCTGGTGTCTATATAAACCGGAGGGTTTTAGTCCGTAGGACAACATAGACAACAACAATCATACCATAGGCTAGCTTCTAGGGTTTAGCCTCTCCGATCTCGTGGTAGATCTACTCTTGTACCACCCATATCATCAATATTAATCAAGCAGGACGTAGGGTTTTACCTCCATCGAGAGGGCCCGAACCTGGGTAATACTTCTTATCCCTTGCCTCCTGTTACCATCCGGCCTAGACGCACAGTTCGGGACCCCCTACCCGAGACCCGCTGGTTTTGACACCGACAACAAGGATTACAGTTCTGATGATGCGAAGAAAAAGAAGAAATCCACAAAATCCTCATCATCAAAATCCTCCAAGTCTTCATATCACAAGAAGAGCATCTCCAAGAAGGCCAGGGCATTCATTGGCAAGGAAATGGACTCTGAGGCTGAATCTGAAGAAAATGAGGAAGAGGAGTCATCTAAGGTGTCCAAATCTGGAGTGGCGAGCCTAGCTCTCGCTACTGCATTCGTCAGCAAGTCTATCTTCAACACTGAAGAAAATGACCTCACCAACAAGGCTAATGAAGGGGATGATGACTACGCTCCCACCTATTGCTTCATGGCAAAGGGTGCCAAGGTACTCAAATATACCTCCTCTGAATCAAGTGAGAATGAATCTGATGAAAACCTTAAGCCCAGCTATTCTAAACTTGCTAAGATTGCTATAAAACAACAAAGGGCTTTAGAAAAGGTTCAAAACATGCTAAATAAAAGTGATGATATGTTGGGTGAAGAAATGGATCGCACTGAAACTTTGACTGAAAATCTTCAGAGACTTCAGTCCAAGCTTGACAAACTTCAAAGTCATCATAACACTCTCTTATCGGATCATGAGAAGCTTTCTTATGAATTTCTTCAAAGAAAGCAAGACCTTGAGAAGCTAAGAGTGAGTTATGAAGATCTTCAGAAGGAGCGCGATTCATTACTTGCTCAACAAATCAACGAATCTCAGGAAGAATTTGTTCCTCCATGCTTGAAGTGCATTGAACGTGAACCTGCTAATTCTTCACCTGAATGTTCAAATGCTGCTAATGTTTCAAATTCTTCACATGCCTCTGCTATCACAAATTCCTCATCTGAGGACATTGCTAGTATCACTGACGATGCAGGGCTGAAGGAATTGTACACGACAGGCATGTACAAAAGCCTCAAAGGGCATCAGGCTCTTTGTGATGTGCTTAAAAAGCAAATCCTCAACAGGAACCCTAGGAAAGAGGGTATCGCCTTTGAGAGGAAACTCAATGCTGATGGTACATATTGGAAGCCTGAGATGTACCCCAAAACTACATGGGTTGCTGCAAAGGGACCTCCAGTTGATCCATCTAACTTATCTGGATTTGCATGTGAATCTCCTCATTCTAATGATGAGTCAATTGACTCCAACTATAAGCTATTCAAAAATCAGAATGGTGAAGTATTTGCTAGATATGTTGGCACTAACTGCAGGAACGACTCCCCTGTGAAGAAAATCTGGGTTCCCAAAAGATGCCTTGAAATTCTTCAGGTGAATGTCATCATGATGCCACCTGTGAAGAATAGGAACCCCAGATCAAATTCTTCATATGGATCAAATTCTTCATATGGATCAAAGTCCTCATATGAACATCATCGTGCTAACCCGTCTGTTTCGCAGGGAAAATCTAAGGATTATGGATATGTGCATTATTCTTCAAATCATTATGTCCAAAAGTCCTCGAAGAATTTCCCTGCTTACTCTTATGCTTACTCTAACCCCTCTTATGTGAAACGAAATGGACTGGCTTCTATGCCATCCTTCTCGTATGGAGCTCGCAGAATGATGAACTCTTTGCCACCCCTTCAGATGTGGGTGGTGAAGAAAAAGAACTAATCTCTTCTGCAGGGTCAGGTCTCCAGACGCACGTAATCGTCTGAAGAATTTGCTGGAGACCTGAGCATGCCTGAAAGGACATAGGCTAATCATGAAGAAATGAACTTTCATTTCTCACGTCCTCATATTGCTTTATCAGTTCTTTTACTTGATGAAATTGATCTGATGAATTGATGTCATATTCTTCACTGATGAAGTATATGAGTTTGTAAGATGCACTAATTCATCTGCAGGATGATCAACCCAAAGCCACTGAGTGGGTCCTCGACAATGGATGTACAAACCACATGACTGGTGACAAGAATCTATTGATGGATGCTCCATTATCACCGTCGCATCTGAAGCATATCATCTTTGCTGACAAAGGAAAAAGTCAGGTATTGGGTCTAGGTAAGGTTGCGATTACAAAGGATCGACACATGGACAAAGTCATGCTTGTTGAGTCCTTAGGATACAACCTTATGTCTGTCTCAATGCTTTGTGATCTTGATATGGTTGTTGTCTTCGGCAAGTACCGTTGTGTTGTGGTTATGGAAGCTGACAATTCCAAAGTCTTCGAAGGCTTTAGGAGAGGAGACCTGTATATTGTTGATTTCTCTACAGGACCACAACCAGCCGTGTGCTTACTTGCAAAAGCTTCAGAAGGCTGGCTCTGGCATCAACGACTTGTTCATGCAGGCATGAGGAATTTGCACACGCTTGCGAAGAAGAAGCATGTCATTGGCATCGAGAATGTCAAATTCCTCAAGGATCACCTATGCGGAGCCTGTGAAGCTGGGAAGATGACCAAGGCCAAGCATCCAGCGAAGACTATCATGACCACCACTCGCCCATTTGAATTGCTTCACATGGATCTCTTTGGTCCTAATCATTATTCCGCTATCTCAAATGAAGCATCTCAATATGGCTTTGTTATTGTTGATGATTATTCTTGTTACACATGGGTACACCTTGTTACTTACAAACATGAAGTGCAGGAAGTCTTCAAAGGATTTTCCTCGAGGGCTTCAACCAACTTTGGTGTGAAGATCAAGCACATTAGAAGTGACAATGGCACTGAGTTCAAGAATTCTGGTCTCGATGACTATCTTGATGAACTTGGTATTACTCATGAGTTATCTGCTCCTTACACCTCAGCAGAACGGCGTCGTGGAGCGCAAGAATAGGACTCTTGCTGAGATGGCTTGCACTATGCTTGATGAATACAAAACGCCTTGTCGTTTTTGGACTGAGGCAATTGATACTGCATGCCACATCATCAACAGAGTATATCTTCACAAATTCTTCAAAAAGACTTCCTATGAACTCCTCACTGATAAGAAACCCAATGTAAGTTATTTCAAAGTCCTCGGTGCTAAATGTTGGAGTAGAGATCCTCATCACAACTCAAAATTTGCACTGAAAGCACATGAAGGTTTTATGCTTGTTACGGAAAGGACTCGCACACCTACAGAGTCTTCAACAACGTTCTACACAAAGTTGTTGAAACTGTAGATGTGCGGTTCGATGAAACTAATGGATCGCAAAGAGAGCACCTACCTACTGTGATAGATGAACCAACACCTGAGGAAACTATCAAGTTCAACGCTACTGAGGATGTCATTCCTACTGAAGAATCTGCTGAAGAATTCATTCCAGAACATGAAGAACATCGAGCTAATGCACCTGAAGAAAATGATGCTGAAGAAAACGCTGATCAAACTCTTCAACGACAACCAGCTCATCCTCGCATTGCAAAAGAAGTGCAAGTTGAAAATATCATCAATGACATCAAAGCGCCAGGTCCTCTCACGCGCTCAAAAGCTTCACATTTGTCTAACTTTTGTGGGCAGTATGCTTTTGTCTCTATTACAGAGCCCACTAAGGTAGATGAAGCATTTCTGGAGCCTGAGTGGATTCAGGCCATGCAAGAAGAATTACATCAGTTCGAGCTCAACAATGTCTGGGAACTGGTCAAATGTCCAGATCCTCGCAAGCACAATATCATCGGCACAAAGTGGATCTACCGCAACAAGCAAGATGAAAATGGCCTTGTTTTGAGGAATAAGGCACGACTTGTATCTCAAGGCTTGAAGGAATTGATTTCGATGAAACTTTTGCACCTGTTGCTAGACTTGAGGCTATTCGCATATTACTTGCTTATGCTAACCATCATGATATCACTCTATATCAAATGGATGTGAAAAGTGCATTCCTCAATGGTAAGCTTGAGGAAGAAATATATGTTGCTCAACCCCTAGGTTTTGAAGATCCAAAGAATCCTGACAAAGTCTTCAGACTCAACAAGGCCCTCTATGGCCTCAAGCAGGCCCCACGGGCTTGGTATGATACTTTGAAGGAACTCTTCATGAAGAAAGGCTTCAAACCCGGTTCACTCGACCCTACTCTTTCCACTAAATCTTATGATGGTGAATTGTTTGTGTGCCAAGTTTATGTTGATGATATTATCTTTGGCTGTACTGACCAACGTTATAGTGATGAATTTGCCTATATGATGAATGAAGAATATCAAATGTATAGTATGGGAGAGTTGAAATTCTTCTTAGGTCTTCAAATTCGTCAACAACACAATGGCATATTCATATCTCAGGAGAAATACCTCAAGGATGTACTGAGGAAGTTCGGTATGCAAGATTGCAAAGGCATCAAAATTCCTATGCCCACAAATGGCCATCTGTGCACTGATGAAAATGGTATTGACTTCGATCATAAGGTATACCGCTCCACGATAGATTCCTTATTATACTTATGTGCATCTAGGCCAGACATAATGCTTAGTGCTTGCATGTGTGCCCGATTTCAAGCTGCACCGAAGGAATCACACCATAAGGCTGTGAAGCATATTCTTCGATATCTAGCTCACACACCAACACTTGGATTATGGTACCCCAAGGGCTCGACTTTTGATCTTGTTGGATATTCTGATTCTAACTATGTTGGTGATCGTGTGGATCGCAAGTCAACATCTGGTACATGTCATTTCCTTGGACGATCTTTGGTCTGTTAGTCCCCGAAGAAATAGAACTGCGTATCACTATCTACTGCTAAAGCTGAGTACATTGCCGTTGGTTCTTGTTGTGCCCAATTGCTATGGATGAAGCAAACTCTCAAGGACTATGGCATCAACATGAAGAATGTACCTCTCTTCTGTGACAATGAGAGTGCCATCAAGATTTCTCACAACCCAGTTCAGCACTCGAAGAGAAAGCACATTCAGATTCGTCATCATTTTCTTCATGATCATGTGTTGAAGGGCAACATTTCTATTGAGCATGTGAATACTGAAGAACAGCTAGCTGATATCTTGACAAAGCCCTTGGATGAGAAGAGATTTAGCAAGTTGCGGTGTGAGCTAAATATCCTAGGATCTTCGAATGTTCTTTGAAAAGGACGCTCATCCTAACACTTATGCAAAATTGATGACTTAGATGTGCAACACATGAAGAAACATTTTACATCAATCAATGAAGAATAACACTCTTAGTGTGAAGAAATTAATGAAGAATTTGATTCTCAGAACCCTACGATAATTGTACGCCGTGTCTGAAATCATCATTCTAATACGGTGGGTCACGCCACCACCAAAAGTTGAAATTCCTCAAATTATTCATATTCTTCAACTTTGCATAGTCTTCACTGGTTCCGTTGTTTTTCTTCATTGGCTATATATATATGAGTTTATGTCCTCTACAGCATTCACTTATTGCTATTTCTTCAAGTTGGTTTTCTGCTAAGTGAATGTGATCGTACCCTTCCCCTCTATGCTATACTCAACCCAATCTGTTCACAAATTCTTCATGTGCGTTCTATTTGAAACTCATTCAAAATCTTCACTGTGTCCTTGTCAGCTGAAGAAATTGTGAACGGAACTTTAAAACTAATCTTATCCAAATTTTCTATTTTACCACTCAAATCGTTCCGCATCCCACGATAAATTTTTAATTCACCCATGATCTTACACGATCTCCTCTAACATAGTACGTGGGTGACACATGTCGTGCGAAGGAGAAGGGTCAGGGGCACGTTCGTCCCAAATCTTCGGGCGAATAATTTTTCACTGCTACTATAAATACCCCCTCATCCCTTACTCACTTCCTTTACTCTGCTCGATCTCTATCTCCCACTCGAGCTTCCCAAACCCTAGCGCCGCCGCTACACCATCGTCGCCGCTGAGGAAGAGCTTCACTGCCTCGACCTCGTCGTTGTCGTACTCGCGCCGACCGCGGAAATCTTCACCTCCGCCGCCGCCGTAGACGTCTTCCTCCGCCAAGTTAGGGCGTGGAAGATCTACACCTATGAACTCCACTGTTTCACCTCACTGTTCGTCGTGTTCTTCATTCAGGGTAATTAAAAGTTACTTTTACTGCCCTCCTTGATTTGAAGTTTTTCTATAAAATCTTCCAAGGTGTTTTATTCTTCAAATCTTCACACACTAAACACCTCACATGTCATCTGTTCTTGATTCGTTTATCTAAGCATCATTTTTCTTGAAGATTCCTCAATTGTGTGGATCTTCGATCTATACAACTCTGGAACCTAAGACAAAGAATGCTTAGTGAAAATCTTCAAGACTCATCTAGTCAAATTCCTCAAACTTGTTCTTTTTAAAAAACCTTCCGAGAACGCATATGACCTCTCCAAATTCCTCGCAACTATACTCTGTTCACAAGTACACATGTCAGCTACTGAATCACTAGGTTCTCATCAACTTAAGTCATTTGCAGCGTTCCTCAAAGAAAAGTTGCATACTTCTTCAGAGAGTTCGATTGTTCAAATTCCTCAACTGAAGAAAATGGCTGATGTTAAAAGGCCACAGAAGGGAGGAAAGAGGCCTGAGGTAAATACAACGTTTGAGATCCCTGATGACATATATGCTGGGTACTGCACACCTACCGAGGAAACCAAGAATGAGCGCAAAGTGCGCAAACAGAGGATAGAGAGGAGATGGGAAAGAGAATGGAGGGAGTATAGATTTGTCACTCCTAAGTACATGAAGAAATTCGCACTCAATCCTCCATTCCCAAGAGCTCCATTGGTACCTGGCCAAGTAGCAGATCCCACCAGCCTCAAGCGCGGTGAGGACTATCCTGATGAATGGGCCAAGCGCCAAGGAAAGTTGGCCAAGCAAGCCAGAGAAGCAATGAGGAAATTCAATGAAGACTCTGCTGTGGCTGCTGCTGCCTCTGCTGAGGCCTTTGTCAAGCCGAGGAAATCCATGCCTAAGAAGTCTGCTCGTAAGACAAGTGCTTCACCAACGGTGCCCTCACGGCCAAGTTCCTCAGCTGCGCCCTCACGGCCAGACTCTTCAAGGTCCTCACGACCAATCCCACAAGCTGCTCCTTCAAAATCCTCAGAACCTCCTCCAAAGTCCTCAGCTGTTCCGACAAAGTCCTCAACACCTGTGCATCTGACCTTGTGCCAAAGGACTACAAGCATCTCCATTCCCTCTGGTGTCTCAGCAAGCTCCTCAGCTGCACAAAATTCTTCATCTGGCCCCACTCTGATGAAGACCAAGGCAACTGCTGGACGAGGTCCTCGGCCAAGTCTTCAAAAGAAGCAAGTTGCTTTCCAAGTGCCACCTGAAGAAGATGAAGCTGATGATGATGAACTTGCAGAAATCATCAGAGACAGAGAAGTTAGGGCCGCTAGAGCCAAAGGCACACCTGTGCCACTGCTTTTGGATCCCAAGCTGATCCTCGACTACATTGATCTCTGGCACAAGGACCCAAATACTCCTATGCCTGACTTCAAGCTGACGCCTGGTCAAAATCACATGCTGACTCATTTCATCCAAGAGGAGAAATGGAAATATGATCAGGCTAGGCAGATCAAGAAGGCCCAGTACAGAAAGGAGAAATACCTGAAGAACAACGTTGTAACTATGACCACTGATGAACTTGTAAAAATCCAATCTAAAATCAAAACCCTCAGCGATGACTTCCAAGCCTACTATGCTGATTGGCAAGGAGCCAAAGTTAGATTTGTAAAGATAACTGAACAGTTCACTTCAAATGTTGCTGCCCCAACGCAACAGGAAATTCCTCAGGCTGAAGCATCTGCTCAGCTGACTGAAGAACATGCCAGCACCGCTGATGACAATCAGGCTACTGAAGAAAATGTGAGTTCCAGGGCTGATGACTGCATTCCAGCCACTAAAGAAATTGCCAGGGCACCCACTAGTGGTGTGCCTGAGGAAACTGAAGAACTCAGGGCAACTACATCAGTTGTGCCTGAAGAAAATCAACCAGATTCCTTAGCTGCTCCTGCACCAACTTCAACTCCAATACTTCCATCTGCATCAGATGTGAAGAAGACCAAGGCTGCAGAGCGTGCTGTAGTGAAGAAAAGGAAAGCATCAGCTGCTTCAGATTCTTCAACTCCGAAGAAAATGAAGCCTATGACAAGCTCATTTGCACATCCGATTGATGCTGTTACCATCTCAACCAGGCCATCAAAAGACCTTGTTCCTTTTGATAAAGAATATGTGATCCCCAGCGGATCTGATGAAGAAACTACTTCTGCTGCTTCGTCTGAACCGTTGGATGAAGAAATTGAAGTGGATGTGATCCCTTCAACACCTATCATCTCCTCGTCTATGCCTCAGTTCACAGCTGAAGAGGCTGGCGTTGAAGAAATGGAAGATGAAGATGTGGACATTGGCTGCTCCACACCCATAATCAGTGATGAATTCTGGGAAAGTCAGCATCCAAACTCTCCAATGTTCACCCCTCTACAGCAAATTCCTTAGTCCCCCACACAAACTGTTCACATGGGCTCTGAAGAAACTCATCCCACTGCATCTATCCATGAGGAAATTCCAGCCACTAGCACTGAAGAAACTGCTGCTGCTGAACAACCAACTACGCAGACTGCCACTGAGGAAGAACCAGAAATTCCTCAGCCTGAAGAACCTGCGATTGAGATTCCTGAGGTCGTGATGCAACTGAGTGACACTCCTCTGCCAAATCCAAAGGATCCATTCTCACACAAGCAAAAGTTCAAGGCTGATGATTTCTTCGGCGAGCACGTATTCTTCGAAGATTATAACCCATATGACTCTGCTCGCATTAGGAAGAGGTGTTTCTGGACTGCTAGTCAAGACAATTTTTATTCCTCAGTGTTGTTCAACAAGGAGAAGATTTTCTACCATGAGCGTATTCCTCACGTGGATATGGAATCTCTACCGTGCTTCGCACCAGTCCTCAGTGTTCTTCACGATGCTGGACTGCTCAATTTTTGCTCTGACATCTGCGATTGGAATGAAGAACTGATTCTTCAATTCTATGCAACGCTGCACATCACGGGAAATGTTGAAGATGTGAATTCATGGGTGCTGGACTGGATGTCTGAAAACACTCACTACACTGCACCAGCCTCTGAATTGCTTCGTGCTCTACCACTCAGTCCTCCCCTTGAAGAAGCTCGCTGCATCTACAGTGAACCTGAGCTCACACATCATTACATGCAAGTGCTGATGAAGCCTTTGAAACTAGGTCAGGCACCACAAACAAAATTCCTCGTGAAGGAATTGCTGTACGTGACCAGAACTGTCTATCGTATTCTTACGAGGACAATCAGTCCTATCAAAGGCCACGACTCATCTAATGAGGAAATTGTTGGCATCATGAAGAATCTGGTATTCAACATCGTTCATGGCATTCCTGTCAACTATCATGATTTCTTCATGTGGACTATGGCCAATGTTGCACTGTCTCTGTTTGAGCTGAAGCCTTATGCACCTTGGATCATGAGATTCCTCAGGACAAGGTCTTCACTCAACTACAAAGCTGATTTCTACAATCATCTCAGCTAGTTGCCCCCAATTGAAGTCCTCAAGCAGACATATTCCTCAGATGATGGGAAGGGCAAGGCACCAGCTGTAATTGATGAAGGCATTCGTCCATTGGATGGTCAGTTTCGCAAAGCTGCATCTTATTCCACCAATGATGACTCTACCACACATGACTCTACCAATGCTCCCAAGTTCACTCCTCAAGCCACTGCTCTGCACGTGATGACAGACCGTGAACTTCTGCTTAGTCTTCACCAGAAGGTGGATCGAAATCACAAATGGGTTAAGCGTCAGTTTGGTTCACTTCTTCACAACATGACTGCCACACACAATGCAGTGAAGAAAAACCACTACTACCTCCATCAAGTCTTCGGTCGCACCTGGGCAATCCTGTCACATCTGTATGCTGCAGAAGATCTGAAGAACATGGGTCTTAATGAAGATTTTGACTGCTCTGCACCTCCACCAAAGAAATACAAGAAGGTCGAGGTTCCTTCTCTGGTGGCCATCTCATATTCTTCATCGCGCGACACTGATGAACATGAAGATTTAGACGACACTGCGGCAGGCCCTACATCAACCAACGACCCCAACAACGCTGGCGCTCCTTCATCAACTTAATTATCTTCAGGGGCGTTAGTCCTCAGTTTCGATCCTTTTGGTCATTTGATGACAAAGGGGGAGAAATTTGAGTTAGTCTTCAAGCAGGTCTATTTTATCGCCCATATACAATGTTTTTTTGCTAAGTTACAACTCTCGTTCTTCTGAAACTTTATTGGATAGAGTTGTAATCTTAAACCCGATGGTGCTCTGATACTTCTGATGCACTATGCTCTGATACTCTTTTCTGCATGCTTATTCCTCGTTAATATTATTGCACGCATGCTGAATTTCATCAGGCACCATATTTCATCATGCATTTCAAATTCTTCATATTATATGTCAAATGCGTGTATGAATTACAAGATATAGGGGGAGATCTCCATGATTCAACTCTTCAAGTGTGCATTGCTTCAAAAGCAAATTCCTCACCATGCACATCTTCAGGGGGAGTTCTTCTATATCTTGCAATCAAATTCCTCAATATCAGTATTTACATTTCATATGTTTATCCCCGTTGAAAACTTAACATATATTGTCATCAATCACCAAAAAGGGGGAGATTGTAAGTGCATCTAGTGCCCCGTAGTGATTTTGGTGTATTGAAGACTTATAGGTTAAGGGACTAATGCATGTGTGAGTGTACACAGGTCTATAAGTCTATGAGGAGTTTGATATTTACAAGAAAAGTCGACCCCTAAAAATGAATATCTTCGACTGAAGATTTTGGTATTTCTGAAGACTTTCATGAAGACTTTGAAAGTGAAGAAATTGGTGTGTCCGTGAAGACTTGATATTCATGCGAGGAATACGAAGCTTGAAGACTTTCGTTTTCATAGTTTTGTTTTTCTCTTTCTTGAGTCATAGGAAACACCGTACTGTTAAAGGGGGTCGAGGAAATACTAAGGAAAAATTTCCATGTGATGCTCAACTCAAAATCCTACACCTACCAATCCCTTCGAGTGAAGCCATTGGAAATCTCATACAGTTCAGTCAATTTCTTCAGTGACAGAGACGAAGTTCTTCTGGTCTCTGAGGAATTTGTCCTGACTGAGGAGTTAGGAATTCGCCAGTGCGGATTGCCTACATAGTGAGGAACATGATAGCCCTGAGGATTTTGGTACTCAAAATTCCGACCGTTGCTGTGCTATGCGCCAGCTGTTCCAAAATATCTATCCACCTAACGGTCATATCATTGAAGGGCATTTATGTCTTATCATGTCGGGCTGCTCTCTAGCTATAAATAGCCACCCCTACAACCACTAGCGGGAGAGGCTGCTTCGAAAGAAACCGACACTTGTCAATTTAGAGCAACCCATCCTCCGAGGACTTTGAGCGAAAATCATCAAGTGAGGAAAAACCAAAAACCCAAAGCCCAAACACATACAAACCCCAAGTGATTGAGCATCACTGAAGAGATTGATCTTGAGTGGATCCGACGCTTGTTACCTTTGAAGACTGTGCTTCTTCCAGACGGTTAGGTGTCATGGTCTAGAGCATCCAAGAGGAATTGTGGATCACCGGGTGACTAAGTTTGTGAAGGTTTGGAAGTCGCCTGAAGACTTACCACGAGTGATTGGACGAGGTCTGTGTGACCTTAGTTCAAGGACAATATGGTGAGGACTGGGTGTCTTGGACTAAGTGTCCTTGACTAGGTGTCCGGGACTGTGTGTCCTCGAGTTTAAATACTCAGCCGCTCCGACCAGACGTACAACTGACACAGCAGTTGGAACTGTTCTACCAAATCATTGTCTTCACCAAGCTTACTGGTTCTATTTCCTCAACTCTTTCATTTCCTCATAACTGTGTTGTATGTTTGTTCATATCTGTGTTTGAAGACTTTAACTGAAGACTTTCTCAATTTCCTCAGTTCAATTTCTTCAGTCTGTTTATCTTCATCCTGTGTTATCCTGTGATTAAGCTTCTTGTACTCTGTGCCTGTCTTCATTTCATCATGATGACTATGCTTGTTTTCTGTTATGTTTACCTTTGAGTACTTATTCCGCTGCTAGTAGTTCTTCACTAAGGAATTTCCTCACCGGAAAATTCCTCAGTGAAGAATTTCATAAAAATCGCCTATTCACCCCCCCTCTAGTCGATATAATGCACTTTCAGAACAGCTCACTAAAACCCGTGCTCCTTTTTGTGTTTGGCATAACGGTCTTTGAACCAATCATGCGTATATGCACTTCTCCTCCACGTGAATGTTCCAATGGAAAGAAAATCAGACTTGACTAGTACTCCCTGTGCTCAATATATAGTACGCGTAGCTTCACACACAAATACCAATCAGTGACCATCTACTCCAAGCAATGCACGCTGGACGGGTGCATGTCCTGGAACAAGTGTTTCTGAGCTGCACACAAAATACTCTGAAGAACAGCTCATGTATGGAAATATATTATGTAGACACTGTCTTTCATTCATACCAACAAACTTTCAGTGAGAGATACCCAGGCGGAGCACCCGGCCTTGGGTAGAGCAACCAGACGGAGTCAAGCCATCAAGCGAGCGGCTCGGGGATGGGCGCACAGGCGCAGCAGCCAAGGCAGGGCAGAGCCCATGGACAAACTGCGAGGGGAGGCAGGGGCGCGAGGCCAGCCAAAGGCAGAGGCGGACTACTGCGGTAGGTGGCCGCATGGCTGGGCGGCTCACGGCGCGGGTGGCCTAGGGGCGAGGTCGCACGGTGGCTGCTGAAAAAGTGAGGCGACGGACGCGACCCGTCGGCTGGCGGGTCAAGTCCGGACGGCTCAGAAGCCGGTACCGACTTGAATCAGGCACAAAGTCGGATAGTGACGGAGACTTGCCGCAAAGCTGTGGGAGCGGCGCCAGACGGTCGGCTTGACGCGATGGGGCTGATCAGAAGGCCCGTGACAGGGCGAGTCACGGCGGCGACTCGGACAGCCGCTAGCACGGCGGACGGCGACTCGGCTGCAGAGTTGAAGACGGATTCCAAATCTAGATCGTGTAGACCAACGTTGACCGTATGCTTGTTCACGTAACACAGCGACAATATTTCCATCGGATGTGCTTTTTCCTCCCTTTTGATTTTGACTTGCCTTGGAAGACGTACATGTGTACATTGCTTGGCTGCATTAGTATGCATGCTTGAGATTGCATTGACTTGCTTGACTCCTCTCCATATGCTGCTGTTGGACGATAAATATGCATAGGTTTCCAATTATTCTGCAGGCTTTGGCCTTAGTACTTGGCTGATCAATGTTACGTGTTCCAATTAGAACATAAGTCGTTGTATTTGCTTTTGAGTCGGCGAAGAAAATTCCTTTTGCCTCCATGACAGAAAACAATCTGTGAAAACACGTGTGACTGCTGCTACTTGACTCTTGCGTCCGTAACAAAGACCCGTTGAACTGTTGAATTTCCAAGCTGGCTTCTCCTCATCCGGAAACTTGCGAACTTCTCGAAACCCTAAGAAAAATCCCTCCAAGAACTCAACACCACCGTGTGCCAGCCCCACGGTAGGCGCCAACTATCATGGAATTGTCACGGCAGATATCCTAGTGTAAGGACTTAGTCGCGAGGCCAACACATCTATGTGGTAGCTTGAAGGGGTTGAGCGGAATCGAGAGATGCAACACACAAGACGAGGATTTAGACAGCTTCGGGCCCCGGGAAACATCATCCGGTAATAACCCTACATGTTGTTTGTGGCTAGGTCTCATTATGGTTATGAGGGAGTCGTCGTAAGCCGGCTCTCCTCTTTGTGTCTAGCCCTAGATATTGTTTCTTGTTGCTTGTCCCTCTTTGGGGAGCCCTGCCCCTCCTTATATAAGTTGAAGAGGCGGCTTACATATAGAGTCCTAGTAGGATTAGAACTAACTTATTCTCTATTACAAGTCGGATACAAGTACGGGTCTTACTTCCTTGTAAAGGTAATATTTCTCATGCCTTCCGTCTTAAGCCGGCCCACAATAACATGAGTCGTCCTACTGGGCCTGAGGCCCTTGTCATCCGTCTAACCCGCTGGGTCACCAATGAGTCTTCAGGCTCGTGAGTCGTCACACCAGTGAACCGCCAGACACGTAAGTCGCCAATCCTCTGGCGGTTTACCAATGAAACGCCAAGTCTGTCCGGGTCATATATCCGGCCGGGTCATACCGCGAGGTATATCTCTGACAGGGAGTATAAACTTTACCATTCTGTTTGGGAACCGCCTATAATGTGTTTAGCATGGAAGATATCGCCATCTCTTAGTTGTTACGTTGACAATGAAAGTATACTGCTCAAAATACAATTTATCTCTATTTCAAAACCGAGCTCTGGCACCTCTACAAATCCCTGCTTCCCTCTGCGAAGGGCCTATCCATTTACTTTTATGTTGAGTCATCACCCTCTTATTAAAAAGCACTAGCTGGAGAGCACAACTGTCATTTGCATTCATCACTGTTAATTTATATTGGGTGTGACTATGATTGGATCTCTTTTACCATGAATTACAATGTCTAGTCAGTCCTTGATCTTTAAAGGTGCTCTGCATTTATGTTTTGTGATCTCAGAAAGGGCTAGCGAGATACCATTTTGTTATATCATATTATGATTGTTTTGAGAAAGTGTTGTCATCCGAGATTTATTATTATAGCTTGCTAGTTGATTATGCTATTGATATGAGTAATCATGAGACCTGAGAATTATTGCAAATGTGGTTAGTTATGATCTATGCTCAAAACTCGAATGCTGGCTTGACATAGTTACAACAACAAGAGCAAACAGAGTTTGTAAAAGTTTTTCTTTCTTTCTTTCAGTTTGTCAACTGAATTGCTTGAGGACAAGCAAGGGTTTAAGCTTGGGGGAGCTGATACGTCTCCGTCGTATCTACTTTTCCAAACACTTTTGCCCTTGTTTTGGACTCTAACTTGTATGATTTGAATGGAACTAACCCGAACTGACGTTGTTTTCAGCAGAATTGCCATGGTGTTGTTTTATGTGCAGAAAACAAATATTCTCGGAATGACCTGAAACTCCACGGAACATCTTAGAAAAAATAATAAAAAATCCTCGCCAAAGATATAGACAAGGGGGCCCACACCCTTCTCACGAGGGTGGGGGGTGCCCCCCCCCTAGGGCGCGCCCCCTACCTCGTGGGCCCCCTGGATGCCCTCCGACACCAACTCCAACTCTATATATTTGCTTTCGGAGAGAAAACAATCAGAGAGAAGAAATCATCGTGTTTTACGATACGGAGCCGCCGCCAAGCCCTAAAACCTCTCGGGAGGGCTGATCTGGAGTCCGTTCGGGGCTGTGGAGAGGGGGATTCGTCGCCGTCGTCATCATCAACCATCCTCCATCACCAATTTCATGATGCTCACCGCCGTGTGTGAGTAATTCCATCGTAGGCTTGCTAGACGGTGATGGGTTGGATGAGATTTATCATGTAATCGAGTTAGTTTTGTTAGGGTTTGATCCCTAGTATCCACTATGTTCTGAGATTGATGTTGCTATGACTTTGCTATGCTTAATGCTTGTCACTAGGGCTCGAGTGCCATGATTTCAGATCTGAACCTGTTATGTTTTCATGAATATATGTGAGTTCTTGATCCTATCTTGCAAGTCTATAGTCACCTACTATGTGTTATGATCCGGCAACCCTGAAGTGACAATAATCGGGACCACTCCCGGTGATGACCATAGTTTGAGGAGTTCATGTATTCACTATGTGCTAATGCTTTGTTCCAGTTCTCTATTAAAAGGAGGCCTTAATATCCCTTAGTTTCCAATAGGACCCCGCTGCCACGGGAGGGTAGGACAAAAGATGTCATGCAAGTTCTTTTCCATAAGCACGTATGACTATATATGGAATACATGCCTACATTACATTGATGAATTGGAGCTAGTTCTGTGAAACCCTATGTTATGATTGTTACATCATGAACCGCATCCGGCATAATTATCCATCATTGATCCGGCGCCTACGAGTTTTCCATATACTGGTTCTCGCTTATTTACTTTCCCGCTGCTACTGTTACAATCACTACAAAATACCAAAAACTTTACTTTTGCTGTATTTACTTTTGTTGCCGCTACCACCACTATCATATTACTTTGCTACTAAACACTTTGCTGCAGATACTAAGTTTCTAGGTGTGGTTGAATTGACAACTCAGCTGCTAATACTTGAGAATATTCTTTGGCTCCCCTTGTGTCAAATCAATAAATTTGAGTTGAATATGTTGGAAATATGCCCTAGAGGCAATAATAAAAGTATTATTATTATATTTCCTTGTTCATGATAATTGTCTTTTATTCATGCTATAACTGTATTATCCGGAAATCGTAATACACGTGTGAATACATAGACCACAATATGTCCCTAGTGAGCCTCTAGTTGACTAGCTCGTTGTGATCAACAGATAGTCATGGTTTCCTGGCTATGGACATTGGATGTCATTGATAACGGGATCACATCATTAGGAGAATGATGTGATGGACAAGACCCAATCCTAAGACTAGCACAAAAGATCGTGTAGTTCATTTGCTAGAGCTTTGCCAATGTCAAGTATCTCTTCCTTTGACCATGAGAGCGTGTAACTCCTGGATACCGTAGGAGTGCTTTGGGTGTATCAAACGTCATAACGTAACTGGGTGACTATAAAGGTGCACTACAGGTATCTCCGAAAGTATCTATTGTTTTATGCGGATTGAGACTGGGATTTGTCACTCCGTGTAAACGGAGAGGTATCTCTGGGCCCACTCGGTAGGACATCATCATATGCGCAATGTGACCAAGGAGTTGATCACGGGATGATGTGTTACGGAACGAGTAAAGTGACTTGCCGGTAACGAGATTGAACAAGGTATTGGATACCGACGATCGAATCTCGGGCAAGTAACATACCGATAGATAAAGGGAATTGAGTACGGGATTGATTAAGTCCTTGACATCGTGGTTCATCCGATGAGATCATCGTGGAACATGTGGGAGCCATCATGGGTATCCAGATCCCGCTGATGGTTATTGACCGGAGAACGTCTCGGTCATGTCTACATGTCTCCCGAACCCGTAGGGTCTACACACTTAAGGTTCGATGACGCTAGGGTTATAAAGGAAGTTTGTATGTGGTTACCGAATGTTGTTCGGAGTCCCGGATGAGATCCCTGACGTCACGAGGAGTTCCGGAATGGTCCGGAGATAAAGATTTATATATGGGAAGTCCTATTTTGGCCACCGGAAAATGTTCGGGATTTTTCGGTATTGTACCGGGAAGGTTCTAGAAGGTTCCGGAGTGGGGCCCACCTGCATGGGGGGACCCACATGAACTTGGGTAGTGGGGGAAAGGCCCCACACCCCTGGTCAAGGCGCACCAAGATCCCCCCTTAGAAGGAATAAGATCATATCCCGAAGGGATAAGATCAAGATCCCTAAAAAAGGGGGATAACAATCGGTGGGGAAGGAAATAATGAGATTTCTTTCCTCCCACCTTGGCCAACGCCCCAATGGACTTGGAGGGCAAGAAACCAGCCCCTCCACCCCTATATATAGTGGGGAGGCGCATGGGAGCTATAGACGAAGTTCTGGCGCAGCCCTTCCCCTCTCCCAAGTCTTCCTCCTCTCCCGCGGTGCTTGGTGAAGCCCTGCAGGATTGCCACGCTCCTCCACCACCACCACGCTGTTGTGCTGCTGTTGGATGGAGTCTTCCTCAACCTCTCCCTCTCTCCTTGATGGATCAAGGCGTGGGAGACGTCACCGGGCTGTACGTGTGTTGAACGCGGAGGTGCCGTGCGTTCGGCACTTGATCATCGGTGATTTGAATCACAACGAGAACGACTCCTTCAACCCTGTTCACTTGAACGCTTCCGCTTAGCGATCTACAAGGGTATGTAGATGCACTCTCTTTCTACTCGTTGCTGGTCTCTCCATAGATAGATCTTGGTGACACGTAGGAAAATTTTGAATTTCTGCTACGTTCCCCAACAGTGGCATCATGAGCTAGGTCTATTGCGTAGATTCTTTGCACGAGTAGAACACAAAGTAGTTGTGGGCGTTGATTTTGTTCAATATGCTTACCGTTACTAGTCCAATCTTGTTTCGACGGTATTGTGGGATGAAGCGGCCCGGACCGACCTTACACGTACTCTTACGTGAGACAGGTTCCACCGATTGACATGCACTTGGTGCATAAGGTGGCTAGCGGGTGCTAGTCTCTCCCACTTTAGTCGGAACGGATTCGATGAAAAGGGTCCTTATGAAGGGTAAATAGCAATTGGCATATCACGTTGTGGTCTTGCGTAGGTAAGAAACGTTTTTGCTAGAAACCCATAGCAGCCACGTAAAACATGCAAACAACAATTAGAGGACGTCTAACTTGTTTTTGCAGGGTATGCTATGTGATGTGATATGGCCAAAAGGATGTGATGAATGATATATATGTGATGTATGAGATTGATCATGTTCTTGTAATAGGAATCACGACTTGCATGTCGATGAGTATGACAACCGACAGGAGCCATAGGAGTTGTCTTTATTTATTGTATAACCTGCGTGTCATTGAAGAACGCCATGTAAACTACTTTACTTTATTGCTAAACGCGTTAGTCATAGAAGTAGAAGTAGTCGTTGGCGTGAAAACTTCATGAAGACACGATGATGGAGATCATGGTGTCATGCCGGTGACGATGATGATCATGGAGCCCCGAAGATGAAGATCAGAAGGAGCAAAATGATATTGGCCATATCATGTCACTATTTGATTGCATGTGATGTTTATCATGTTTATGCATCTTGTTTACTTAGGACGAGGGTAGTAAATAAGATGATCCCTTACAAAATTTCAAGAAGTGTTCTCCCCTAACTGTGCACCGTTGCTACAGTTCGTCGCTTCTAAGCACCACGTGATGATCGGGTGTGATGGATCCTTACGTTCACATACAACGGGTGTAAGATAGTTTTACACAGCGAAAACACTTAGGGTTAACTTGACGAGCCTAGCATGTACAGACATGGCCTCGGAACACGGAGACCGAAAGGTCGAGCATGAGTCGTATAGTAGATACGATCAACATGAAGATGTTCACCGATGATGACTAGTCCGTCTCACGTGATGATCGGACACGGCCTAGTTGACTCGGATCATGTAATCACTTAGATGACCAGAGGGATGTCTATCTGAGTGGGAGTTCATAAGATGAACTTAATTATCCTGAACATAGTCAAAAGACCTTTTGCAAATTATGTCGTAGCTCGCGCTTTAGTTCCACTGTTTAGATATGTTCCTAGAGAAAATATAGTTGAAAGTTGACAGTAGCGATTATGCGGACAGTAGAAAGCTTTTGTCCTTAATGCACTGCTCAGTGTGCTGAACCCCAAACGTCGTTTGTGGATGTTTCGAACATCGAACATACACGTTTTGATAACTACGTGATAGTTCAGTTAAATGGTTTAAGTAGAGGCACCAAAGACGTTTTCAAAACATCGTGGAACATATGAGATGTTTCGAGGGCTGAAATTGGGATTTCAGGCTCGTGCTCACGTCAAGAGGTATAAGACCTCCGACGATTCTCTTAGCCTGCAAGCTAAGGGAGAAAATCTCAATCGTTGAGCTTGTGCTCAGATTGTCTGAGTGCAACAATCACTTGAATTGAGTGGGAGTTGATCTTCCAAATGAGATAGTGATGTTTCTCCAAAGTCATTGCCACCAAGCTGCTAGAGCTTCGTGATGAACTATAACATATCAGGGATAGACATGATGATCCTTGAGGTATTCACGATGTTTGACACCGCGAAAGTAGAAATCAAGAAGGAGCATCAATTGTTGATGGTTGGTGAAACCACTAGTTTCAAGAAGGGCAAGGGCAAGAAGGGATACTTCATGAAACGGCAAATCAGCTGCTGCACCAGTGAAAAAAACCCGAGGTTGAACCCAAACCCGAGACTAAGTGCTTCTGTGATAAGGGGAATAGCCGCTAGAGCAGAATTACCCTAGATACTTGGTAGATAAGAAGGCTGGCAAGGTCGATAGAAGTATATTGGATATACATTATGTTAATGTGTACTTTACTAGTACTCCTAGTAGCACCAGGGTATAAGATACCGGTTCGGTTGCTAAGTGTTAGTAACTCGAAATAAAGAGCTACGGAATAAACGGAGACTAGCTAAAGGTGAGCTGACGATATGTGTTGGAAGTGTTTCCAAGTTTGATGTGATCAAACATCGCACGCTCCCTCTACCATCAAGATTAGTATTAAACCTGAATAATTGTCATTTGGTGCTTGCGTTGAGCATAGACATGATTGGATTATGTCTATCGCAATACGGTTATTCATTTAAGGAGAATAATGATTACTCTATTTATTTGAATAAAACCTTCAATGGTCTTGCACCTAAAGGAATGGTTTATTGAATCTCGATCGTAATGATACACATTTTCATGCCAAAAGATATAAGATAGTAATGATAGTACCACTTACTTGTGGCACTGCCATGTAAGTCATAATGGTATAAAACGCATGAAGAAGCTCCATGTTGATGGATCTTTGGACTCACTCGTTTTAGAAAAGTTTGAGACATGCGAACCATGTCTATTGGTGTATACGCATGAAGAAACTCCATGCAGATGGATCGTTTGGACTCACTTGATTTTGAATCACTTGAGATATGCAAATCATACCACATGGGCAAGATGACTGAAAAGCCTCGTTTTCAGTAAGATGGAACAAGATATCAACTTGTTGGAAGTAACACATTTTGATGTATCCAATCCAATGAGTGCTGAGGCATGCAGTGAATATCGTTATAATCTTACTTCACAGATGATTCGAGTAAATGTTGAGAATATTTACTTGATGAAATACAAGTCTGAATTATTGAATGGTTCAAGTAATTTCAGAGTGAAGTAGAAGATCATTGTGACAAGAGGATAAAATGTCTATGATGTGAATATCTAAGTTACGAGTTTTGGCACACAATTAAGACATTGTGGAAATTGTTTCGCAATTAATACCGCCTGGAACACCATAGTGTGATGGTGTGTCCGAACATCATAGTTGCACCCTATTGGATATGGTGCGTACCATGATGTCTCTTATCGAATTACCACTATTGTCCATGGGTTAGGCATTAGAGACAACCACATTCACTTTAAATAGGGCACCACGTAATTCCGCTGAGATGACACCGTATGAATTATGGTTTAGAGAAACCTAAGTTGTCGTTTCTTAAAGGTTTGGGGCTGCAACGCTTATGTGAAAAAGTTTCAGGATTGATAAGCTCGAACCCAAAGCGGATAAAATGCATCTTCATAGGACACCCAAAACAGTTGGGTATACCTCCTGTCTCAGATCCGAAAGCAATAATGGATTGTTTCTAGAATCAGGTACTTTCTCGAGGAAAAGTTTCTCTCGAAAGAATTGAGTGGGAGGATGGTGGAGACTTGATGAGGTTATTGAACCATCACTTCAACAAGTGTGTAGCAGGGCACAGGAAGTTGTTCCTGTGGCACCTACACCAATTGAAGTAGAAGCTTATGATAGTGATCATGAAGTTTCGGATCAAGTCACTACCGTACCTTGTAGGGTGACATGGATACGTACTACTTCAGAGTGGTACGTAATCCTGTCTTGGAAGTCATGTTGCTAGACAATAATGAGCCTACGAGCTATGGAGAAGCGATGGTGGGCCCGGATTCCGATAAATGGCTTGAGGCCATAAAATCCGAGAGAGGATCCATGTATGAAAACAAAGTGAAGACTTTGGCAGAACGGCTCGATGGTCATAAGGCAAATGAGTACAGATGGATTTCAAAAGGAAGACGGACAATGATGGTAAATGTCACCATTAAGAAAGCTCGACTTGTCGTTAAGATGTTTTCCGACAAGTTCAAGGAGTTGACTACAATGAGATTTTCTCACTCGTAGCGATGCTAAGAGTCTGTTGGAATTATATTAGCGATTACTGCATTATTTATGAAATCTTGCAGATAGGATGTCAAAACATTGTTTCCTCGATGATTTTAATGAGGAAAGGTTGTATGTGATACAACCGGAAGGTTTTGTCAATCCCGAAAGATGCTAATAAGTATGCAAAGCTCCAGCAATCCTTCTAAGGACTGGAGTGAGCATCTCGGAGTTGGAATGTATGCTTTGATGATGATCAAAAATTTTGGGTTTGTACAAAGTTTATGAGAAACTTGTATTTCCAAAGAAGTGAGTGGGAGCACTATAGAATTTCTGATGAGTATATGTTGTTGACATATTGTTGATCAGAAATGACGTAGAATTTCTGGAAAGCATATAGGGTTATTTTGAAAGTGTTTTTCAATGGAAAGCCTGGATTAAGCTACTTGAACATTGAGCATCAAGATCTATAAGGATAGATCAAAATGCTTAATAATACTTTCAAATGAGCACATACCTTGACATGATCTTGAAGGTGGTCAAGATGGACCAGTCAAAGAAGGAGTTCTTGCCTGAGTTGTAAGGTACGAAGTTAAGACTTAAAGCTCGACCACGGCAGAATAGAGAGAAAGGACGAAGGTCGTCCCCTATGCTTAAGACGTAGGCTCTTTAGTATGCTATGCTGTGTACCGCACCTGAATTGTGCCTTGCCATGAGTCAGTCAAGGGGTACAAGAGTGATCCAAGAATGGCTCACAGGACAGCGGTCAAAGTTATCCTTAGTAACTAGTGGACTAAGGAATTTTCTCGATTATGGAGGTGGTAAAAGAGTTCATCGTAAAGGTTACGACGATGCAAGCTTGACACCTATCCGGATAGCTCTGAGTAGAGAGACCGGATACATATAATGGAGCAATAATTTAGAATAGCTCCAAGTAGAACAGTTGTTTGGAATAGCTCCAAATAGAGCGTGGTAGCTGCATCTAGGAGATGACATAGAGATTTGTAAAGCACACACGGATCTGAAAGGTTCAGACCCGTTGACTAAAACCTCTCTCACAAGCAACATGATCAAACATAAAACTCATTGAGTGTTAATCACATAGTGATGTGAACTAGACTACTGACTCTAGTAAACTCTTGGGTATTAGTCACATGGCGATGTGACCTGTGAGTGTTAATCACATGGCGATATGAACTAGATTATTGACTCTAGTGCAAGTGGGAGACTGTTGGAAATATGCCCTAGAGGCAATAATAAAAGTATTATTATTATATTTCCTTGTTCATGATAATTGTCTTTTATTCATGCTATAACTGTATTATCCGGAAATCGTAATACACGTGTGAATACATAGACCACAATATGTCCCTAGTGAGCCTCTAGTTGACTAGCTCGTTGTGATCAACAGATAGTCATGGTTTCCTGGCTATGGACATTGGATGTCATTGATAACGGGATCACATCATTAGGAGAATGATGTGATGGACAAGACCCAATCCTAAGACTAGCACAAAAGATCGTGTAGTTCATTTGCTAGAGCTTTGCCAATGTCAAGTATCTCTTCCTTTGACCATGAGAGCGTGTAACTCCTGGATACCGTAGGAGTGCTTTGGGTGTATCAAACGTCACAACGTAACTGGGTGACTATAAAGGTGCACTAAAGGTATCTCCGAAAGTATCTATTGTTTTATGCGGATCGAGACTGGGATTTGTCACTCCGTGTAAACGGAGAGGTATCTCTGGGCCCACTCGGTAGGACATCATCATATGCGCAATGTGACCAAGGAGTTGATCACGGGATGATGTGTTACGGAACGAGTAAAGTGACTTGCCGGTAACGAGATTGAACAAGGTATTGGATACCGACGATCGAATCTCGGGCAAGTAACATACCGATAGACAAAGGGAATTGAGTACGGGATTGATTAAGTCCTTGACATCGTGGTTCATCCGATGAGATCATCGTGGAACATGTGGGAGCCATCATGGGTATCCAGATCCCGCTGATGGTTATTGACCGGAGAACGTCTCGGTCATGTCTACATGTCTCCCGAACCCGTAGGGTCTACACACTTAAGGTTCGATGACGCTAGGGTTATAAAGGAAGTTTGTATGTGGTTACCGAATGTTGTTCGGAGTCCCGGATGAGATCCCGGACGTCACGAGGAGTTCCGGAATGGTCCGGAGATAAAGATTTATATATGGGAAGTCCTATTTTGGCCACCGGAAAATGTTCGGGATTTTTCGGTATTGTACCGGGAAGGTTCTAGAAGGTTCCGGAGTGGGGCCCACCTGCATGGGGGGACCCACATGAACGTGGGTAGTGGGGGCAAGGCCCCACACCCCTGGTCAAGGCGCACCAAGATCCCCCCTTAGAAGGAATAAGATCATATCCCGAAGGGGTAAGATCAAGATCCCTAAAAAAGGGGGATAACAATCGGTGGGGAAGGAAATAATGAGATTTCTTTCCTCCCACCTTGGCCAACGCCCCAATGGACTTGGAGGGCAAGAAACCAGCCCCTCCACCCCTATATATAGTGGGGAGGCGCATGGGAGCTATAGACGAAGTTCTGGCGCAGCCCTTCCCCTCTCCCAAGTCTTCCTCCTCTCCCGCGGTGCTTGGCGAAGCCCTGCAGGATTGCCACGCTCCTCCACCACCACCACGCCGTTGTGCTGCTATTGGATGGAGTCTTCCTCAACCTCTCCCTCTCTCCTTGCTGGATCAAGGCGTGGGAGACGTCACCGGGCTGTACGTGTGTTGAACGCGGAGGTGCCGTGCGTTCGGCACTTGATCATCGGTGATTTGAATCACGACGAGAACGACTCCTTCAACCCCGTTCACTTGAACGCTTCCGCTTAGCGATCTACAAGGGTATGTAGATGCACTCTCTTTCTACTCGTTGCTGGCCTCTCCATAGATAGATCTTGGTGACACATAGGAAAATTTTGAATTTCTGCTACGTTCCCCAACAGAATACTCTACCCTCGAAAGCTGTTGAAATCCCCTATACTTGTGGGTTATCAACAAGCTATCCTGACCAAAGCGGTCTTCGCCTGCACAAAGCTCTGTGGGAGACGCCGTCTTGGGCTCCATGATGACCTCCGTCTTGCAGTCCATGGTCTTGGTCTTGTTGCACCGAAATGGCAACCTTTGGCTGAGGCCTCGGTACTCCGCGGCTGCGCTTGCCCCCTTTGCACCAAAGAGGAAACAAGGATGCTGCGCGCTGGCACCCGCCTGGCGTCGATCGTCATGGCTTACGTCACGAGAGCCTCGTGAGGTTCGACTCGCCTTGATATCTCCACCCCTCGCGAGCCTGCCTGACTAGGCCGCTTGGGAGGAGGTCTTGCGTTGTCCGCCTCGCGAGGCTTGGACCCTCGTGAGGGTCTTAGATGCTTTGTTGGTGAAGATGGGCCGAACTGCCTGCTGCTTGGCCACGCCGTGGGCCGAAGGCAGGCTGGTCTGGGGACCCTCGTTCCCAGAACGCCGACAAGATCGATCAGAAAGAATAACTTTGAGGTGGTTTCGTACCCTACAATAATCTGTTTGTTTGTTCTCCGCTATTAGTGAGTTTGGAGTGACTCTTTGTTGCACGTTGAGGGATTGTTATATGATTTAATTATGCTATCATTGTTGAGAGAACTTGCACTAGTGAAAGTATGAACCCTAGGCCATGTTTTCAAGCATTGCAATACCGTTTTCGCTCACTTTTGTTTCTTGCTACCTTGCTGTTTTTATATTTTCAGATGACAAAAACCTATATCTACCATCCATATTGTACTTGTATCACCATCTCTTCGCTGAACTAGTGCACCTAACAATTTACCATTGTATTGGGTGTGTTGGGGACACAAGAGTCTCTTTGTTATTTGGTTGTAGGGTTGTTTGAGAGAGACCATCTTCATCCTACGCCTCCCACGGATTGATAGACCTTAGATCATCCACCTGAGGGAAATTTGCTACTGTCCTACAAAACTCTGCACTTGGAGGCCCAACAACGTCTACAAGAACAAAGGATGCGTAGAAGAAAGGTTGCATTCATATAGAGTCATATTTTGTTCTAAGTATCTGATACGTCTCCAACGTATCTACAATTTTTGATTGTTCCATGCTATTATGTTATCAACTTTGGATGTTTATGGGCTTTGTTATACACTTTTATATTATTTTTGGGACTAACGTATTAACCTAGAGCCCAGTGCCAGTTTATGTTTTTTCCTTGTTTTAGAGTATCGCAGAAAAGGAAAATCAAATGGAGTCCAATTGACATGAAACTTCATGGAACTTATTTTTGGAAGGAAAGAAACCCGGGAGACTTGGAGTCCATGTAAGGGAAGCAACGACGAGGCCACGAGGCAAGGGGGCGCGCCCACCCCCATGGGCGCGCCCTCCACCCTCGTGGGCCCCTCATGGCTCCCTTGACGTACTTCTTCCGCCTATATATCTAATATACCGTAAAAACATTCGGGAGCACAATAGATCGGGAGTTCCGCCGCCAGAAGCCTCCATAGCCACCGAAAACCAATCTAGACCCGTTCCGGCACCCTGCCGGAGGGGGAATCCCTCTTCGGTGGACATCTTCATCATCTCGGCGCTCTCCATGACGAGGAGGGAGTAATCCACCCTCGGGGCTGAGGGTATGTACCAGTAGCTATGTGTTTGATCTCTCTCTCTCTCTCTCGTGTTCTTGATTTGGCACGATCTTGATGTATCGCGAGCTTTGCTATTATAGTTGGATCTTATGTTTCTCCTCCCCCTCTACTCTCTTGTAATGGATTGAGTTTCCCCTTTGAAGTTATCTTATCTGATTGAGTCTTTAAAGATTTGAGAACACTTGATGTATGTCTTGCCGTGCGTATCTGTGGTGACAATGGGATATCACGTGATTCACTTGATGTATGTTTTGGTGATCAACTTGCGGGTTCCTCCCATGAACCTATGCATAGGGGTTGGCACACGTTTTCGTCGTGATTCTCCGGTAGAACTTTGGGGCAATCTTTGAGGTCCTTTGTGTTGGTTGAATAGATGAATCTGAGATTGTGTGATGCATATCGTATAATCATACCGACGGATACTTGAGGTGACATTGGAGTATCTAGGTGACATTAGGGTTTTGGTTGATTTGTGTCTTAAGGTGTTATTCTAGTACGAATTCTAGGGCTATTTCTGACACCTATAGGAATAGCCCAACGGATTGATTGGAAATAATAACTTTGAGGTGGTTTCGTACCCTACCATAACCTCTTTGTTCGTTCTCCGCTATTAGTGACTTTGGAGTGACTCTTTGTTGCATGTTGAGGGATAGTTATGTGATCCAATTATGTTATTGTTGTTGAGAGGACTTGCACTAGTGAAAGTATGAACCCTAGGCCTTGTTTCCTATCATTGCAATACCATTTATGCTTACTTTTACCATTAGTTACCTTGCTGTTTTTATAATTTCATATTACAAAAACCTTTATCTACTATCCATATACCACTTGTATCACCATCTCTTCGCCGAACTAGTGCACCTATACAATTTACCATTGTATTGGGTGTGTTGGGGACACTAGAGACTCTTTGTTATTTGGTTGCAGGGTTGCTTGAGAGAGACCATCTTCATCCTACGCCTCCTATGGATTGATAAACCTTAGGTCATCCACTTGAGGGAAATTTGCTACTTTCCTACAAACCTCTGCACTTGGAGGCCCAACAACGTCTACAAGAAGAAGGTTGTGTAGTAAACATCAAGCTCTTTTCTGGTGCCGTTGCCGGGGAGGTGAGTCCTTGAAGGTATATCTTTAGATCTTGCAATCGAGTCTTTTAGTTTCTTGTTTTATCACTAGTTTAGTCTATAAAAGAAAACTATAAAAAATGGAATTAAGTTTTCCTCATACGCTTCATCTTTTTAATATCTTTCATGAGTATGATGGAAAGGAAAATTGTGCCAAAGTGTTAGAAGAAGAATGCATTAAAATGTTTGGCACTAAATATTTGAATGATGAGCATGATTGCAATGTTGTTAGTATGAATTCCTTGAATATCCATGGTACTAATGATGATTTCCCTAGTTATGATGAAAATGTCTCCTATAAACATGTCAATTTTTGTGGAGTGCATTGGGTTTGCTAGTACACACCAAATAGGGAAGATAGATATTTCAAGAGCCATAAGTACTTAGAAACTAAATTGTTGCAAGAAAGGCTGGATGATTGTGCTGAAAATTTAAATTTTCTTGGCCATACTTGTGAGCAATGAACATGGTCATTTAACCATCCGATGCAAATTGTTTCATGATCTAATCGTGTCCAAAAATTGTGATGAGTTGATTTCCCTTGCACATTATAATGAACTTAGCTTGCTTATGGTTTGCGAAGAAATGAAACATATAACTGGGGATCTTCCAGAATTTTCCCGTTATAAACTGCTTGGCTTTGATCTAGAGGAAATTTATATGTATTGTGCGGCGAATTGCATTGAAAATCCTTATATTGCCAATTACATAAAGATAGAAAACAAATAGAGGATGAAGAGAATACTAACGAAAGGGAAGAGACTTCCCAATACCCTTCTATTATTTCTTATGATTAATCAGGTAACGAGGAGGAGCCTCCTAATCAACCAATCTCATTAATAAGGAGCTCCAAAAAGAGGATTGAACCCACACATGAAAAAGAAGAAAAGAAAAAGGAAGAGAGGTAAAAAAATATCTCCCCCAAATAATGCTGCTCATATTACTATTGTGCCTCATGAAAATGTAATTGTGGAAGATAATGATACTTCTTATGATCTTGAAAATCTTTTTGGCACTTGCTTGGAAGAATATGATAATTGCTATACTATTGGTGCTATCCATACTATTAATGATGAGAGTGATTATGCTTATGATATGAAAAGGCCCAAGCTTGGGGATGCTATGTTTGATGAAGATGATGTTTTTGAGAATATATTTGCTGCAATTAATGTTTGTCCCAAGCTTGGGGATGCTACGTTTAATGAATACGATATTTTTAGTCTCCCAAGTTTTGACATGCAAATTTATAATGATGATAGCATGCCTCCTACCTATGATGATTATTGTGATGATACTTATGCTATAAAAAGTAGTGATTATATTTATAAAATTTGTCATGATCGTGATTACCCTTTTTCTGAACATTACTCTTTTAATGTGGAAACAATTTATAGTATTCGAGTCTCTTATGATACTCCCACTATTTCGAATAAGAAGAATCTTGCTTATGTGGAGAGTAATAAAAATTCTATGCTTGTAGATCATGAAAAAATGCTTTAGGTGATGGTTATATTGTTGAATTCATTCATGATGCTACTGAAAATTATTATGAGGGAGGAATATATGCTTGTATGAATTGCAATAATATCAAGTTTCCTCTCTATGTGCTTAATGTTTTAAGGGTATGCTTGTTTTGCCTTCCTATGCTAGTTGATTATTGTTCACATAAGTTGTTTGCTCACAAAATCCCTATGCATAGGAAGTGGGTTAGACTTAAATGTGTTAGTCATATTCTTCATGATGCTCTCTTTATGTTCCAATTCTTATCCTTTATGTGAGCATCATTGAAATCATCGTGCCTAGCTAGGGGCGTTAAACGATAGCGCTTGTTGGGAGGCAACCCAATTTTATTTTTGTTCCTGTTTAGTAATAAATAATTCATCTAGCCTCTGTTTATATATGGTTTTATGTTTTTAATTAGTGTTTGTGCCAAGTAGAACCGTTGGGAAGACTTGGGGAAAGTCTTGTTGATCTTGCTGTAAAAAACAGAAACTTTAGCGCTCACGAGAATTGCTGCCATTTTTTATTGGAGAGTGCTATTTAGTTAATTCTTTTTGAAGATGATCACTAGAAAAATTCCTCACGTCCAGAAATTTATTTGAGAATTTTATGAGTTCCAGAAGTATACGTTTGATCCAGATTACTATAGACTGTTCTGTTTTTGACAGATTCTGTTTTTCATGTGTTGTTTGCTTATTTTAATGAATCTATGGCTAGTAAAAGAGTTTATAAACCATAGAGAAGTTGGAATACAGTAGGTTTAACACCAACATAAATAAAGAAGGAGTTAATTACAGTAAATTGAAGTGGTCTTTGGTTTTCTTTCGCTAACGGAGCTTACGAGTTTTCTGTTAAGTTTTCTGTTGTGAAGTTTTCAAGTTTTGGGTAAAGATTCGATGGACTATGGAATAAGGAGTGGCAAGAGCCTAAGCTTGGGGATGAACAAGGCACCCCAAGGTAATATTCAAGGAAAATAAAGAGCCTAAGCTTGGGGATGCCTTCTTTCATCTTCGTTCATCGGTAACTTTACTTGGAGCTATATTTTTATTCGCCACATGATATGTGTTTTGCTTGGAGCGTCAATTTATTTGTTAGGATTTGCTTGCTGTTTGAATAAAATACCAAGATCTGAAATTCTTAAATGTTAGAGAGTCTTCACATTGTTGCATAATTATTCAACTACTCATTGATCTTCACTTATATCTTTCGGAGTAGTTTGTCGTTGCTCTAGTGCTTCAGTTATATCCTTTTAGAGCACGGTGGTGGTTTTATTTTGAAGAAATAGATGAAATATCGTGCTTCACTTATATTATTTTGAGAGTCCTAAACAGCATGGTAATTTGCTTTGGTTATGAATTTAGTCCTAATATGATGGGCATCCAAGAGGGGTATAATAAAAACTTTCATATAGAGTGCATTGAATACTATGAGAAGTTTGATACTTGATGATTGTTTTGAGATATGGAGATGGTGATATTAGAGTCATGCTAGTTGAGTAGTTGTGAATTTGAGAGATACTTGTGTTAAAGTTTGTGATTCCCGTAGCATGCACGTATGGTGAACCGTTATGTGAGGAAGTCGGAGCATGATTTATTTATTGATTGTCTTCCTTATGAGTGGCGGTCGGGGACGAGCGATGGTCTTTTCCTACCAATCTATCCCCCTAGGAGCATGCGCGTAGTACTTTGTTTTGATAACTAATAGATTTTTGCAATAAGGATGTGAGTTCTTTATGACTAATGTCGAGTCCATGGATTATACACACTCTCACCCTTCCACCATTGCTTGCCTCTCTAGTACCGCACAACTTTCGCCGATAACTTAAACCCACCATATACCTTCCTCAAAACAACCACCATACCTACCTATCATGGCATTTCCATAGCCATTCCGAGATATATTGCCATGCAACTTTCCACCATTCCGTTTATTAGGACACGCTCCATCATTGTCATATTGCTATGCATGATCATGTAGTTGACATCGTATTTGTGGCAAAGCCACCGTTCATAATTCTTTCATACATGTCACTCATGAGTCATTGCACATCCCGGTACACTGCCGGAGGCATTCATATAGAGTCATATCTTGTTCTAAGTATCGAGTTGTAATTCTTGAGTTGTAAGTAAATAAAAGTGTGATGATCATCATTATTAGAGCATTGTCCCAGTGAGGAAAGGATAATGGAGACTATGATTCCCCCACAAGTCGGGAGGAGATTCCGGACGAAAAAAAGAGGCCAAAGAAGCCCAAATAAAAAAAAAGAGGCCATAAAAATAGAGAGAAGGCCCAAATAAAAAAATATATATAAATGAGAGAAAAAGAGAGAAGGGACAATGCTAGTATCCTTTTACCACACTTGTGCTTCAAAGTAGCACCATGATCTTCATGATAGGGAGTCTCCTATGTTCTCACTTTCATATACTAGTGGGAATCTTTCATTATAGAACTTGGCTTGTATATTCCAATGACGAGCTTCCTCAAAATGCACCATGATCGATGTTGCAACCAGATTCATCTGCAGCCCATGGAAAGCATAAGCCTGCTCCCGAGAGGTTAGCGGTACCCTGTAGTTGTCGTCGTCAGCGCGATCGCTGTGGTTCTCCGCTGGCTCTTGGAAGGCTTCGACTCCTAGCGCCACTTCTGCACAATCTTCTCCAATGAATGAGCTGATGTCGTCTTCTGGTGCGTACCCTTGGTCCATCATGCGGGACACGTAGGCTTCCGGGGCCGTCACACTGAACACCTCGCCGTGGTGCCCCACGCTCCATGTTGCTCCGCCCATGATGACGTCCTGGGGATGATAATATGGCATCCGGCCGGGACCATGGGGGGCGACGCTTGCGCTCGTGCTTGTCGAGGGCAGCATAGGGGGGGAGGTTGGAGCCACCTACGCTGCCAGCCGTGCTGATGTTGACGAAGCCCCCGGGCATGGTCGATGGCGCGCAGATGTGGTGAGGCTCGCCGCGCGACCTTGCAGTGGTTTGGGGGGAGTCGATAGCGGAAGGGTGGCACTCCCGACGCCGCTGCTTCCAGCAGCTCAGCAACACGCTCAAGCAGCGTGTCCCGGCCGCTCTCCATCAGCCTGCATCGCAGCAGCTCCCTTGCCACTATGAGTGCCGCCCGCATGTTTGCTTGCTCCCGCCGTGAGTGCGGCGCTGTTGCTGTGGCATGACTCGCTGCTCACACTACGGCTCATGCTTGCCACGGGGTGAGGGTGGATGATGCCTGGCCGCGCTGTCCACGCCCGGTGGAGCTTGGTGGCGCCCGCGCCACTTGGGGTGCGGGGTCGGGATCTTCATGGGAAGGTGGTGCCGTCAGGGCCGGCCAGGCCACCCAACGGTCGGATCCGGCCCTTGGGTCACCAGACATCGTAGCCGGTGAACATCGAACAGCTGATTAGCGGAGAAGAAGCTTCGGCGCACCCCTACCTGGCGCGCCAAATGTCGGATGTGGGGCTCCGGCTAACCCTTAAGGTTCGAACACTGGGGTGTGCGCGAAGTCATTCCCTCCTACCGGTCTACGCTCTAGCTCGCTAAGATCTGGGGACGAACTCGACGAACTCACAACACAGAAAGACACGGGGTTTATACTGGTTCGGGCCACCGTTGAGGTGTAATACAAGGGGAAGAACAGCCTCCTGAGGTTGAGGTGTTCTTGTGCTTTCAGACTTGTGTGTATCTCGGGGTCTGATGAGCCCTCTAGGTCTGATGATGTCTCTGGGTCTGATGATGTCTCCGGGTCTCATGAGCCTGTCCTCCCTACTATGGTGGTGGCTAGTCCTATTTATAGAGGCCCTGGTCCTCTTCCGAAATATTGAGCGGGAAGGGAGCCAACAATGGTGGGCTAATTTGAAGGGGGCAGCTAGTACAAGCTATCCTGACAAAAGCGGTCTTCGCCTGCACAAAGCTCTGGGGGTGACGCCGTCTTGGGCTCCACGATGACCTCCATCTTGCAGTCCATGGTCTTGGTCTTGTTGCACCGAAATGGCAACCATTGCCTAAGGCCTCGGTACTCCGCGGCTGCGCTTCCCCCCTTTGCACCAAAGAGGAAACAAGGACGCTACGCGCACTGGCGCCCGCCTGGTGTCGATCATCATGGCTTACGTCATGAGAGCCTCATGAGGTTCGCCTCGCCTTGATATCTCCGTCCCTCACGAGCCTACCTGACTAGGCCACTCGGAAGGAGGTCTTGCTTCGTCCGCCTCGCGAGGCTTGGACCCTCGCGAGGGTCTTGGATGCTTTGTTGGTGAAGATGGGCCGTACGGCCTGCTGCTTGGCCATGCCGTGGGCCGCAGGCAGGCAGGTCTGGGGACCCCCGTTCCCAGAATGCTGACAAGATCGATCAGAAAGAATAACTTTGAGGTGGTGTCATACCCTACAATAATCTATTCGTTTGTTCTTCGCTATTAGTGAGTTTGGAGTGACTCTTTGTTGCACGTTGAGGGATTGTTATATGATTTAATTATGTTATAATTGTTGAGAGAACTTGCACTAGTGAAAGTGTGAACCCTAGGCCATGTTTTCAAGCATTGCAATACCGTTTTCGCTCACTTTTGTTACTTGCTACCTTGCTGTTTTTATTTTTTCAGATGACAAAAACCTATATCTACCATCCATATTGTACTTGTATCACCATCTCTTCGCCGAACTAGTGCACCTATACAATTTACCATTGTATTGGGTGTGTTGGGGACACAAGAGTCTCTTTGTTATTTGGTTGTAGGGTTGTTTGAGAGAGACCATCTTCATCCTACGCCTCCCACGGATTGATAGACCTTAGGTCGTCCACTTTAGGGAAATTTGCTACTGTCCTACAAAACTCTGCACTTGGAGGCCCAACAACGTCTACAAGAAGAAATGTTGCGTAGAAGAAAGGTTGCATTCATATAGAGTCATATTTTGTTCTAAGTATCTGATACGTCTCCAACGTATCTATAATTTTTGATTGTTCCATGCTATTATATTATCAACTTTGGATGTTTATGGGCTTTATTATACACTTTTATATTATTTTTGGGACTAACCTATTAACCTAGAGCCCAGTGCCAGTTTCTGTTTTTTTCCTTGTTTTAGAGTATCACAAAAAAGGAAAATCAAACAGAGTCCAATTGACATGAAACTTCATGGAACTTATTTTTGGAAGGAAAGAAACCCGGGAGACTTGGAGTCCATGTAAGGGAAGCAACAAGGAGGCCACGAGGTAGGGGGGTGCGCCCACCCCCCATGGGCGTGCCCTCCACCCTCGTGGGCCCCTGGTGGCTCCCCTAACGTACTTCTTCCACCTATATATCTCCATATACCCTAAAAACATCCGGGAGCACAATAGATTGGGAGTTCCGCCACCAGAAGCCTCTGTAGCCACCGAAAACCAATCTAGACCTGTTCCGGCACCCTTCCGGAGGGGGAATCCCTCTTCGGTGGCCATCTTCATCATCCCGATGCTCTCCATGACGAGGAGGAAGTAATCCACCCTCGGGGCTGAGGGTAGGGATGGCAATTTTATCTGTCGATCTGGATACCCATGGATACCCGTCCCGGTTGGGCAAGGGTATGGAGCACATTTCTGCCCATGGGTCCGTGGATATGGATACCCACGAACAGCTGGGTTGGGCATGGTTATAGTTTGTGCTCCATGGATATCCAATGGATACCCGTATGACATGTGGGGCCATATGCCAGTGACAATCGAAAGAGCGAATCAATGGGAAATGACAGGAAATATGGAACTTGTGTCATGAGTTATATGCTGCAGAATCAACCACTGGTATGTCACACTTAAGGACTCATCGTATTACTTGTTACCTACTTATGCATGTAGCTTATGTTGTCATTTGTGAGTGAATGATGATGAGTTAATGTGATCTTTGGGAAGGCTTCATGCTGACTTTTCAATGCCCATGGAGCTCCATGGGTATGTGGGTATCCAGCGGGTTTGGGCATGGGCGCAAGTTGTGCCCATGGATAATTTGATGGATGGGCAGAGGGTAGGAAGATGGGTCATGGGTTGGATTTGGACCAGCTCCACCCGCCCCAAACCCGACCCATTGCCATCCCTAGCTGAGGGTATGTACTAGTAGCTATGTGTTTGATCTCTCTCTCGTGTTCTTGATTTGGCACGATCTTGATGTATCGCGAGCTTTGCTATTATAGTTGCATCTTATGTTTCTCCTCCCCCTCTACTCTCTTGTAATGGATTGAGTTTCCCCTTTGAAGTTATCTTATAGGATTGAGTCTTTAAAGATTTGAGAACACTTGATGTATGTCTTGCCGTGTGTTTCTGTGGTGACAATGGGATATCACGTGATTCACTTGATGTATGTTTTGGTGATCAACTTGCGGGTTACGCCCATGAACCTATGCATAGGGGTTCGCACATGTTTTCGTCATGATTCTCCGGTAGAACTTTGGGGCACTCTTTGAGGTCCTTTGTGTTGGTTGAATAGATGAATCTGAGATTGTGTGATGCATATCGTATAATCATACCCACGGATACTTGAGGTAACATTGGAGTATCTAGGTGACATTAGGGTTTTGGTTGATTTGTGTCTTAAGGTGTTATTCTAGTACGAAATCTAGGGTTGTTTGTGACACCTATAGGAATAGTCCAACAGATTGATTGGAAAGAATAACTTTGACGTGTTTCGTTGAAGGAAATATGCCCTATAGGCAATAATAAAGTTATTATTTATTTCCTTATTTCATGATAAATGTTTATTATTCATGCTAGAATTGTATTAACCGAAAACATAATACATGTGTGAATACATAGACAAACAGAGTGTCACTAGTATGCCTCTACTTGACTAGCTCGTTAATCAAAGATGGTTATGTTTCCTAACCATAGACAAAGAGTTGTTATTTGATTAACGAGATCACATCATTAGGAGAATGATGTGATTGACTTGACCCATTCTGTTAGCTTAGCACTCGATCATTTAGTATGTTGCTATTGCTTTCTTCATGACTTATACATGTTCCTATGAATATGAGATTATGCAACTCCCGTTTACCGGAGGAACACTTTGTGTGCTACCAAATGTCAGAACGTAACTGGGTGATTATAAAGGAGCTCTACAGGTGTCTCCAAAGGTACATGTTGGGTTGGCGTATTTCGAGATTAGGATTTGTCACTCCGATTGTCACAGAGGTATCTCTGGGCCCTCTCGGTAATGCACATCACATAAGCCTTGCAAGCATTGCAACTAATGAGTTAGTTGCGAGATGATGTATTACGAAACAAGTAAAGAGACTTGCCGATAACGAGATTGAACTAGGTATTGAGATACCGACAATCGAATCTCGGGCAAGTAACATACCGATGACAAAGGGAACAACGTATGTTGTTATGCGGTCTGACCGATAAAGATCTTCGTAGAATATGTAGGAGCCAATATGAGCATCCAGGTTCCGCTATTGGTTATTGACAGGAGACATGTCTCGGTCATGTCTACATTGTTCTCGAACCCGTAGGGTCCGCACGCTTAAGGTTTCGATGACAGTTATATTATGAGTTTATGAGTTTTGATGTACCAAAGTTAGTTCGGAGTCCCGGATGTGATCATGGACATAACGAGGAGTCTCAAAATGGTCGAGACATAAAGATTGATATATTGGACGGCTATATTCGGACACCGGAAGTGTTCCAGGTGATTTCGGAGAAAACCGGAGTACCGGAGGGTTATCGGAACCCCCCTAGGAGAAGTAATTGGCCATATGGGCCTTAGTGGAGAAAGAGAAGGGCAGCCAGGGTGGGCCGCGCGCCTCCTCCCCCCTGGTCCGAATTGGACTAGGAGAAGGGGGGCGGAGCCCCCCTTTCCTTCTCCCTCCCCACTTCCTTCCCCCTCCTAGTAGGAGTCCTACCCCTACTAGGAGGATGACTCCTCCTTGGAGCGCCTATAGGGCCGGCCGGCCTCCTCCCCTTGCTCCTTTATATACGGGGGCAGGGGGCACCCCTAGACACACAAGTTGATCCACGTGATCGTTTTCTTAGCCGTGTGCGGTGCCCCCTTCCACCATAATCCTCGATAATATTGTAGCGGTGCTTAGGCGAAGCCCTGCGACGGTAGAACATCAAGATCGTCACCATGCTGTCGTGCCGATGGAACTCTTCCCCGACACTTTGCTGGATCGGAGTCCGGGGATCGTCATCGAGCTGAACGTGTGCTAAAACTCGGAGGTGCCGTAGTTTCGGTGCTTGATCGGTCGGGCTGTGAAGACGTACGACTACATCAACCGCGTTGTGCTAACGCTTCCGCTGTCGGTCTACAAGGGTACATAGATCACACTCTCCCCTCTCGTTGCTATGCATCACCATGATCTTGCGTGTGCGTAGGAATTTTTTTGAAATTACTACGTTCCCTAACAGTGGCTCCGAGCCAGGTTTTATGTGTTGATGTTATATGCACGAGTAGAACACAAGTGAGTTGTGGGCGATATAAGTCATACTGCTTACCAGCATGTCATACTTTGGTTTGGCGGTATTGTTGGACGAAGCGGCCCAGACCGACATTACGCGTACGCTTACGCGAGACCGGTTCTCCCGACATGCTTTGCACAAAGGTGGCTGGCGGGTGTTAGTTTCTCCAAATTTAGTTGAACCGAGTGTGGCTACGCCCGGTCCTTGCGAAGGTTAAAAAAACACCAACTTGACAAACTATCGTTGTGGTTTTGATGCGTAGGTAAGATTGGTTCTTGCTTAAGCCCGTAGCAACCACGTAAAACTTGCAACAACAAAGTAGAGGACATCTAACTTGTTTTTGCAGGGCATGTTGTGATGTGATATGGTCAAGACGTGATGAGATATAAGTGGTTGTATGAGATGATCATGTTTTGTTGAAGTTATCGGCAAATGGCAAAAGCCTTATGGTTGTCTCTTTATTGCATAAGATGCAAGCACCAAATAATTGCTTTACTTTATCACTATGCGATAGCAATAGTTGCAAGAGCAATAGTTGGCGAGACGACCGTGTGACGACACATTGATATAGATCAAGATGATGGAGATCATGGTGTCATGCCGGTGACGATATTGATCATGACAGTACTTTGGAGATGGAGATCAAAGGTGCAAGATGATGATGGCCATATCATGTCACATATTTTGATTGCATATGATGTTTATCTTTTATACATCTTATTTTGCTTAGTTTGCCGGTAGCATTTTAAGATGATCTCTCACTAATTATCAAGAAGTGTTCTCCCTGAGTACGCACCATTGCGAAAGTTCTTCGTGCTGAGACACCACGTGATGATCGGGTGTGATAGGCTCTACGTTCAAAGACAACGGGTGCAAAACAGTTGCACACGCGGAATACTCAGGTTATACTTGACGAGCCAAGCATATACAGATATGGCCTCGGAACAGGGAGGCCGAATGGTCGAGCGTGAATCATATAGTAGATATGATCAACATAGTGATGTTCACCAATGAAACTACTCCATCTCACGTGATTATCGGACATGGTTTAGTTGATTTGGATCACGTGATCACTTAGAGGATTAGAGGGATGTCTATCTAAGTGGGAGTTCTTAAGTAATATGATTAAATTGAACTTAAATTTATCATGAACTTAGTCCTGATAGTATTTTGCAAATTATGTTGTAGATCAATAGATCGCATTGTTGCTTCCCTGTGTTTATGTTGATATGTTCCTAGAGAAAACTAAGTTGAAAGATGTTAGTAGCAATGATGCAGATTGGATCCGTGATCTGAGGTTTATCCTCATTGCTGCATAGAAGAATTATGTCCTTGATGCACCGCTAGGTGACAGACCTATTGCAGGAGCAGATGCAGACGTTATGAACGTTTGGCTAGCTCAATATGATGACTACTTGATAGTTTAGTGCACCATGCTTAACGGCTTAGAATCGGGACTTCAAAGACGTTTTGAACGTCATGGACCATATGAGATGTTCCAAGAAGTTGAAGTTAATATTTCAAGAAAATACCCGAGTTGAGAGATATTAAGTCTCCAACAAATTCTATAGCTAAAAATGGAGGAGAATCGCTCAAGCAGTGAGCATGTGCTCAGATTGTCTGGGTACTACAATCGCTTGAATCAAGTGGGAGTTAATCTTCCAGATAAAATAGTGATTGACAGAATTCTCTAGTCACCATCACCAAGTTAGTAGAACTTCGCGATGAACTATAATATGCAAGGGATGACGAAAGTAATTCCCAAGCTCTTCGTGATGCTGAAATCGACGAAGGTAGAAATCAAGAAAAACATCAAGTGTTGATGGTTAACAAGACAACTAGTTTCAAGAAAAGGGCAAAGGGAAGAAGGGGAACTTCAAGAAGAACGGCAAGCAAGTTACTGCTCAAGTGAAGAAGCCCAAGTCTAGACCTAAGCCTGAGACTGCGGGCTTCTACTGCAAAGGGACTGGTCACTAGAAGCGGAACTACTCCAAGTAATTGGTGGATAAGAAGGATGGCAAAGTGAACAAAGGTATATTGGATATACATGTTATTGATGTGTACTTTACTAGTGTTTATAGCAACCCCTCAGTATTTGATACTGGTTCAGTTACTAAGAGTAGTAACTCGAAACGGGAGTTACAGAATAAACAGAAACTAGTAAAAGTCGAGGTGACGATGTGTGTTGGAAGTAGTTCCAAGATTGATATGATCATCATCGCACTCTCCCTATACTTTCGGGATTAGTATTGAAACTAAATAAGTGCTATTTGGTGTTTGCGTTGAGCATGAATATGATTTGATCATGTTTATTGCAATATGGTTATTCATTTAAGTTAGAGAACAATTGTTGTTCTGTTTACATGAATAAAACCTTCTATGGTCATACACACCAACAAAAATGGTTTGTTGGATCTCGATCATAGTGATACACATATTCATAATATTGAAGCCAAAAGATGCAAAGTTAATAATGATAGTGCAACTTATTTGTGGCACTGCCGTTTAAGTCATATTGGTGTAAAGCGCATGAAGAAACTCCATGCTGATGAGATTTTGGAATCACTTGATGCTTGCGAACCATGTCTCTTGGGCAAGATGACTAAGACTCCGTTCTCCGGAACAATGGAGCGAGCAACAAACTTATTGGAAATAATACATACTGATGTATGCGGTCCGATGAGTATTAAGGCTCGCGGCAAGTATCATTATTTTATGAACTTCACAGATGATTTGAGCAGATATGGGTATATCTACTTGATGAAACATAAGTCTGAAACATTTGAAAAGTTCAAAGAATTTCAGAGTGAAGTGGAAAATCATCGTAACAAGAAAATAAAGTTTCTACGATCTAATCGAGGAAGAGAATATTTGAGTTACGAGTTTGGCCTTCAGTTAGAACAATGTGAAATAGTTTCACAACTCACGCCACCTGGAACACCACACTGTAATGGTGTGTCCGAACATCGTAACCGTACTTTATTAGATATGGTGCGATCTATGATGTTTCTTACCTATTTACCACTATCGTTTTTGGGGTCATGCATTAAAGACAGCTGCATTCACGTTAAAAAGGGGCACCATCTAAGTCCGTTGAGACGACACAATATGAATTGTGGTTTGGCAAGAAACCAAAGTTGTCGTTTCTTAAAGTTTGGGGTTGCGATGCTTATGTCAAAAAGTTTCATCCTGATAAGCTCAAACCCAAATTGGAGAAATGTGTCTTCATAGGATACCCAAAGGAGAAAGTTGGGTACACCTTCTATCACAGATCCGAAGACAAGACATTCATTGCTAAGAATGGATCCTTTCTAGAGAAGGAGTTTCTCTCGAAAGAAGTGAGTGGGAGGAAAGTAGAAATTGATAAGGTAATTGTACCTTCTCCCCTATTGGAAAGTAGTTCATCACAGAAATCTGTTCCTGTGACTAATAAAACAATTAGTGAGGAAGCTAATGATGATGATCATGTAACTTCAGATCAAGTTACTACTGAACCTCATAGGTAAACCAGAGTGAGATCCGCACCAGAGTGGTACGGTAATCCTGTTCTAGAGGTCATGTTACTTGACCATGACGAGCCTACGAACTATGAGGAAGCGATGATGAGCCCAGATTCCGCGAAATGGTTTGAGGCCATGAAATCTGAGATAGGATCCATATATGAGAACAAAGTATGGACTTTGGTTGACTTGCCCGATGATCGGGAAGCCATAGAAAATAAATGGATTTTCAAGAGGAAGACGAACGCTGATAGTAATGTTACTATCTACAAAGCTAGACTTGTCGAAAAAGGTTTTTTTACAAAGTTCAAAGGTATTGACTACGATGAGATTTTCTCACTCGTATCAATGCTTAAAGTCTGTCCGAATCATGTTAGCAATTGCCACATTTTATGAAATCTGGCAAATGGATAACAAAACTGCAATCCTTAATGGATTTCTTAAAGAAGAGTTGTATATGATGCAACCAGGAGGTTTTGTCAATCCTAAAGGTGCTAACAAAATATGCAAGCTCCAGCGATCCATCTATGGACTGGTGCAAGCATCTCGGAGTTGGAATATACGCTTTGATATGTTGATCAAAGCATCTAGTTTTATACAGATTGCGGTGAAGCCTGTATTTACAAGAAAGTGAGTGGGAGCACTACATCATTTCTGATAAGTATATGTGAATGACATATTGTTGATCGGAGATAATGTAGAATTATTCTGCAAAGCATAAAGGAGTGTTTCAAAGGAGTTTTTCAAAGAAAGACCTCGGTGAAGCTGCTTACATATTGAGCATCAAGATCTATAGAGATAGATCAAGATGCTTGATAAGTTTTTCAATGAATACATATCTTGACAAGATTTTGAAGTAGTTCAAAATGGAACAGTCAAAGAAAGAGTTGTGTGAAGTTGAGTAAGACTCAAAACCTGACCACGGCAGAAGATAGAGAGAGAATGAAAGTCATTCCCTATGCCTCAGCCATAGGTTCTATAAAGTATGCCATGCTGTGTACCAGACCTATTGTATACCCTGCCCTAAGTTTGGCAAGGGAGTACAATATGTTTCTCGATTATGGAGGTGACAAAAGGTTCGTCGTAAAGGGTTACATCGATGCAAACTTTGACACTGATCCAGATGATTCTAAGTCTCAATCTGGATGCATATTGAAAGTGGGTGCAATTAGCTAGAGTAGCCCCGTGCAGAGCATTGTTGACATAGAAATTTGCAAAATACATACGGATCTGAATATGGCAGACCCGTTTACTAAACTTCTCTCACAGGCAAAACATGATCACACCTTAGTACTCTTTGGATGTTAATCACATAGCAATGTGAACTAGATTATTAACTCTAGTAAACCCTTTGAGTGTTGGTCACATAATGATGTGAACTATTGGTGTTAAATCACATGGCAATGTGAACTAGATTATTGACTCTAGTTCAAGTGGGAGACTGAAGGAAATATGCCCTAGAGGTAATAATAAAGTTATTATTTATTTCCTTATTTCATGATAAATGTTTATTATTCATGCTAGAATTGTATTATCCGGAAACATAATACATGTGTGAATACATAGACAAATAGAGTGTCACTAGTATGCCTCTACTTGACTATCTCGTTAATCAAAGATGGTTATGTTTCCTAACCATAGACAAAGAGTTGTTATTTGATTAACGGGATCACATCATTAGGAGAATGATGTGATTGACTTGACCCATTCTGTTAGCTTAGCACTCGATCGTTTAGTATGTTGCTATTGCTTTCTTCATGACTTATACATGTTCCTATGACTATGAGATTATGCAACTCCCGTTTACTGGAGGAACACTTTGTGTGCTACCAAACGTCACAACGTAACTGGGTGATTATAAAGGAGCTCTACAGGTGTCTCCAAAGGTACATGTTGGGTTGGCGTATTTCAAGATTAGGATTTGTCACTCCGATTGTCGGAGAGGTATCTCTGGGCCCTCTCGGTAATGCACATCACATAAGCCTTGCAAGCATTGCAGCTAATGAGTTAGTTGCGAGATGATGTATTATGAAACGAGTAAAGAGACTTGCCGATAATGAGATTGAACTAGGTATTGAGATACCGACGATTGGATCTCGGGCAAGTAACATACCGATGACAAAGGGAACAACGTATGTTGTTATGCGGTCTGACCGATAAAGATCTTCGTAGAATATATAGGATCCAATATGAGCATCCAGGTTCTGCTATTGGTTATTGATTGGAGACATGTCTCGGTCATGTCTACATTGTTGTCGAACCCGTAGGGTCCGCACGCTTAAGGTTTCAATGATAGTTATATTATGAGTTTATGAGTTTTGATGTACCGAAGTTAGTTCGGAGTCCCGGATGTGATCACAGACATAACGAGGAGTCTCAAAATGGTCGAGACATAAATATTGATATATTGGACGGCTATATTCGGACACCGGAAGTGTTTTGGGTGATTTCGGAGAAAACCGGAGTACCGGAGGGTTACCGGAACCCCCCTGGAGAAGTAATGGGCCATATGGGCCTTAGTGGAGAAAGAGAAGGGCAGCCAGGGTGGGCCGCGTGCCTCCTCCCCCCTGGTCCGAATTGGACTAGGAGAAGGGGGGCAGCGCCCCCCTTTCCTTCTCCCTCCCCACTTCCTTCCCCTACTCCTACTAGGAGGAGGACTCCTCCTTGGCGCGCCTATAGGTCTGGCCAGCCTCCTCCCCTTGCTCCTTTATAAACGGGGGCAAGGGCCACCCCTAGACACACAAGTTGATCCACGTGATCGTTTTCTTAGCCGTGTGCAGTGCCCCCTTCCACCATAATCCTCAATAATATTGTAGCGGTGCTTAGGCGTAGCCCTGCGACGGTAGAACATCAAGATCGTCACCACGCCGTCGTGCTGACGGAACTCTTCCCTGACACTTTGCTGGATCGGAGTCCGGGGATCGTCATCGAGCTGAACGTGTGCTAAAACTCGGAGGTGCCATAGTTTCGGTGCTTGATCGGTCGGGCCGTGAAGACGTACGACTACATCAACCTCGTTGTGCTAACGCTTCCGTTGTCGGTCTACAAGGGTACGTAGATCACACTCTCCCCTCTCGTTGCTATGCATCACCATGATCTTGCGTGTGCGTAGGAAATTTTTTGAAATTACTACGTTCCCCAACATTCGTACCCTACCATAATCTCTTTGTTCGTTCTCTGCTATTAGTGACTTTGGAGTGACTATTTGTTGCATGTTGAGGGATAGTTATGTGATTCAATTATATTATTATTGTTGAGATGACTTGCACTAGTGAAAGTATGAACCCTAGGCCTTGTTTCCTATCATTGCAATACCATTTATGCTCACTTTTACCATTAGTTACCTTGCTGTTTTTATAATTTCAGATTACAAAAACCTTTATCTACTATCCATATACCACTTTTATCACCATCTCTTCGCCGAACTAGTGCACCTATACAATTTACCATTGTATTGGGTGTGTTGGGGACACAAGAGACTCTTTGTTATTTGGTTGCAGGGTTGCTTGAGAGAGACCATCTTCATCCTACACCTCCTACAAATTGATAAACCTTAGGTCATCCACTTGAGGGAAATTTGCTACTGTCCTACAAACCTCTGCAGTTGGAGGACCAACAACGTCTATAAGAAGAAGGTTGTGTAGTACACATCAGTATCGAGTTGTAATTCTTGAGTTGTAAAGTAAATAAAAGTATGATGACCTTCATTATTAGAGCATTGTCCCATGTGAGGAAAAAAAGGAAATGCCAAAAAAGGAAATGCCAGAAAAAAAGAGAAGGCCCAAAAAAACAAAAAACAAAAATATGAGAGAAAAAGAGAGAAGGAGCAATGTTACTATACTTTTACCACACTTGTGCTTCAGAGTAGCACCATGATCTTCATGGTAGAGAGTCTCCTATGTTATCACTTCCATATACTAGTGGGAATTTTTCATTATAGAACTTGGCTTGTATATTCCAACGATGGGCTTCCTCAAATTGCCCTAGGTCTTCATGAGCAAGCGAGTTGGATGCACACCCACTTAGTTTCTTTTTGAGCTTTCATACACTTATAGCTCTAGTGCATCCATTGCGTGTTAATCCCTACTCACTCACATTGATATCTATTGATAGGCATCTCCATAGCCCGTTGATACGCCTAGTTGATGTGAGACTATCTCCTTCTTTTCGTCTTCTCCACAACCACCTTCTATTCCACCTATAGTGCTATGTCCATGGCTCACGCTCATGTATTGCGTGAAAATTGAAAAAGTTTGAGAACATAAAAATTATGAAACAATTGCTTGGCTTATCATTGGGGTTGTGCATGATTTGAGTATTTTGTGTGATGAACATGGAGCATAGCCACACTATATGATTTTGTAGGGATAAGCTTTCTTTGGCCATGTTATTTTGAAAAGACATAATTGCCTTGTTAGTATGCTTGAAGTATTATTGTTTTTATGTCAATATTAAACTTTTGTTTTGAATCTTATAGATCTGAACATTCATGCCACAACAAAAAAATTACATGGATGAATATGTTAGGTAGAATTCCACATCGAAAATTCTGTTTTTATCATTTACCTACTCGAGGATGAGCATGAATTAAGCTTGGGGATGCTTGATACGTCTGCAACGTATCTATAATTTTTTATTGTTCCATGCTATTATATTATCTATATTGGATGTTTTATGTGCATTTATATGCTATTTTATATGATTTTTGGGACTAACCTATTAACCTAGAGCCATGTGCCAGTTTCTGCTTTTTCCTTATTTTTTGAGTTTCGCAGAAAAGGAATATCAAACTGAGTCCAATTGACCTAAAAAATTTTGGAGATTATTTTTGAAAATATAAAAAATACTGAAACGAAAATATATCGAAGAAGAGCCACGAGGCATCCACAAGGGTGGAGGGCGCCCCCACCCCCTAGGGCGCGCCCTCCGTCCTTGTGGGCTCCTTGTGGGCCCCCTTGACTTGTTCCCGATGCCAACGCCTCTTATAAATCCCAAGAACCTCTAGAACAGAACCTAGATCATGAGTTCCGCCGTCGCAAGCCTCTGTTGCCACGAAAAATCAATCGGGATCCTGTTCCGGCACCCTGCTGGAGGGGGAAACCATCACCGGTGGCCATCTTCATCATCCTGACACTCTCCATGACGAGGAAGGAGTAGTTCACCCTCGGGGCTGAGGGTATATACCAGTAGCTATGTGTTTGATCTCTCGCTCTCTCTCTCTCTCTCTCGTGTTCTTGATTTGGCACGATCTTGATGTACCGCGAGCTTTGTTACTATAGTTGAATCATATGGTGTTTCTCCCCCTCTACCTTCTTGTGATGAATTCAGTCTTGCTTTTGAGGTTCCATTATGTTGGATTGAGTATTGGATTTGAGAACACTTGATGTATGTCTTGCGATGGAATATCTATGGTGACAATGGGATGTTCTATTGGTTCACTTGATGTATGTTTTGGCACTCAACTTATGGATTCCCGTGGTGACATTGGGGTAATCTATGCATAGGGGTTGATGCACGTTTTCATCCTACGTTCTCCGATAGAAACTTTGGAATGATTCTTTGTTGCATGTTGAGGGATTAACATATGATCTAATTATGTTATCATTGTTGACAGAAGTTGCACTAGTAAAAGTATGAACCGTAGGCCTTGTTTCCAAGCTTTGCAATACCGTTTTCGCTCACTTTTGTTACTTTCTACCTTTCTGTTTCTATATTTTAGATTACAAAAACCTATATCTACCATCCATATTACACTTGTATCACAATCTGTTCGCCGAACTAGTGCACCTACACAATTTACCATTGTATTGGGTGTGTTGGGGACACAAGAGACTCTTTGTTATTTGGTTACAGGGTTGTTTGAGAGAGACCATTTTCATCCTACGCCTCCCACGGATTGATAAACTTTAGGTCATCCACTTGAGGGAAATTTGCTACTGTCCTACAAAACTCTGCACTTGGAGGCCCAACAACATCGACAAGAAGAAGGTTGCATAGTAGACATCACTCGTCGCTCGTTTTTCTATCATAGAGAGACATTTCTCGCTGGAGCCCTCTCTTTTAAAACCGGGTGATGCCCACCTCACATTTGACATGCCACCCTCTCTTCTTCACACCGTATTTCTCCATGGGCTGTGAAGGAGGAGTCCCCCACTAACCGCCCCACTCTCTGCCCTGGTCCCCTCCCCTATGTTCGTGCCAATCTGCCACCCGCTCCGCTCCTCGCCCTGGTCCCTCCCTCGCAGGGAATGTGGTTATCTGTACTATCCATCATGTTATCTCCAACACTTGGCCCAACACGAAAACCCCACCCCATGATGCACCCTTTCCTTTTTCTGTCGGACCCTCCTCTTTTCACTTGGTTTCTAACCGTAGCGGGACATTCCTCGTTGGATCCCTCTCCTTTAAAATCAGATGACGCACACCTCACCTTCACCATGGCGCCCTCTCTCCTTCACACCGTACTTCTCCACGAACCACCAAGGAGGAGTCCCCCGCCAACTGCCCCACACTTTGCCCTGACCCCCCTGTTCATTCCGATCCTCCACCCCATCAACGGGTAGAAGGCATGTGCCGCCTGTGATACCCCCGAGAAAAGAGGGCAAATTTAATGGCTCCTCAGCCATTTCCACCTTGTAACATATAGTTGAATGTCGTGCATTCCACAAAAATATGATGTCCATTGTTGAGCATGCAACTGATACAGGACTGTGTCTGTTATTAACTCTTGAGCAAGCAAGAAATGCATTTAGCCTTCTATCCTAACTAAAAAACTATGTGAATTCATGAAAAGAATGTGAATTGCTTGCTCATGCAATTTGCTGCAAATCCATCTCTAATGAAATGCAATTTGTCACATTTCTTAAAGTAGGAAAATTGTTTCGCTCAGACAGCCGTAACTTAGCAGAACAACCACAACTCCCATCAAGATCCACATATGTATCTATCGCATAATATAAGTAGGAGGCCCACATGTTTCCACATAATTTTTGACAAGACAAGTGGACATCCCACATAATCTCACGTCAATGATAGATTCAGCTAAATTGTTGTAGCAAAACATAATACTGACACTTCAAGTAACTTACCACTGATGCTAGTTAACTGCCCGTGCGTTTCAACAAGGGCATATATATTTTGGTAATTCAGCATTAATTGTATCCCACGTACATATTCAAAATCTTCTTGCACACCAGGCTGCCTTGGCAACTTCTTTTTTACTGGTAAATCAGTCTATTTTTATTCCTTTATTTTGTTTCCTCCCAACAAAAAGTGTTTCTGAGAGTGATATGCGAATGGATATATCGACAACCATAGTAAAATATCAAGAGCTATTAACTCTTTAATCAAATAATTTAAGAATGTATCCATGATGCATTTGACATTGATTCCTTTTCACAAATGTGCCTTGTATTAGCAAACATTGATTTCTTTCCATAGATCTGGTCTTTAAAGATTGATTAGGGATCACCGTGATTGACTTCTTTCCATAACAACTATATTTGGCAGATAAAAACCGGATTAAATAGATGAGTGGCTAAAACCAGTTTAAATAAATTGGTGGGAAAGAAAAAAATTGTGGGGGAGGTTTAACCGGAATGAAGGTGATGCTACCAACTCACCATGATGTACAAGTCTGTGTTGATTCTGATAGCATGCCGAGAAAAACCAACCTATTGGTCACAGAAAAAATGAAACGGAAAAAATAAAACAAAAAATGAAACATAGAAAAAAGGAAAAAAAATAAAAATACGTGCACATGTCAAATGTGTTGGCCAACTTTGATTATAGTTGATGCCTTGGCAAGATTTGGTTTGATTTGGGTATGTGTAATGGGAGGCAACTAATTTAGTTGTGATTTTCTTAAGATTCAATTTGAATGAGTTAATGCATGAAGTAGTTTTAAAGAGTGCCGATTTGATTGAGTTAATGCACACGTCAAATAAGCCTGTCCAAATTAGTTGCACTGGAGCGAAATATCGTTTTGCATACGTTCGCGAGTGTAATATAGGGTTTGCCGAGGGGTTAATGGGAGTGAGACGAGACTATTAACTCCCTCTAGGAGTAGGGATGTTCAGGTCACATTTTCCCCCGGAACTCTAAAACAACCATTTTCTATGGGACAGCTTGGTTTACGATATCTGCTGGGTTGCTCTTAATATGTCTTCACTTTGTATGTTTGAAGTAGAAACACCATTGTGGGGACTTCGTGCATGCATGTGGATGCATTTGGAGAGCAGGCGATGAGCGACACTATGTACAGGCTGTGCACACCAGGAATGGTTAATTGTACTAGCTATTAGTAAGTGTGCACGTACAAAGCACATTTTCATATACCCCTTTGTCCAAATAGTCAATTACAATCATTTAATTTGTTTTATATCATGATAGAAAATAGCCCTTTGTTCAAATAGTAAACGAACAAAGAATGCATATATAAACTTGGTCAAATGCTATAAACTCTTCCTCCTCCAAGCCGGTCTGTGTTCACATCGCAGATAGCAGCCGTGTGTTGGCGCGGTCAATTCTTTCTCCTCCAGTTTCAGGAAAAAGGAAGAAACTTTTTCCTCCTCCAAGCGGTGCTTCATGAGCTTCTTACCCATCTCATACGGCTGGGCGGACCATCCGGTCACTGACCGGTCATGAAATTTCGATCCAGACGAGCTTCTTAAATGGGTCTTAAAGGCCCAGGCATGTCGGACCCGACAACTCAACCTCACCGTAAATTGCATCAAATTCACCAAACCCTTCCTCCTCATGCCGCCCTCCAACCTTTCTCGTTCCCGAGCCCGAGCCGTCCGCGACCCTTGCTCCCCATCCTCACCAACGGTCCCAATTCACCATCGTAGATGTCGTCCAGCCCGTCCCCGACCGCCGCGATGGAGACACCGTCCGCCTTGTCCGTCGGCGTCCCTTCATCAGCTCCATCTTGCAAGGCGGAGGACGTCACCCAGAAGTTGCGGTGACGCCGGCAGCGAGAGAAGGAGGCGGCGGTGTCGCAGGGAGGTTCGGACAAGGTCGAGCAGCTGTCTCCCCCACTGTCGGTGTCAAAACCAGCGGATCTCGGGTAGGGGGTCCCGAACTATGCGCCTAAGGTCGATGGTAACAAGAGACAAGGGACACGATGTTTACACAGGTTTGGGCCCTCTCTATGGAGGTAATATCCTACGTCCTGCTTGATTGATATTCATGAATATGAGTATTACAAGATTTGATCTACCTCGAGATCGTAATGGCTAAACCCTAGAGGTCTAGCTTGTATGGCTATGATAATGAGTCTCTCCTATCCGAACTAAGTCCTCCGGTTTATATAGATAACAGAAGTATCTAGGGTTACACAAGGTCGGTTACAAAGAGGGGAATCAACATATTCGGTCGCCAAGCTTGCCTTCCACGCCAAGGACAGTCCCATCCAGACACGGGTGCAGTCTTCGGCCTTCGTATCTTCACAGCCCATCAGTCCGGCCCATGGCCAACAGGCCAGACGCACGAGCACCCCTTAGTCCAGGACTCCCTCAGTAGCCCCTGAACATGGCATCAATGACAAGGTATCCGACGCGTAGTGTTGTCTTCGGCATTGCAAAGCAGGTTCCTTCTTCCGAACTCCAAAATAGTCTTCGGACAAATTGATCATGTCTGGACCTGTAACACACACCACACACAACCGTAGAGAGAATATAATAATACACGAGTCCAATCCGCTGACAATTGTTACAACATGACATCACGTCCATCCGGTCATAATTTCGAACAGTTTTTTTCCTGCCGCTCCATGTTTCGAGACGTGGTTGCCATTGGCACGTCTTGTCAAAGCAAAGATCGTGCCCCCTTATTATGGGATTTTCATCAATACAGGCGTGGGTAACCCAACCGCGACGTTTACACAGCCTTTGGGAATAGGCAAGTTTTAAGGCGAGCAAGGAGGCGTTTGATATTCGCGGCCCTTATAAGGGGATAAGGATTCGTCCTCACTCACCCCTGCCTTCTCCTTCCTCTGCCCATCCATTCTAGAGCTCCAGCGCCCAAGCCCTAACTTCCTCCGCCTGAGAAAACACTCCATCCATGTCCAGATCTGGAGCTGGTGGCAAGTGGATGGCTTCTTCTATCAAGAAGAAAGACATCAACGAGCTTTGAGACGTCGGATACCTGGCCAAGGAGATTGTTCACCGTCTCCTGGCCGAAGGACAGATCGTCCCTACCCCAGAGCCCCATGAGAGGGTTGTATTCCTCGCACATTTCATCCGTGGGCTGGGATTCCCTCTCCACCCATTTGCCCGCGGACTGATGTTTTACTACGGGCTAGACTTCCATGATCTAGCCCCCAACTTTATCCTCAACATCTCAGCATTTATAGTCGTTTGCGAGGCCTTTCTCCAAATCCTGCCTCACTTCGGCCTATGGTTGAAGACTTTCAATGTAAAGCCGAAGGTGGTGAGAGACCAACAAGCAGAGTGCGGAGGCGCCATGGTGGGCAGGATGCCCAACATTATTTGGCCCGAAGCCTCCTTCGTGGAGACGGTAAAGGGGTGGCAATCAGGGTGGTTCTACATCACCGAGCCGCGCGAGACCAACTAGGCGACGGCCCCCGAATTTTGATCCAGAGCTCTGCTATGACTTACCTCCTGGCAAGAGAAGGGCCTCGCCTGGGGCTCTTCGAGCGAGCTGACTAGGCTCCAGATGTGCGTTTAGAACATGATAACCAAGAGGATCGAACTCGTCAACGTGATCCGGGTTAGGCTCATTCGCCGGATCCTTCCGTGCCAACGGCGGACTTGCTATTTGTGGGAGTTCGATCCAGCCAAGCACCAGATGCTACTCGAGCTCTTTGGCACAACGCACGAAGATATCTGGAAATTGCTCTTCAAAGCCGGCGAGACACCAGATCGTGGGCTTAGATTAAAGCGTCAGGCAAATTTGGTAAGTTCTTCCATGTATTCGAGGTATAGCCTTTACTGGCATATTTTGGGAAGGAGTCTAAGAATTCCTATAAATTTTCAGGTCTCGATCGACATAGCAGGGCAGATTAATTGTCCAGCTCCACTTCCCGAAGATGAGGAAACCCCACTCCTAACGAAGATGCTATTTCCGGCACCTTATGATGTGCCGGAGAAAAAAGCCAAAAAGACGGTCAAAGGGAGCAGGAGTGGCCTTTGCCGAAAGGGTGCTTCAGACATGTCATCCGAAGATGAGACTGACTCTTCGGTCACCGAAGACGACAGTGAGGAGGAAGAAGAAGGCGGCTTCCCCTTGGAGGGGGGAAAGAAGAAAAGGGAGGCCTCCACTAATCTGGAGGCAAAGGCGCCCAAGATGGGGAAGGGCTCCCTTGCGGATAACTCCGCATGGGATGTCGAAAGCAGTCCGGAGCGAATGCCCCGGACCAAGCCTCGGGTTGCCTCGTAAGTACCAAAACCCTATGCACCTCCCAATACCTGGCCTTTCCAGTTTATAATATTGATATGTTTAAACTATGCCATTACAGTATGGCCCGCGACAGCTCCCCACGATCCTCGTCAGAGGATTCGCTAGACTCAAAGGAGATGGCTAGTATGTCCCCGCCGCCCGCTCATTCTGCTTCACCCAAGGGTGATGATGAGGTGGCATCCCAAAGGATCTTCCAGCCCAGGGGAGATTCTAGAAATCGCTAAGGCACCACAGGATTACTTCTCGGCTGTCGGACACATGGGGGAAAAAGCCCCCATGGGGACTGGCAGTGGGGGCCAAGTTCTCTTTGGCCCTCAGACGGATACCATTTCGGAGACCTCCACGGCTCCGGAGTCTAGCGAACGGCCTTCCCCGAAAGGAGGAGGTGTGCCTGTTCCACCGATGACCTCTGTCCAACCAGAGGCACCGGACAATCTGCTGGAAGCGCTGTGAGGCCCCTCCGTTGTGGATGAGCACCATGCCCTTATGGGTATGGTGATCGAAAAGGTTCAGTCCGCAAAAAGCAGACTGACCGAGGCCTGCACTAGCCTTTTAACAGGCTTTGAGGTAACAATTGTAGAAAAAATATCACAATGTGGACAGTAGCCCCTGATGCCCTGTTCGGTGTCCGGAAAGGAAAAGTCGAATAGGGGATCAAAATAATTTTCGCAGGAGTCTAACATAATATGTCTATCTGAATAAGCAGGCGTCGCTGCTGGCTGCTGCTGCTCACACCGCGGAGGTCTCCGAACTAAAGCAGAGCCTGGAGCGGGCCGAGAAAGAGCTCGGCCTCGCGAAGAAGCAGCTGGAGGACAGCAGAGGTATGCAGTAACCTGCGTGTATGTTTAGGAAGGATGAATGGTTCATGCTGACTAAAGTGCCATGAACTTTATTAGGGGACACGACCGAGGTGGCGGCCCTCAAGAAGGCATTAGAGAAGGCCGAGGACAAAGCAGCCAAGGAACGCGTCACGCACGAGAAGCACGAGGCCTGGGTCGGCGAGGTTTAGCAAGAGCTCCAGGACACCGTCAAGAAGTGTGAGTCCTTGGAGCATGATTCCAAGACACAAGCGTCTGAACTTGTGAAGGCCCTCCAGAGTGTGCAAGAGGCTCGAGCCAAAGCCCAGAGCGCCCTTCAGGAAATCCAGGCACCCCGGAAGGTCGCGGCGGGTAAGGCTTTCATTATGCAAAGCAAGTCTGTGAAGGAAGCGTTCCTTTTACTTACCCGAATTTGGAGCTCTCCTAGGGTGTTTACGAATTTGCCACACAGCGTATCAGACACTGTCGAGTTCTATCGAGCCGAGGAGGGGAGTTCTACGGAGAAGTTGTTCTGGTCTCAATATCTTGTGCCCGAACATCTGGTGTCCTTCAGCGACCAGCTAAAACAGCTGGTCGAGCTGCACAAGGTGGCCGAGCTAGCCATGAAGGAGCTGATAGTCCGGCTATGGCCTGCTGCGCCGATACCTAGCAGCTACTTCGGACTTGTGAAGCGGCTTGTGGATGCCTGCCCCGGGCTTGAGGTTATAAAGCGTTCGGTCTGTATCGAAGGTGCACAGATGGCCTTTGCCCGCGTCAAGACGCACTGGGTGAAGATGGATGCCAAGAAGCTCATGACCGAGAGGACATCTAAGGGCAAGGAGCACCGCCAACTCGAGTTGTATTTTGATGGTACCCTGGAGGGATCCCACATTGTTGCGGATCACTGTGCGAAAGATACTATCTTTGAATGAATGTATGTGATTTCCCTCTACCTTGTATGATAAAACAAAGTGTTTATGCAATATAATGCTTGTTATGTTTTTAAATGTGTACTTCCTGTGCGGCCGTGTTGTATAAAATCTGAGGGTTAACCAGTCGTCGGCTTCTGCCCCCATGTAGGTAGTATGAGTGTGTTCGGGATGGAATCTAAACAATCTTGATCCAATTAGATGCTCCTTGAAGGAGTTGTTTAGCACAACAAACCAGGCAACCAGACTATGCGGCTGTATCGCCCTCACTTAGCCATAGGAGTGCGATAATAAAAACATGGGCGCAGCCCCTAGTATCCGAACTAGAGTGCTATAAGCGTCTGATCGGGAAGTACCAATCCTTCGTGTAATGCGGAAAAATTCTCCAACGATTTGCAACCTCCGAACAGCTGACCGGCTCTCGCCGTATCATGACAGTCAGTTTTCGGCTTTCTCTACTGAGGTGCTCCTTTGGATAAACCAAGACACAATCACAGTAGTTCTCCCTTTGCTACCTTAGCCAATATAGCGGAACATAAGGTAGCAAGCACAGGAGCCGGGCAACCCAACTATTGACCAAAGACATGATTCGGAGCCAATGCATATAATGCTAAATTCGGGGTGCCGAACTGTACTTATAAAAAGTGTTCGGACTTTTGTTCCCATAATGTGGGGTGCTATCAAGCCCCTGGCAAACATCAAGTGTACCAAAGTGTACAGGTGCTACCTGATAGGATTATCCATAGGGGAGCTGAAAAAAAGGAAAGGAAACCGAAAAGGTACGAAGGTAAAAAAAGTTGGAGTCCTATAGCTCCAGCCACAAACTGTTCTCCTTGTAATTTAATTAGTACGTCAAAGCGCATTGATACAGGTAGTGCGATAAGCAACAGGCTATTTGACATGCCGAAACCAAGGGAGAGCTGCATGTGGGTCCTGAAAAATAGGAAAGTTATCGTTAACGGAATCACCTAAAAAGTCCCCCATATGTCTGCATTTCTCGCCGTCTTGATGTGTTTATCCTTCAAGAGGACGGATGACCAGGCCATTAGATGGTGCCTGTGGGATTGAGACCTGAAAAGTAAACAAGTAAAAGTGAAAGTATATGTGTATCCAACGTTGGTTGAGCCGTACTACGGACCAGAAGCTAGCTATGTGTCTCCATCGATGCCCATGGGATTTTAAGTGCGTAGTTATGTACGCACGACACGAATGCCACCACTTGATCGGAACTGCGACGGAGGCTGGATTGCTAGTCGAGCTCCTAACGAGCCGAGCTCTCCTGCTGCAGAGTAGTTCGGACCCTCTTAACGGTGTCCGTAGGCTCGGCAGCCGAATTAAGGTTCTGCTTGAGAAGGCCGCTCTATACTTCTGCTGCTAAGGCAGCTGTGAGCTCTTCTATACGGAGGGAGCGTTCTGTATTTCCGTTGACTGTTATGACGCCGCGTGGACCGGGCATCTTGAGCTTGAGATAAGCATAGTGTGGTACTGCGTTGAATCAAGCAAACGTGGTTCGTCCGAGCAGTGTGTGATAGCCGCTACGAAAGGGAACGACATCGAAGATTAACTCCTCGCTTCAGAAGTTGTCTGGAGATCCGAAGACAACCTCTAGCATGATTGAGCCCATACAGCGGGCCTCTACACCTGGTACGACTCCTTTGAAGGTAGTCCTGGTGGGCTTGATCCGAGATGGGTTAATGCCCATTTTTCGCGCCGTATCCTGATAGAGCAAATTGAGGCTGCTACCTCCGTCCATAAGGACGCGAGTCAGGTGGAACCCATCAATTATTGTGTCTAGGACCAGTGCGGCTGAGCCACCGTGACGGATACTGGTCGGATGATCTTGGCGATCAAAAGTGATCGGGCATGACGACCATGGATTAAATTTTGGGGCAAGTGGCTCTATCGCGTAGACATCCCTAAGCGCATGCTTGCGCTCCCTCTTGGGGATGTGAGTAGCGTATATCATGTTCACCGTTTTGACCTGAGGGGGAAACTTCTTCTGCCCCCATGTGTTTGGTTGCTGGGGCTCTTCGTCATCGTCCTCGCTTTGCGATCCATTTCCCCTGTTTTTGGTGTTTAATTTGCCGACCTGTTTAAAAACCCAGCAATCTCTATTTGTATGATTGGGCGGTTTGTCTGGGGTGCCATGAATCTGGCACGGACGATCAAGTATGCGGTCCAAGCTGGGTGGGCCTAAATTGTTCTTTTGGAACGGCTTCGTCCGCTGACCGGACTTAGAGACCCTGAATCCGGCATTGACTACCGTGTCCTCAGTGTTATCGCTGTTGTTTCGACGCATGTATCTGTTGCGTCGATACTTGTCTTTGCTAGTTTTAGCTTCAGGGGTGCCGACGTCGCTTGCATTGTTTTTCCTATGGGCAAACCAACTGTCCTCACCCGCACAACAGCGGGTCATGAGTGTCGTGAGGGCTGCTATGGATTTTTGCTTTTCTTGGCCAAGGTGGCGAGCGAGCCATTCATCGCGGATGCTGTGTTTGAAGGCTGCTAGGGCTTCGGCATCCGGACAATCGACGATTTGGTTCTTTTTAGTTAAGAACCTAGTCCAGAATTTCCTGGTGGACTCTTCGGGCTGTTGAACTATATGGCTTAAGTCATCAGCGTCCGGAGGTCGAACATATGTGCCTTGGAAGTTATCGAGGAAGGTGTAACATCCCAAATTTTCAATTTGGAATGTTATACATTAGATCATCAATGCATATCATATTTCTTTTGCATTTTGGTTGATCCTAGAAATTCTACGCAACTCAATGACCCACGGAGAGAGTTGGGGATTTCGTTATTTTCATATTTGAGTTTTCTCAAATTTTGAGAATAGGATCATTTGATTTTATTTATTTTATCATCAATTATTTCTATTACAAAACTATGAGAGAGGGAATAAAATGACTTTCCCAAAATAAAGAAATAATGAGAATTTAATAATAAAATCAAATAAGATTTTATTTCGAAGTTTTTCGGTGTTTTATTTGAATTTAGGAAAAAGTGAGTTTTTCAAAATTTCATTTAGGTCCCAAATAAATGTTCACCTTGTGAGTCTTGATTTTAGAAGCCCGAGAAAGTTTATTTCGGAATTTTTCGGGTCCGTTTAGTATTTCTTTTTATTCTTTTTCTTCCGAGCGGAATATTTAAAAAAACGCGCCGCGCGCCGACTGGGCCAAGGCCCAGCCGACGGCCCACCCCGCCGCCTGCCGTCTCCCTCCAGGAGACTGGAGCCGCCGCCGCCGCCCGAGTCCGGCTCGGAGCCGCCCCGCCGTGCACCTTCCCCAAGGCAGCACACTCCCCCTCCTTAAATACCGGACCCCCGCCGCCCTGACCTCACCCCACCTCGTCCGAGCCGCCCGCCGAGCCACGCCG